>NC_060249.1:111321262-111628762 GCF_921293095.1 Ischnura elegans
TTATAAAATTTCCCGGGGCAATATCCCCGGTTTAGGCCCCCAAATATTTTTTCTAAGTCGGCATACCTGCATATGCGTCTTGCCCGGGCTTTCCCTATATGAGGTTTGACGAATTTTCGTATTTAATTAGCGTGGATGAGCTTCATTAAGCCTTCATGAGGGAATTTCTCGAATTTCCTTCATTTTGCCCCTGACCAAAAGTACAAATCCCCACTTAACCGAAGGAATTCTATTTGTATCTCGTTAGATATAGGCGGACCTCCATTCTCATTAATATTCATTATTTAAACCGCAATATGCCTCAAGGTCGGCGGCCCTAGCATCCATTGTTTGTCCGCGAATCTTCTGCAATTAATCGAGGAATTCAAATCTAGGGACGGAACTAGGCCCTAAGAGCTTTCTGGGTAGGATATGGGGTCTTCCATGGATCGCATGCACCCTTTGAGGGCAGAGTGGGCTAATCATGCACGTGATACGAAATAGGAATGGATGCTGTGCTGGAAGTCCTTACCTAGGTCATAGTACCAAGTTATCTTTCCTTAGGACCTTCAAATGGCTATTACATCACGATACCGTCAAATGCGTTACCTGAGTGATTTATCTACCCCATGCAGGCTAATAAAGCACAAATGAAATAACTTTTCGTACATATGAACGAGTTTGACGAATTTTCGTATTTAATTATCGTGGATGAGCTTCATTAAGCTTTCATGAGGGAATTTCTCGAATTTCCTTCATTTTGCCCCTGACCAAAAGTTCAAATCCCCACTTAACCGAAGGAATTCTATTCGTATCTCGTTAGATATAGGCGGACCTCCATTCCCAATAATATTCATTATTTAAACCGCAATATGCGTCAAGGTCTTAGATTCTTCAAGCGGGTGTGCAAAGGGTATAGCGGGTATAGTATAGGAGAGGGGTAAAACATATCCCAACAACATTTGTGCCATAATTTGGCAAAATTAACAGTGCCGGAACGCACTTTTCTTAACTTTTTTTAGAAGTGAAATATAACTATGTGTGTTTTTATTACAAGTTATTACTTACATTTTATTACGTTTTTTCTTTAGGTTACGAATATATTAGAAATTTTAAGGAACCAAAATTGTAAAAGTGTTATTTGACTATTATGTCTTTAGTTAACCGGTGGCGAAACGGCGTTCCGGCATCATGACACTACTGGAATAGATGATGAAATGCACCATTGGTGCATTAGATGGCATCATGTGCACATTGAAAGCGTTCCCTTGAATTTTACTTCACATAACTTAAAGAAATGATGGCGCTAAACGGATTTCCTTTTTAAATACACTACGGACTACTAAATAAATCTTTTCTCTGGCATAAAAATAAAGATCAATTCCTTTAAAATCGCTACCTCTATTTAAAAACGAAGAGCTTCATTGATGCTCTTTTAATTCTACGTTAACTGACACATTAACATACACATTAATTTATATTTATAACTATTTTACTATGCATTGAGAATAGGAGAATTTCGTGATTTCTTCTGGTGGCGAAAAGAGTTCCTCGCATTTACGGATTTGTATGTACAAAATGGATTGAGACAGTGGCGTAATATTGGGGGGGATGAGGGAATATATCCCCCCCCCCCCCCCCAAAGCATCAGAGAAATGAAAATTTTATGTAAAACTATTGCCTAGTTTTGTAATTTAATAACTTCATCTGCTTAAAGTTGTATTTTTAGTACCAAAATTATATGAAATGCATATTCAGGCGTGTCATTTTTCAAAGATTTTCCCGTACCCCTCCCCGTTGTTTGATAGGGGGTCGCTACTCTAGGCCATCCCAGCCCCCCATTAAGCATATTCCTTGTTACACCACTGAAATTAGATATAGTAATTTCCTTAACGCCGTAGCAGAAGCACTTACCCTCATACGAAGTGGTTTTTATCCTCCGTCTGCCGCAAATTATCTGATTGGGACAGCGAGAAAGGTTTCTTTTTTTTTAGCTTTTCTTAGTCGTTAGGGGGCTAAGTCTTATGGATATTTTACTAACTGTTTATTTTAAGAAACATTATGGAGACATTCCGCTTTCTTTGATTTCGCCGTTAAATACCGGATGTTCTTTTAGTTAGGTCCTGAGAAGGCCACTGCGTCCGAAGACGTTGGAATTTTTGTGATGAGTTTCGTCAATATAAGTGAAAAAAATTCTTTTTATTGCTATTTGATTTTTTAAAAACTTCTTCATTATTTTTTGTTATCATTATAAATTTTATTGCCTGCCAATGCAAAATACCGTAAATAGCGCCTTGGAGCAGTATGCCAGTTTGATTCTTAGCACATATGTCCTCGTTTTAAATAAATTTAAATTGCTCGATGCCAGGCATCAAGGTGGAAAATAACGGGCTTCATAGACGGCGGGGTGAAGCCCGCCAAAGTGGGTGTGAGTCTCGCCTGGATAGATTACTTCTATCCAAGACATGGGTGTTTGCGCAGCATGGTGTCTGTTGATAATACTCCTGATGTCAAGGTTATAATATGCTGCTCTCGGAGGTTATTGAAAATGAATAAAAATAAATAAATAAAAATACTGACGCTTACTCTTTTCAAGTTCTTTACTTGACCAATCTTTGGTTTCAATTATTTTTTCACGGCGTGAATATTGTGCCTGAATCACGGACCGGACCCGGTTCAAATACTGAGACTGAATTTTTAGGATCTAATTTCCCAATTAATTGCCAGCCATAGAATAAATTCTTGCGGGTATGTGATATGAACCCCGATTCCTACTACCATACATCTACACTGCTCTGATGCCTTGCAGAATATTTTTTTCATTTGTTTCCAACTATTATGAATTGCATTAATTTACGTTTAAATAATTTCACGTTAAATCTGCAGTAAGGAATACAGCTCGAAGTCAATAAGAAAGCGCAGTGTACCAAGGGTGTGACCACAGCATTTCATAGTTATATTTCATGACCACTTAAGGTCATAAGAAAACTTAAATGCTGCCACTTATTTTATTATCATGACAATTTGTTTTCTATCTTGCACATACATGACTACAGATGGCGGTAATATGAATAACATTTTAATGGATGTTAGCTGGCCAATTAAGCTAGGAAAAAGAATTTTATAGCCTTATAAATATCTTAGAATTAAGAAATTAAAACATTGCTAAAAGAATAATATTAAAAATTAAATTATGGAATTATATAAGATCAAAATAAGGACTAAAGTATTCTTTGCTCTCACAAAAAAGTAAGAGATAAAATGTTCATTCATCAGATGGCATCATCACTATTCGACATTACCGTCATAAGTCGAAAACCTCGTATCCTTGCTTACATTTGAATCATAGGGTTTCATGAGAGATAGTTAATACAATCGTACGTAAAGTACACGTTTGAGAAGCCATATCAAAGTTTGCATAGATCCACCCGTTGAGACCAGGAAATATATATAATTGCAATATAACTTAAGCGCAGAGTGTAGACCTAATTCTCTAATACAATTAACAAATGCCTCTGGGCTATAGCCCTATAAAAATTTGTATCGAGGGATACAATGAGCAACACAAATCCTCCCTTTTTGTAACTACAATGGTTGAATCTACTTCCTCCCATATTATGGTTGGGAATGGCAATTATAATTTGTGGTATTGGTTTATTGTCAACTATTTTTGACACTGATTAAATTGTCATCTTTTGATCTGACTAGTTTTTGGTCAAGTTCACACCTACTTATTCGATAGGAGGTAGGGCACTAGTGAAAACTTTTGCATGATCCGAAATTAAATTCTCAAACGAGGTTTCATGTCCACGTCTAAATGGAAGAATACCTTGTTTGGTGCTCAAACAGAGGCCGAGTTTTTTTCTTTTGGCAGCTGTTAATTTTTCTGTTTGCCTTTTGTTGACGGGCGATGGGGTCTATTTCGGAATTCCAGGAATTGACGAACGAATTGTGTCGACAGCGAACTACCATCCAACGTGCCTGTTGTTTTCTTTCCGATGAGTTACAATCGTTTTTCGGACACGGGAATCCAGGGCAGCATTCTTTTACCGGGAGATACACTGAAAGCAAGGAATGAAAAACATCGATCGTAGACTCGCTATTGTCACAGAGTATTTTCAAAGAACGATCGAAAAAAAGGAAAAGTATGTCGAAGGGAAGCGGAAGAGGCTGTGACCGATAGGATATACGCTAAAATACCACGGAATTCAGTGAAATACCATCGGCGGTGCCATCATCAGCAAAGGTAAAGCTAAAAACAAAGTTTATACAATAAAAAAGTTTTGTAAAATCGGATTTTTTAGTCACTTCAAGTGGTTGCGAAATGATTATATTTTTTTAAAGAAACATTTCCTTGAGGCGAAATTTGACATCATTGTTTTTAAGAAAGAGCCGCAATAGATTAAGATTTATTTCAATAAATTCGCCGTTATCGCGTGCGATTAAATGTACTTTCTCTCCCCGAGAAAAGTACCCACATTATATATCTAAGAAGCCTATAAGTAAGGTGCACTACACATTTCACTATAATTCTGTATTTAAATTGATTTTCCATTTTTCGGGTTACACCGCGTCCAACTTTATCGTACACAATAGCTAGCCAGTGTTCTCCTGGCAAAAGTGCTGCTCTCTTTTCTCAGTCCTTCACATTTCTTCTTCACCGCATTTTTTGTCGATATTTCTCTGATTTATTGCCACTCTGATTACTTTCTTCCATTATTGGTGGAGAGGATACCCATAGTGATGGAAAAATCAATTTCTATAAAAATCGAAAATCGAGTTTTACTCGTCGACGATCGAGGAAATTAATATCGATCCATGATCTTCGAGTTTCGATCATTGGCGTCATGGTGCCGGAACGCCGTTTCGGCACTGGTTAACAAAAGATATAATAGTCAAATACCACTTTTTATCAATTCTGCTGCCTCAAAATTACTGATTTATGCATTCATAACCAAAACAAAACATAGTAATATAATGTATATAATGACTTGTAATAAAAAAAACACAGAGTAATATTTCACTTAAGTTGAGGAAAGAACGTTCCGGAACTGCTAATTTTGCCATGACTTCACTTATTTCGATCCAAACTCGATTTTGCAACGTCGATTTTGACTATTCGTTCGATCTCAGCATACATTTTTAGTAGATTAATTGGAATTTTAATACCGCTGAAATGCCTGTTGGCAAATGCTGAAAAAAGTATTTGAGTGTTTTGCGAAGGAAGAAAAAACATTTTATGTTGAAACAAATTTTTTTTCATTCAAGGACCGTCGACTTTTTCCGATTAATCGATCTTTTAGCTCAATTTCCGATTTATGCTTAAAAGTCGAGCTTTTCATTTCGATTAAAAATCCATTGCTCGATAAATGGATTTTGACCTAGACATTTCCGTCACTAGAAATCTCACATCTCGGTTCATGTTGTTTTGTATTTTATCGATCACGAAAGCTTCTTGCATCAACATGGGTAGAAGCCTCTATGCATGATTTTCGCCTCCTCGAAGATAATGTTGCAGTCGGGTCGGGTTCAAGCATGCTCCGAATCGCTGAGAGGCTTACTGCTCTTTCTCATTGTGTCTCTTGTGCTCTTGCAGGCGTGTTTTTAAGGCTCTGCACGTCTTTCCAATGTGCTTGCTGCAACATGAACACGGCACACTGTCTACTATTTCATGAGGGCCAGAAGGTATTTTGTCCTTCGGACCCAGGTATAAGTCTGCTGTCTTCGTCCCGCTACTAAAAACGGTGACGATGCCATGTTTCCTGAGAATTCCGGAGATTTTATTCGAGGCTCCGACGAGGAAAGGTAATACGGCGTTCACTAGTTCTGTATTATAAGTTGGTAACAACTTAAACCAGGAGCAAAAAGCTTGAAGAGTGGAAATAGTTTTGTTACTTAAGAAGCAAAATTTCCGACGATGGACGAAGAGAGAAAGAAATAGTTAATAGAGTAGCATAGGCGAGGAGGGCTTTCTACAAAATGAAGAACCTACTTACAGCTAAATATACATTCATCTACATCTACATAATACCCCGCAAGCCGCCTAAAAGGCGTGTGGCAGGGGGTGTTAGGACACCAGCCGTTTACAGCTTTAAAAAAAAATGAAGTGCTCTTACGAGGTTGGGACTAGCGTTTATTAAAGTCCTTTATGGTTCGGTAGAAAAACGAATTCCCACATCTATCCGTTCGGCAAAACATCTCTCTTAATTTATCACTTCTATTGGACCTGGAAATATAGTGTGGCTCTAATATTATGTTCACTGTGTCGCTCTTAAAGATATCCATTCTCAATTGTTCCAGTTGTACATTACATTACATGGAAGTGAGGAAACAGTTCATCAGATGATACAGATGGAGCATGTTTCTCTAAGGGAGCAATGCTTGGACGTTGGCGGGTGACGGAAGTCAAGAGTGAAAACATTCGAAAGGTTGTGCTACCGAAGAATGATGAAGATAAAATGAAGCAACCGTATGAGCAATGAGGGAATGATTAGAAAATTAGGAAAAAAGAATTCTTCTAAAAACATTAAGTACACAATAAAGTTGGCTACATCATGAGACACGATAGTAAGATGAAAACAATTGTAGAAGGATAAATGGAAATAAATATGGGCAAGGGACGCCTTCGAATGAGTTACATAGGTTATAATGGATATAAAATGTAGAAAATACGTCACCATGAAAAGGCTAGCGGGTAGGAGAGCGGAATGGGGAGCTTGGTCGAAGTGGGGAGCTGGGGAGTGTAGTTAGCTAATGATGAGCAATAACAATGACACGTTGAACCCACGCTTTTTCCATTTATCACTTCCACCGCTCTCCAATTGATACCGCACCAATCCTCAATTTGCGCAGATCTAGTGTCCCCATATCCATCTTCCATTTCCCATCGCAATCTCTCCTTCCAACTGCGCTCTAGCAACTTTCCTTGTCCCTCTCCTTCCCATGATCACCCCTCCGCACTCTGAATAGGGCGGGTCATTTATGTCCACCCCAAAAATACGACCTGCCCTACATCTTTTACAATCCTCACAAAAAAATCCTTCCCCGGAGAAACCAATTTCGTCCTCGTGATCACTTTTGCCATGATTCGACTCCTGTGTCGAAGGAATGCAACCTCAGCGAGCTATAACTTCTTCGCCTTATCTCCCTCGCCAAACTTCAATCTTAGCATTTTCTATCCCTTTGACCCTTTCTCGAACGTCTAACATCAGTGTACCTTCCTCCCTTGCTTCTCCACACAGTGGAGATTCAATGAGTGATGGGTTCGTTGTCAAATTTCCTTTTGCTATTGATTGTAAGTTTTTAAAATGAAGGGTCACGTCCTTCTCCGTTTCTACAATCGATACCTCCCTCTCGGGATGTTCGCAGCTAAAAATCGGCGACCTTAAACGTTTCGCAAATAAGTTGATGACGTCACGAATCATAGTCCAACATGCCACTCCACCTCTGTTACTTCTCCTTCTCGTTGGTTCGCTGACGTTCATAGTCATGGAAAATATTTCTTCCATCAGTGAAATGTTCCTTTTGATCAAGTAAGTTAGCCAAAACTCTAATTACGCTATCAACTCCCGAAAAGAGGACACCTTCTGCATTATCAATTATTTAAAACTTATAGATGGACGACCACATGTGGAGCATTGAAAATCAGTGGCTTAAAATAGAATCGATGAGTTTCATCATTAATACTGTGGAGCGGAGGTCAGACATGGCCATGGACGGTCGATGTTCGGTGGTGAGAGTCGCTATTGATAGTTATTTAACACCCACAGCAGTGCCGTCATGGTGCCGGAATGCCGCGCCGTTCCAGCACTGGTTAACAAAAGACATAATAGTCAAATTATAGTTTCATCAATTTTGCCGCCACAAAATGTATAGTATATACATTCGTAACCAAAAGAAAACATTTTGTGATAAAATGTAAATAATAGCTTGTAACAAAAAAGTACGCAGTGTAATGTTTCACTTCTAAAAAAGTTAATGTTAGTGCGTTCTGACACTGATAATGTTTCCATGATGTCTTTGACTCACAGACTAATACAACCAACCAACCAAATATTTTCATGGAAAATATCCGGATTTTTAATTAGGTATTGCCAAATCATCAGGTGACTACTCGACTAATTTTGGCAGTAATCTGATGAATCGATTCTACGGAGTCATACCAGATACAGTCAAATATATCATATGCTGATCGTTGCACGATACTGACCTCTAAACGCATGCACGCAAATCTAATAGGTATTTAGCCAGGTATCATTCATGTCAGTCTTGATTCATGACTCGATCAATTTTCAATATATAACGGGTTACATATATCGCATTAGGTTGACCATCGATGACTGACGGCCCAGAGATAACTAGATGACTATCGACAGTCAGAGATTATCAACATCTACCTGACCGTTGATGATTTCAGAACAATCAACATCGATGAACCATGGACTACTGCCCACAGTTTGAAAGCAACCCTTTTCAATTCACACTATTTCATCAATTAAAACGCTCAGACCTTTTCCCAAAACCACCATGTCATCAGAAAGACTAATATTTGCTCAATGGAGGATTCTCCTCACATGCTGAAAACGGGGTTGATTACACAATTAGCAAGAATGAATTAAAGAAATCATTAATTTTGAATATCGCTCTCATTTTCACCCCAGCCTACAACAAGTAATGGCAGATACAATTACTTAAACGAAAATTTGGATTTTTATGTCCACTATCGGCACCTCTTAAATGTATAGATGACCACATAATTGCTCAATCTTTAAATCAAGCACAGGTGTCTTTATCTGCGCTTGTTTCTAACTTCAATTTCCGCCTTTCCGGTGACTGCCATTCCTCTCTTTCTATTCGACAACTTTCTCTACGACATGGGCTCCGGACTTCTTCCTCCACTCATCTACCGTGCTTTTTCGTCAATCCTTTTTTTATTTCCTGCGCCGGCCCCTCAGTATTTTTTTTCTTTTTTATTTTGCAACTCGTTCCTTTTTTCTCTCCTTTCCTGCTGTTTTACTTTCCATCCCTCTCTTCGCTTCTGCTTTTTCCTCCCTCTTCCTCAGCTCTGTTAAGTTCCCGCTTTACCTGCTATCCGCCTTTCCCTCAATCCCCTTTCCTTAACCACACCCCCCCTCCCATGCGACCTTTTTTACACATATGAGAAGAGTAAAATAAAGTAGAAAGAAAATAAAAAGGAGGAATGAAATGACAACTCTTACCCGACCCCGAAAAATGTTCCGCTCGTCCATCTTGGTTCAGCGTCTGTCCCTCTCGTATCTTTGACTTTCTTCCTCCGTCCACTTCCCCTCCCCTCCTCTTTTCCCCCTCCCACCTTCCTTTCCCTCCCCTCCCCTCCTGTCGCCCACACGCTTCCTGAATTGATAACCTGACCCTCCTTTTTTATAAGTTTTCCTTCCCTTTTCATCTTCACCATTTTTTTCTCATTCTCGTAATCCCAAGTTTTTGGCCATAATATTTTTCCTCCATTTTCTTCAAAAAGATTTATTCTTCTTACACAGGTACGTGCTTAGCTATGAAAAAACCGGATGTTTTCTAAAGACGAAGAGATGTTTTACGCCTTTTCTTCTGTGTTTATAGCCTGTCTATTTCACTTTAAAGTTTTTATCACTTGTAATTTGCGGACATAAGATTTTAAAAGTGGAAATTTGAACCATATTTGCTAGCAAGTGTGAATTATGACTAAATTTTGGGAACTGATACGCATTGATATTTTTATGCAGTATGAGATGAAACCGCATAAAAATTCATACCGTATATTATTCATCAGAGGCAGTTCATGGGCAACAAAGAAATTTAAACGAAAAATATTGCTTGAATTTCTCCCTGAGTAAAAAGCTTCTAGAGCGTAAAAATTCTTAGAAAGCATTTTTACCTTCTCATCTTAGCAATTTTTTTTTTGCTTGTAATCCCAAGTTCTTTTTCATAATGCTTTTACTTTTTATTTAAAAAGATTTATTTTTATCATGCAGCTACACGCTTAGTAATGAAAATCCGGATGTTTTCTGAAGCCAAAGAAATGTTAAACGCCCTTTTTTCAGTGTTTATAGCTTGTATTTTTCACTTGTAAGTTTTTATCACTTGTTATTTGCGGATGTCAGATTTTTACCATGGAAATTTGAACCATATTTGCTAACGTATGTGAATTCAAACTAAATTGTAGGCAGTGATTCGCATCGATAATTTTTATGCAATCTTTCAAGGTAATGAGGATGCTATATTTATAAAAATGAAACTGTACCATTGAATGGACAATTACAAAATTTAAGTGAAGAATATTGCTCAAATTTCTACTTGAGTAAATGGCTTCTAGAGTATTAAAATTCTATGGTAACAGTTTTCCCTCTTTAATTAGTGGTGATTATAGTTCATGATTTAGTAATTAAAGATTTCTAAAATATTTCAATTTAATGAATAATTATATAATGCTTACAAAATGTTTGCATAGTAGGTATATTCTACGGATAAAACCGGCTGAGCTTGGTAAATTAAAGCAAAATATTTTATCAAGCACTCATGTAACTAAAAATGGACAGCAAACATGATCGATATTTAATGAATTGTGACTTATTTTTGTCCATCGAAATAACAATTCCGACATTAAAGCTTATTGTGAACACTCGTTAGCAACGAGGGAAGTTGGATTATTTTACTCGTATGTTAGAAGCTATGGGATCGAGTTTTAATTTCGTTCCATTTTTTCATTTCACGCGCACCACAATGAAAATTCAGCATTTAGAATTTAGGGAGTTCTTCGGAGTGTGAGACTAAGCTGCTTGAACACCGTCAACTACTGCCTCCTTGCATAGACCCTATGCGTTCATCAGCCCTCGCACCAACCCTTTTCTCGCCATCGAGCGTCAGGCAGAGGCATTGTGCAAACAACCTGAGTATGCACGGTGACGATGTCCTCTTCATAAAATCCACACACGGGTGATATTCCTGCGCCTGAATTCTGCACATTCAGCGGACCGTGTCGTGAGTGAACGAACGTTACTCCGAGTGAAAGTGTGTCACCTCGTGTACATAATACGACCTTTTTTTACCTTTCTTGGGCCTAACCATGCATCTCCAGGTGTGCACCTTCCTCTCTTTTTATCTTCCCGAGCATGAAACTTCCTGTAAAACGAAATTTTGCTTTTATTTTCTTCGTCGAGTCATCCACGACCGTGCGTCCTTTTCCCAACCCACACCCTGGTCAGCGCGGCGAGGATTCGAAATTCCAAATCTTACGCAGCCGCTTCCGGTACCCTGAGCTATGGTGACACCAGTGGCGTAGCTAGGGGGGCGGGAGGGCCGGACTCTCCCTCCCCCTCCCCCGAAATATAAAAATACAATTATTTTCCTTCATAAAAGAAAACAAAATATTGAAAATTCATGAATTTACAACATATTTTTTAACAAATGAAGTTTTCTCGATTATGAAAGGTGTCGAAATTAGTTTAAAACCCATTCCTTAGATCGCTGTTTCTCAAACAATTTCCCCCCTGGTTTTGGACCCCCGCCCCCCGAAAGAAATTCCTGGCTACACCACTGGGTGACACCATTTCTGAAATCCAAAATCTTCAGTTCTCATATTCCAAGAAGGAGCAAAGCTTGTCTTATCCACTTTTTCGCAATAAATTATCCCTAGATTCGACGTATACAGATAATTCCGATGAAACATTATTCATTACCATTATATCAGCTGTTTCCGCTGTCTTGCGTCTGGGAGTTTTTTTATTTGTTGTTTCATCCACATTTTTCGGGTTTCTGGAACCAAAAGTGACTTATTCAATGCTAACAGTGTACTGAAAGTCAATATTGATTTAAATTAGCTAGAAAAATTAGCATTTTCGACGTACCATGCGTTCAAAAACGTTTCCGGTGAGAACGCTGGTGTTTTAAAAAGATAATACTGTTATTGACCTTAAATAGTAAATGGTGAAAGTCGTGAAGGTCTCAGTTTTACGACCATTTATTTTTATGTTGCTCGGTTTGCTGCTTAAAAAGGATTATGAGGAAGTATTTTTATGACCGTCATTTGGATTCTTTTGTCTATTTCGGCGAATTCATTCAACCACGGCGTTAGTACGGGTCCATACCGATCTCCATTCCCACATCGCATTTAACCCTCTTCTCCAAAACACAGTCATGTTTTTCCCAAAGTCTTCCATTTTATTCCTCTATTTTCATGTCTCAGATGAAGAAGAAGTTTTCTTCTCTCATCTATTAACGCACACGAAGGCAACGTGCAACATCTCGACTTCCAAAATTTCCCCTGGAGGTGCGCCAGCCGAAGAGTTTCCAGTGCTTGGCGTTCGGAAACAATAGAGCTTGCAACCCTTTCTCACCCTATGTATCTTGTGAGATGCGCCATTCAACATGCCTAGCATGAGAGATTTCCACGTATTTCTCCGCACGATCTATATTAGGAAAAACTGGTGTGAATAAAGCATAGTAAACTACCTCCATCTTTTGGAGTCCTCCCATTACAAAATGATGCTTAATAAATTTCAATAATGTAACGAGCATATCATTACCTCGATACTCATAAATCATTGGTATATTTCATACACGTAATTTATTGCTTACTGACACGTCGAATATCATACCATTCTGTCTTATGTCCATCGTGTCCCTTTGGTTTTTCTTTTTCACCAATGAAAAATTAATCATTTAATCAGAATGGGCAATTTATCTTATAAGAAACTTCGCATTGTTTAATAACTAATTCATAATTTTAGTACAAGTATATTAGCAACTCAAAAATTAGAATATTGACCATGCACCATTTGGTATTTTAAAACTATTATTTGGGACTGTAAGGGAGTTGTTGATAGAAAAAGATAGTGGGATTGTTGGAGAGAAAAGCAGAGTGAAAGTTGCTTGAAGAAGTGAGACAATTTAAAAAATGTTATTTCAAGATAGCAAAGAGGTTTTTGAAAAAAAAAACAATCGTCTGAAGTTACAAGCGATGAAATTTCAAATGTGACACTGACCCGGATCCCTTCTTTTGAGCCATGTTCTCCAGTTTTCTGCTCTCCGGCGTCTATTCTCCCTCTTCCACTTGACGATCGCCGATTGTATTTCTTTTCCTATGATGTTGCGCAATCATAGAATAATGCGAAGCTGGCAACGCTCCCAAACGTGCATCCCTCTGGGTAAAGTATTCTTGCATCGCATTGCGCAAACTCCACTCCTTGCCACTCCTTTACGGGAGGGTAACATTTTCAGCGAATAAGCAATTTAAGTTTTTTTGCTATAATTATTTCTCTGTTGCTGTAATTCTCCGCTGATTTTGATATTTTTGTAATAAGGAAAACTTTTCTGTGTAATAACTTGCTTAGATGCTTAAATATTGTTTGTCTGAGCTTCAGTATATATCGGATACCAAAAGAGTACTCTTCTGTGGTGCCAAATTTCAATTTATTATAGCTAATGCTACTGTACTATGCTACTGTAACACTACGAATTGTATAATGAAAAAGAGTCATACATTATTATTATTCCATGCGAGCTATTGAGTGCGTTTTGGCGATTATACCAGTGCAGTATTTCTTTTTTACTTTCGTTACGTCCTCATTTCGAGAGGGGGTGCAGATTTCTTGGGCATCTCAATCACATGCATCATTAAACCGTTTTACGTGTGGAACAGGCTGTGAGAGTGAAAAATAAAACTTCCCGAGGTGGCATCTCGATGCCCCTTTGCGAGTAATTGGGTGAGTTTCGATGCGCTGAGACTACGGCCATAAGCTGAGCAATATTTACTTTCTAAAACTTACACGCCTCGTAAATTTGATGCGGGCTCTTCCGAGGGGGTAGCCGCGTAACGAGGATCGTATCTTCTGATGAGACAGATTGATTAAAAAGTACTTACTCGTGATAGCCATGCGAATGAAATAGCTTTAGAATTATTAATGCATAAATTATTTTAAAGTAGATCGGATTGTTGTTGGGTACTTATTATGAAGTAAGACTGACAGCTGCATTCAAGGATGTACAAATAAGCAATGCAACGAGTAATTCCACGAACAGGAGAACCTACTAAATAATTTGAATCATACTGGCTAAGTATGGCTTATGCAGATATCTTCACCCCATATCCTCGCAGCAAATAAAATTCCAGATAAATGTTTTTAGATTTCCAACCTAAAAACTAGGACTGCAAGGCTCGCACCCCCTTATATAATGTATGTTCAGTTTATATTTTTGTGTTCAACTGCTATATCGAATTTTTATGATTTTCCTTGAGTACAATCCCTTAGGTATCGCCAGCTAAAATTTTCAAATATCTTCGCTTTTAAGCTATTCGCTGAGTTTGACTGAAGTAATATGAAAATTCCGATAAAAATAATCATTCGAGGATTTCATTTTTTTGGAATCATGAAATTTGAATGCATTTAAGAAATAGGTGTCATAGAGGAGTCCGTTATGGAACGTCTGTTACGAAGTGACAGCTTGTTTACCTCCAATTTAAAAGTTAAATTATACCGAAATCATCTGACATATCTTTCCT
This sequence comes from Ischnura elegans, assembly GCF_921293095.1. Classification (NCBI taxonomy): domain Eukaryota; kingdom Metazoa; phylum Arthropoda; class Insecta; order Odonata; family Coenagrionidae; genus Ischnura; species Ischnura elegans. Next base: position 111,335,757 of record NC_060249.1, read on the forward strand.
TAATATTTATTACGTAAGTGCCCAATTAAGTACTAATTAGGCTCTTAGCTTAATATCAGGATCACGTCTTTTCATATAAAACAAAGTCATATGCAGTGATACGTTGCAAAATACAAAAATACTCTAATGCGTATTGGTATAGACCGGTTGAGATCTTGAAATATCTCGAAAAATTAGATCTTTTGTCACGAATCCCCAAATTTAAAGATAGGTTTTCTCCTTTAAGCTTTTGTGGACTTAGTTAATCCCCTCTGGCAATGCCTGAAAACCCAGCAACTTTGTCCGTAATTCTCAGCGATTCCGCGAGAGCCGATCCCTGATCCAACGGAAGCAACCTTCCCAATCCCTACTTCTGCGCTTACCGCTCTCCACCCAATACTCAAAATTCCCATTCATTATTCCACATCTCCATGGTCACCGCTACACTCCATAGCAATCACCTTTCCCTTCCTCGTGTCACCTACACATATGTGGTTCTCGTCCGTTACAAAATCCTCGTATAGCGTCCACCGTTTGCGGCGTCCATTACTTGCATAAATCATTTGATCCCACTTTTTGATCCAGCTCTATGTACACTTTGACAGTTGATTTACCCCTTTCCTGGCCATCGTAATATCATCAATTTTTGTAGAAGTTTTAGTCACTGTCGAAAATGTTCAAATTCGCCTGCAAAATCCGGCTCTTTTCCTATATTATAGCATACAATGGAAAGCAATTGAGTAACCAAAAGCATGAAATGGCGACCCAAATGCTGTTATCAATTCCTTCCATTGTCTGCCCCTTCTCCTCATCCCTTCTATCTTTCTCTTAAGAATAAGCTTGGTCTTCTGTCCTTTTCCATTGTTTCTTCGTGGCCCAACTATCCCATCCGGAGTGGTTTGGCATATCAAAGTACATACTTTCCTTCTACTGTTTCATTTATCCCCATGTTCATTCTAATTCTCCATCTCTCTTCTTCTCTAATTGGGCCGTAGATTCTCCTTAATGTCTATCTTTGGAATCATCTGATGTTTTTTTTTCATAACCGCTAAGGATGCTAACGTTGAGATGCCATTCTCACCACTGGCACGTCGACTTCATCTCCGTAATATCGGTCATCCCTGATTGCAATTCCATTACGCAGAAATACGCATAGGTAGACCTTGAGGCGAGAGATTCCACCCTCACATGCATCCCGTCACCTTCTGAGGATATATTTCTACATCGACATCTACGAGGTACCGCGTAAGCCACCACAAGGGGGTGTAACACGGAGTGATTCCACACTAGGCATGCAACACTTACAATATCCTTCACCAGAAACGCTCACGTTCCACGCACACAGGCAAAGACTGGGTTGATATGGTGACTACAGTGCTGGCTCCCCATCCAAGTGATCCGGATTCACATTCCAGCGGTGGTAGAGATTTTTCAGAGGCTGCCCGATGCCTACTTGAGTGCTTTATGGAGGGCACTTCAAGTGCAGCACTCCGTCCGTCGGATGGGACGCCAAGTCATAATCCCCTTGGCGCCTTTCGTTAAGAGTTGGCTAAGGCCTGTGCCGGGTTCCTCTGCACCCTTCCTTAGCGGCTCAAATGACCTTAGCTAAAGTAAATTTAGTTCAAAAAGAAATTTTTGACAAACTTTTCTTTAAATCCAAGAAATGTGATGCTAGCGTGAAACTTGTATTTAAAATTTAAAAAAATTTTATGAGCAAATAATTTAAAAACCAATAAAGCGCTAAAGCTCTCTTATAATTTTTTGTAATTTTGGTTTCATAACCTTTTTTGTTTTGCAAATTGAACGACCACGGCTTGCCCCCGTCTAGTTTTCATGGGAACGCCCTTGTGTCTGTCGTATCCTCCAAATACCATGCATCTACATCTACATAATACCCTGCGAGCCACCTCTAGGATGTTTGGCAGGGGGTGATCAATCACCAGCATGGAGCATGCAATTTGATTCCCACATGCACACCACACGGTCCAAAAAACGTCACACATACTAACAAATTATACTACCACACGCTGTTAGAAATGATAATAAAATTCAGAAACATGCATTAAGTTTTAAATTAGTTAATGGGCTACACTACAAGTCATCTAATCTATTTATGAGCTCTAACGCTGCCGTTATAATATCTTATTGATCGTGAAAAAAAGACATTATGAATCTCTCTGATTTTATTTATATGATCTGATCTTCCGTAGTATGCTGGCGTCCGTAGGATATGGCTAACTTCGTTAGAAAAGACACGGCTCTGAATTTATATAAAATGTTTAGTCTATTTTTCAATCTTCGGTCTGACAGTGATTCCCATCCGAGTTTATTTAAGGTACCAAGCACTCAGAGCAACGACACGCTGTCAGACCAGAAACTAGGATAATACTAAGGACACGAGCATGCTACCATGATAAAAAGGCCCTGGGATGAAGAAACGCCTCGACGAATCCTAAATGGCTCTTACGCCGTTTAATACAAAATTTAAAAAAAAACGTTCGTCTGTGAGGAAATCAAAATCAACGCCCTTCGTTATATGAGCAAAGAGTCATGAAAAATGTGATAAGCATCATTACGCGAGAAGAACCGAAACCTAATAGCGGTGAAAGACCCGGGAAACAGAACCAAATGTGGATGAGAGATCCCGAGATGAAGAAACAACAACAAAGCCTCAATGGATCCCATCCTGTTCAATACGAAATTTCAAAAACGTTGGTTGCTGAGGAAATCAAAATCAACACACTTCGTTTGATGAGCAATGAAAAACGTGCAAAGCTTCGATACCCGGGCATTGAAAGCCCGAGCATAGCAAGAACCTTTAGAGTACACAAAAAACATCTTTCCCTCATGTAAGGCAATCCACGTTAGGGAACCACACGCTTCACCCCCCAGGCGCAGCAGCCATCGTGTCCGCGGGGGGAGAGAAGAGTTTGAAGCACGTCAGTCGCTCATTCCCTTCGCCCTTTCCCCACTTCACATGTACATTCACTGCCCTCGCATCCTCTCCACTCGCGCTAATAAAAATGAAAGGAGAACTCGCGACCCTCCAGGCACAGCTATGCTGTCACATTCGCCCCGGAGTGACGGCGTAATCATTTTCCTTCAACGTGCGTCCCTTGTTCCCACACTCCCAACACTTTTCACACTCCCTTCATCTACACCTACGCATTATCCCGTTAGCTGCCTTAATAGATATGTGGCAGGAGGTGTTAGGTCTTAGAGGGATGCGTCAGTATCAAATTGAAAGATTGGTACCATAAATAGAAAAAAATTGTATTTGTTTGGGGAAAATAATGGCGAGAAAATTACCTTCATTCAATTACTAATAATAATTTTACGAAATTTACTGCTGTAAATCCATTAAGATCCCATTGATTTTAGGCATTTCCTCTAAGTTTCGCCGAACACTCTTCATAAATCCGTCCCAGGACTCAGTAGTCTCGCTAAGTTGGAATACTTTCCTCCCGTTTCCTGAGTTTGACCTCTCTTCAATCTCGACGGCTTTAATTTCTCAATTGTTGACGTGAAAACGAAATAATATGTTCTCAAAATCCATCCGTTCGGCAAAATATCTCATATTTTGTCGTTTCTCTTAAACCAGGGCTAAATTTACGGTTCTTAGGTGATGCTCTCTTCATTACTGTGAATTGAATCTTTTCGTAATTGCTTAAGCAATTTAATCCTTATGTACCAATCCTTTGAGTTTCCAGCGGCTACCGACCTGAATCGTGTAAAAAATCTTCATTTCTCTCATAGCAGCTACCATAGATTCGCGTTGTTTCTCTTCATATTCTCTTTAGTTCACAGACTGAATTTTTCTGCGCTATATTCCATCTGTGTTTCGCATTTACGGGAAGAAATATGGTTTCCGGATGCGTCGACGGCTTCAGTTATTCTGCCCGCGTATTCGAGTTGCATCCTCTGCTCCTCAAGTTCGATGAACGACCTCGATCAATTTAAATGAATCTTAAAGGCGAAATTTATCTTGTGGTGCGATAAATATAAGGCAGAGTCAATAAACTGAGTACTTTTTGAGCATTAAATACTTCAATCGGTTCCGCTCATCCTCAACGATATTACCTTTGAAGCTATCAGGAAACAGAGGTTTGCTATTGTATAGTGAAAAGACAGGATTGAATTTCGACAAAAAATTTGTTGTTGTTTGTGAAAATAACAAAATATGAAGCACAGAGTTTCGCCATTCCACCAACAATCTCCAAAATTGAAAGCAAGAGACGCCCAACATCATCAATGAAAAACCTAGATTATGTTGGAAGCGTGTGGACATTTCCACAATCTGGGTAGGAGGGCCAATTACTTTCCCGTGGTCTCCTCGCACACTGAGAGTTTATAGTTTGGGGGTGACTGAATGCTGGATTTGAGCCTGGAACCGTTACATTAGCATCAAAATGCTCTACTTTACATATCTACATCTATATAAAGGAGGATGTCTCTTTTTCTGTCCGCTATGCATTTCCATACAGCTGCACGGATTGTAACCAAAGTTAGTTTGTGGGTGCATTTCCTGCTCCCAAATCCCGTAGTGCTACTTTCGGTTGGGTCCGAATACTGGAAATAATATAATGAACATTATTAGAAAAGATGTATTCAATTGAGAAACACAGTTGGGAAATTTGATTTTACAAAAGAATTTGCTTCAGCACAAATGTATTCTGTACATACTTCATCTCCAAATACACTGTGAGGTTAAAAGGTGATAGAAAAATATCAGAAGGCACTGAAATACTTCCGATAAACAAATTGTTTTCCTTTTATTTATGCCCTGGAAAAGCTCAATGCATTATTTGTAAGCAAAATGGTTAAAAGTGCTTTAAAAAAAATCCCCGGACTCAAAACAAATTGTCTTAACCTTCATAATCCCCCCAATACTCGGTTAGAAAAGCAAAAAAAATAGGAAAAAGGGGGAAAGGGTATGACTATCCAAGTGTGTTGAATGTGTGTTTTTAATTATACTAACCTGGCGTAAACTGTGAACGAGGCAAGCTAGCTTCCTCGTCTTTTGTATTCTCTCCATGTCTTTCAAGGCAAACAACAAATGGAAAAACCCAGAAGGAAATAGCTCTAGTTAAATTTTCTCTAAAACTCTATTCCCAGGCGAAACAAATATTCCTCATTTATCTAATGAGGACGGGGTTTGTTGGTGGCTAAAAACGCCTCCCAAAGGATTCTATATTTGCCTCGCTCGGACTTTCCTACTTCCTCTTATTTAACACGGTCGATGGATAGTAACTGCATTTGCGCGTGATGGAAAGACGGCCGGTAGAGAGACTGCGTAATGGCAAATTAGGCACACGTGCCTCTCATTCATGAAAGCTTTATTGAGCATAATTTTCTCCTCTGTTCAGTCTCCAGCTTCATAAAGTTTTAATTACACATTTATAAGAAGATAAAAGTCGAGGGTTTTTCCGAGAACTTACTCCTGGTGAAAATTTATGAAATGGAACCTAACGGAATATTTCATGCGCCCTGAATGACATTGGAACAGACCATAGTCTACTAGCTTTATCTATAAGCTCTTTTCTCATGTATTTACAAGGCCTCGATGAGAGTATTATTATTATTATGACAGATTTTAATAAAAAAATGATGTTATTTTTGTTGCAGCTCTTAAAAGTTTCCAGCTTCATAACGAATCAATAACACATTTATAAGAAGATAATAGTCAAGAGCTTTTCCGGGAAATTACTCCGCGTGAAAGTTTATCAAATAGATCCTAACGGAATATTTCATGCACACTAAATGAAAATGGAATAGATTTTATTTCTCTATTATTATCCATTAGCTCAATTATTCTGTAATTCCAAGACCTGATTGCAAGTATTTTATCACGACAGATTTTATAGAAAAATAATGTGATTTTCGTTCTAGTTCTTACAAGACTCATTTTTTACTCGTATTATCTCCATACATTGAAATGAACCTTTCTAAGGGATTCTCATCGTATATGTGAAGCTTATTTTAAAGATGCAGATGGTAAAATGCACGCATGTACAAGTAATCTCTCCTCGGCGCAACTTTGATGGTAAAAGTGGAAGAAAAAGGATTTGGCCAACTCTGTGAACGCCTTCTATGGCTCACGAAAGGATACATGGTAGCTTAGCTTTTAGGCTCCTCTTATGTATAATATGGGTCACCCAAATGTACTGGTGATTTTACTCCCATGTTAAAGCCATGCATGATAGAGACGTGCAGAGTACTAAGAGGAATGGATGGGATAAAAAAACTTGAATCGTAAATTATAAAACTCTGAAAAAAATGACGCTCTTCCCATTCCTTTTAACCATTTTCCTCACATTTGGTGTATCTCACTCGCTATGAGATATGCTAGAATAAACTAAAAATAGTTAATTTCTTGAGAGCAAAAGAGACTGGCAAGAATGAAGATTTAGACCAGATAATTAGCTCATAAATATATTTACGTCTTTCTTCCAAAATATTGCGATTTTATTTATCCATGCCCAAATCATGCCATTCTTTTCTCTATAAAATTCATATTTACAATCCTTTAAAGTCATTGCGCTCAACAACAAAGCCCTACAAATGCTTTGGGCTCGCCAATCGTCAATGTTCTGATTTCAGAGCTCTACCAAGGCAGGGTGTGTTAATTATTATAAATAGATAGTATAATAGATAGTATTTTCATATTTTAGATATTGTTATTTACCGCTGATTCAGCAAAAAAGTTTAATTCAAGGGTATGCTCTAAAAAGACGAATTTCAGGCATATCCTTGATCCAAATCTAAAATCATACAATTTGGATAATATCCATTTTTCATCGAGTTTTGGAGCAAGTTTAACGTCTTTTAGTAAATTTAAGAAAGTAGAAGGGTACATAATTTTTGTATCCGCGTGATAATCCAACTCCGATTGGGAATATTTTTTATTTTATGCTTCATGGCGAGAAAAAATATTAATATCCCATTTATAGGAGAATTCAGCGGTATTTTAGGACTATATCTCATGAAACGGCTAATATAGCCGGAAATGGCCTTAGCGAAATACAATAAACCGATCCTTCGGTTAAATTCTGTGACCAGTACGAGTCTTGAAAAACATTTTGAAGTACGGAATATTTTTACTCCTGTATTTTTTAGCTTCAAGCAACAAATGAAATTTCTAGCAGCATAAAGTATTCTTTAATTTTTCTCCACTCATCTAAGATTAAGGGCTCAGCGGGAATTTTAAAGAATTACCTCTATTTGTTCCGTGTTTGAACACTTACTGCCTAATCACATGCAGCTCAAGCGAATTAATTAGCACACCCTAACAGGTATTCCCGTACGCACGAGATTTGCGAGTCGACTGGCGACCACACGCAACAGGTGTGCTCCAGGCATGGTAACGAAAGACGTGATACACGCGCACGCCGCCAGATGCTCCCTAGATCAGCATCCTTATAGAGAGAAAGGGTGTTAACGGGATTAGCCTTATGAATGAAAATCATTGAATCACCTCGAAACTATTACGTAAATTTAAGTACTGCCATTCCTATAGCTTAAGCCCTCAATAGCGTGGTTTCCTATTTTTTTTATTGCCTAAATCTAAAGACAATAACTCCTGGAGTACGTAATACACACTTTTAGGTTTTTAAATGACGATATCTATTTTTCGCGATTAAATGAAAAGTGATAATTTTCGAGCGCGCGAAAACACGACGGCTAAGTAGAAATGCTGGGAAAAGTCCGTGTGACGTAATTCAAGTTCCGGCTGCCGCTGTGTGAGGCCACCTTGGTGCGAGGCTATGAGAGCCGCTACGATTCAGGCTGCTGGCAGGTAGCAGAGTAACCAGCTAGCAGATAGCGCTTGGCTTAAATAAGGATTAATAATACCCTATCAAACGAAGGAAACTTTCCGACCTCAGGCAATTTAAAATGTTTCCCTGAGCTCTGTGCCTCATGCATGCATACGGGGTGTGAGCTGATCCCGTGCGCGATAAACTAAAATCTTTTTCTCCGTTTAAGTCAACTTTCTTAGGAGAGATTTCGTGCAACCTGACTAATGATAATGGTAAACGAAAATATCGTATTGTTCACAATTTATTAACGGAGTACTACACGCGTTTCGATTGTTATACAATCATCCTCAGGTACAAATTGAAACTAACTAACTAATTAGTTATTAATAGAAGCAAACAAGGTAGTTAGTTTCTATACGACCTGAGGATGATTGTATAACAATCTAATCCAATCCAATCTTCGTTTGTCATGATAGTTTTTCCGTTGTCCGGTGTTTACCGCTAACACACACAATTTGAGTCAACCGTGAAATACAATAGGTGGTAGTGTACGCCACTATACGGCCTTCGTTCCTTTACCTGTAAATCCTGCCATGTGGCCATGAATTCCAAATCCCAAGTTGGTTCCCACTTCTATGAGCACTGTACTTCTCTATTAACGCCGGGAGGCCTGATAGTTTTAAAATAAATGCTAAAATACTGCGGAAAAGGGTAACGACTGAAAAAAATATTTACTCTCGTTTTATTCCCAGGAGAATGCACAAATCTAATAGTACTCATCTCTTATCCCAAGAATTGGAATCTCCACTGTGTGAAGTTTTAATTTTTTTTAAATTAAACAGTGGCATTCTTTACACACTGTAAAAAAGCCATTGTGACAGCTCTATGAAGCTCTGCTGATAGCATGGGTTTGCTGAACTGAATATATAAATGGTTGAGGGTTTGCTGTACGGAGGGTCGGGCTCCGATGCTCGGACTCTCACCCAGCAGGTCTATTAGCTCCCAAAAGTATCACTCCTCCTCCATATGCGTCCGCATGCTTACAGCCCGTGGCGTATCACTTCCTTGCCATCGCTCATCGCTGCGACAGTTCAATCATAAATCGCGAGCTCGAAGAGGAGTCTCACCCCTGTCCACGATTCCGTCACGATCAATCACGTTAGGAGATCAACTAATGGAGTCGGAATGGTGACCTAAGGTAGCGTTATTTTTTTCTCCTTCTCATTGGGTAGCAATAGACGCAGGTGAAGAGGGTCCACGAAGAGATTATCATTATGATTACATATTATGACTTGATTATGGTTATGATTTGAGATACAGCTGGGTTGAAATAGAAAAATATTTATTGTTCAGGAAAAATTCCGTAAGAACAAAAATAATATCAAACTACATAAATAAATTACATTTTGGCAGCACATTACATTAAATACAATTTAAATTATTACAATGATAAATGATTACAAAGATATTTCATTTCATGACATAACGGTTATGTCATAATCGATCATGGCAAATGCATGAAATATAGTTTTAAAAAAACGGCAAATTGAGCTATTTTACAAGACGGATTTTGTACAAACGAAAAGTCACATATTCTTAAGTAAAAAAAAACGCTACAGCAAAAAAGGAATTTACCATAACACTAATTTGAAAAAAAGTAAGAGTAACTTATGCCATTATCGAGTAAATAAGTAATCATAATATTTTAGTTTAAAGTTTTTGACAGACATGCAATTTTTGACATCAGCTGGTACCTCATTCCAAATCCGACAAGCGGAGAGAGAATATAAGAGATAAATATTTACCTTAAACAGTAGAGCGATGCCCAGGGAAATATGAAGGATTATGCCAGCTAATGAATTGGTCTACTCGAAGTATTGGATACGAGTGGAAGCGTTTATTGACGGATTTAGAGTAGAAAAAGGTCTTCTTTCTGATGAAAAAATAACGTTTAAAGGAAACAAGTCTAGCGCGTTGAACTAACTTTCACCAAAACTTGAAGCGTTTGTAGCATTCAGATAGGGAACCAAGAATCACAAGGCTGTATGAAAAACTTGCACCACTTTAGATTTTCTGATATTTTTAACAATTATAAAATTTCTTTTTCATCGCCTTTCCACCAAATAATTCTCCAAAATTTATTATTTCAATCGGAAAGGGCCTCGATATGTTATTTTATTGTACTAAAAAAGGCTAAATGCCTGTTACTGTTTTCTCCATGAAGCTTCGGAGTAAAACCACTTTAATGTGGGCAAATAAAGATGTAATGATCCAGGTTGCTCACTTTTTGAGAAATGGTACGTTGAAAGGATTTAAGTAGACAACGTGCGGTCTTCTTTCCCGCATAAAAATTCGTTTAAAGGAACGCAGGTTGACACGTTTGGCGTGTTTGAGTAGCTTTCGCCAAGTCAGGAACTTTTTCAAAATATGATACTATGAATGAAATAAGAAGAAATAAACTTCTCTTAGGCGTTTGTTTGATAACCCGTCCCGTGATATGGGTGGAAGATTAATAGCCATCTTTCATTCAGCCATATTTTCTCATTTATAATTACTCTAATTATTTGCCTTATCTCATTTTATTATTCACAAACCATTTCGGTAATCTTTGAATTCAATTTTACAACCATGCTTGTAAATTACGTTATTGATCTCAACTGAACACGAATCTTCCTCATCGCATCGGATTTATACGTCATGTGCATTGAACACTTTTTTCAAGAACAAGAATTTTTATTTGTAATTTACTCCTTACTGTGAAAGAGGAATCGTTACTGTTGTTGTAATCATAACTTTTTCATGACCGACCATTATTGATTCACTAGGTCTACAGATAACTTCGATTCCCAGAGTACCATAATTTGTATTAGTTTAGTAACCCTTACGTTTTAGCCTACTCAAGATGCGTACAAAATAAGACACACCTCATGTTGTTCCACCAGTTATAATTTTATGTGTCGCAAGTGAAATTGCAATTAGCAATTTCTAAGAATTCATTATTCCACATGTTTACAACAATATTCGACAGTTGTCACGAGATCTTCAGAGTGGACAATCTTACATGACATATTTATAACTGTAACTATAAATTTACTGATTTCTTTATACATTTTTTTCTCGTAGATAATGGATTACTTTTTGTACGACTTAACAGAGTGGTTTGGAATAAATCGATTTTCTTCAAATCCATCTGGTACTATGAAAAAAAGTTGTGGGACTGATCAAAAGTAAGGTATGAAAATTTTGAAACCTCTAGGTGAACCCCTGACCCTTGTTCAAATGCCATTTAGGGAGGGGAGCGTCAAAATACGAAAAATTTAATATTTTATGGTCATTCCCTATAAACCTCGCCGTGTTACTGCTCTAATAAGCAAAACTTTCGTGCATTTTGACGTATCTGCCACCGTTAAGCCACAAAATGACAAATTTGAGTGCGCGTTAGCGAAGGAAATATTGCAACGCCCACGCAGCGTCGCGACTAGAGGAGCGGTAGGCTGCTCCCGTCCCATCCCCGCACGCATTTCCCCCTCCCACGCCCCGAATACTGCAAAATTCATGCTGCGTTTGCTGCTAGGACGGCGCTCATCTTTGATAATATAAATCGGCAGGTGGTAGAAGGCAAAAAAGAATACACATTCCTTTTTACCTTCTATCTTCTATTTTGATATGTAAGACTTATTCTGATACGTTTTAAGCCTGCAGCAAGATGGCGGAGAAATTCACTTTCGATAACTTGGTAAAAAAATTTCTAAACACGAAAATTTTCTTTCATGTCGAAAACTCTCAGTTTTTGTATTCTATACAAACTCTTAAATTTTTTAAACGTGTTTGTACTATTTCTGGCAACAGTGAGACAACTTGTCCCTTTTTTTGGCGCCTCGTCGGCGTTAAACAAATCGAGACGTTTCCACCTTTTAGAGAAGTGTAAATATTCTTGTAAAGTACTCAGTATATTTACCAATACTGCTTATATTCGAGTGCAATGATTATTTCCTTAGTGACATAGCAATATACTAACGGAAGCAGGGCGGGAAGGGCAACTTTTTACACGAAAAACATGACATTGTCCAGCGCACACGGAAGTCTTCCTCTCTCTCTCTCTACCACCAACTTCAAGGGAAACACTACCTCTCCGCTGTCCTCCCCCACGACCACCAGCCAACACCCCACCCCCTCGCTTCGCCTCGCTTCCGTGGGACGATGTCGAGAACAGCAGCGGTTCTTGACCGCCGCAACAAGTGCCGAGTCCCGCCTTCCTCCAAAACCTCACTCTGTGGCCTAAGGGTACGCCTCACTCCCGCTCAACTGATATTTTTTTCCTAAAGCATTTCTTATTTTAAGCTAAGGCTTATTATTTTGAAATTTTCAGGTCATCTAGAGTCAACATTTGCTATTAGGTCAAATATGAAAATTCTAAGTACTCTCTTCGAATTAGCATTTTCATATTTCAGATACGGATAGATTTTGGCAAGGATGTACTCCACTTAACCGGAAATTTTTAAAATAATTATTTCGATATGTAAGCCTAATCCTAATACGTATTAAGCCTGCAGCAGATGTAGCGGACAAATTTATTTAGTTCCCTAGGTAAAAAAAATTATGACCACGGGAAATTTCTTTCATTTTGAAAAATTTCTGAGCATATATTTTATGCAAGTCCTTAAATTTTCAAAGATATTTATGCCATGAAAGGGCCTAAAAAATGGTTTTCTTAAAGCATATACCATTTTACGTGCAGATATAACCTCGTAAACATTCTTTCCAGCTCAAATTTGAAAATATTACTTAGTACTACTCAGGTGTGAAATTTTTAGATACTGTTCAGTGTTGAAAAGGGTCTACCACAGGGCGGAGAAGAAAAGTGCCACGAAATTTTAACTTTGGGTAGCTGATGCCAGAAGAAACCAAAATTACTAATGATTTTTAGGCCAAAAGCGCAACATTTTTAAACTGCGGAAACCTTCCACTAAGCGCTCCGATTGGCCGCGAGCTTGCCCTGTTGCCTGTTTCTGAACGACACATGACCTCGAATGCCTTGCGTGCCGGAGGTCGTGACGTATCCAAGGCAGCTCGATGAGGGCTTGGCAATGACGGCTTAGTGCAACGTTTCTGTAGTTAAAAAAATGGTGCGTTTATCGATCTAAACATTATCAGTAATTTTTGTTTCGACTAGCATCAGCTATCCAGGATAAAAATTTCGTGACATAATTTTTCTCCATCCTATGTATGAAAACTGTACATTTCAAAATGAATCCACAATTCTTAACTCCTTCCTCTTCGATTAGTTTTCTGAATATCGTGCTCCTATTATCCATTTATTGTTTCTGTGGTTCTCTTTTAAATGGTAGGTGGTGGAATGATATTTTGTAATTTGTAATCAATGTTGAACCGTGAAATAAAATGTGATTATTAAACATGGAGAAGACACCTATCGCTACCTACTCAAATAAAATTATTTTAATCCTTCCAATGCATCACCTTTCCTCCAACGTGAACAGATGGCCAGCATCCTTGGCCATCCTTTTCGACTGCTCAGCGCACAGTGGGCTCTTCAGTCGTTGAGTCTCCGAACAGCAATTTCGTGAAAAAAACATTCACGGGCTCCGACTTTGGGCTATCACGCCCTTGCAGAGCAGGCTTGAGCGGTGCTCTCGTGAGTCGAAGTCACCGCCGCTGCGACGGCGGTGGCGGCTGGTCTTCTTGTCGTCCAGTCCCCGCGCGCGGGCGTCGAAATCGATCCCACGGCATGACGTGAAAGTCAGCAATATGCCGAATTTCGCCGTGGGATGAGTGTTGTGTCTTCTCGTAGAAATCCTGCGCGCGGGACTGGAAGACATCTTCCAGCGGCGGCAACTTGGAGATAGGCCAAAGGGCGTCATTGTGTGCCATGACACCTAGGCGTAGTGCTGTTCGAAGACACTTGCGATCGGCAACACAGAGTATGCGCTGAGCAGTCTTGGAGGCGAGTCCTATCCACGCTGGGGCGGCGTATTCTATGATCGGCCGAAGAATGGTCCTGTGCAGCATGATCCGGCGATGTAGCGGCAGGCTGACATTTCCGAGCATTGAAGCAATCTGGTTTCTTCTTGAGAGCATGATGGCTGCTTTGCGGCGAGCGTGTGGCAGCATGGTGAGGCGTCGATCTAGAAACACGCCTAGATATTCAATGACGTCTTTCCAGAGCACTTCAGAAGCGCCAACGAGAAGTTCGCCGGGCTCCTTCCGAGCTCTAGAGAAGACGATCGCCTGCGTCTTTGTCTCGTTCACTGCCATGCGCCAACGCTCGTACCACTCCACCAGATCGTCAGTGGCACGTTGTAGGTATTCGACAGCTTTGTACTGCTGTGACGATCTGGCGAGCAGCGCTGCGTCGTCAGCATACAGCGCCGCCATCACGTTCGGGCCGAAGTTGCTCGGAAAGTCAGCCGTGAAGATGCTGAATAGCAGCGGCGAAAGAACAGATCCCTGCGGTACGCCTGCCCTTATTCGCCGCTGCATCGATGTCGCCGGACCCCATGCCACGGAGAAGCTTCTTTCCCGGAGCCAGGCCGCGATGATGCGAAGGCACCAGCGTGGAAAACCGAAGCATTTCAGCTTCCAGAGCAAGCCATCATGCCACACTTTATCGAAAGCTTTGCTGATGTCGAAGAAGGCTCCAGCTGTATGACGATTACAGTTGAAGCCCTCAACGACATAGTTCAGCAGACGTGCGACTTGATGAGTTGTTGAATGCTCGCTCCGGAAGCCGAATTAATTATTTATGTACACTCTGAATTTTTTTAACATTGTTAAGCTTTCAAAATAATTATATTGTTCCTCAAAATAGTGCTCAGCCAATGAAAATCCGATGACGGGAAACACTCATCATTGCGCGGTTTTGCATCGCAAGTTCACGACGAGCAAGACTCGTCATTACAGCGCAAAGGGTTGAAGAATACATACCCAAGTCAGAAATAAAAGACGAGATACGAACGGTGTAGCGGATGTGTTGCGTCATCTTAAGCGAGAATGAGAGATTGGAGGACACGCCCCTGCGGCGCGCCTTGCCATCGGCGACGGCTCAATAGCCTCCCTTGACCATCGACGCCCTCCAACACCCCGTTTGTCTCCCTGCCACTCCCAAAGACACTTTTTATTTTGGCTCCCCACGCTTTATTTCTATCCCCTCCCCCTTCTACTCTTCCCTACCATTGAGACCATTCCACGGGACATTCAACAGACGGCTTTAAAACATATATCGGCAACGAACCACATCAGCGTCAATTCTAAATCATGCCCTTATAATCATAACAAAAAAAATTATGTACATTAATATAATGCACCAAAAAATTGGCCAAAAATTTTTCATTCAATTCTATTAGACCAATTCTCCAAAACACTAATAAACGTTTAAAATTGAAGCCAAGAAGAATAATAAAAAGCGTCAATTCTGCCAACCATGACCAATTTTGCATAAGTGAAGTTCCTATACTTATTGTGAGGAATCATGCATAACCGATTTACGAAAATATTACCAGAAAGATTTAATGTACTACATTTGTCAAAAAAAATAACTGCAAATATTCAGTTAATAAATTATTCAAACGTCTTGTATCTTATTATTATAATAAATAGTCAGGGGTAGAATTTTAACTTATTTTCACCAAGAGAAAAATTCCATTTCTATTGCGATTAATTTAAGTAGTAAAAGAAAAACTTTCGTCGCAATAAATGTGAATACTCTTGGAATTGTAATTTCCAACCGTGCCTCATGATGAGATGATTTCAATTTAAATATGTTGCCGCTAAGGATTTTTCATTTTTTAACTTTAATTTTTATTCATTTAAGTTTTTGAATTATTTATTCTGTTGATAGCAACATACTACACTGCGCAGTCGCCGGGAAGAAAAACAAAATTATATTACTACACTGCGTTTTTTCCACCAACTATTAGATGAAATAATGTGAGGCAGAAATTTTGGATGAAACTTACACTGAAAGCCAAAAAGATGTTAAAAAGGAAGGTTTCAGCTAAATGGAGAAAGGTTTTGAACAAAACTTGTTTATTGCTTGATGGACACAAAGTGGCTTATTGGTTGAGGTGAAAAGGAAATGAATTAGAAGGGCTGGTGCGTTAGCTTGACATCGGAAGCCTTCGGGTGTGAAGGCTAAGAATTACTATTCGGTTTCCGTCTGACTTCGCTCGCTCATCTTCTTTCATTCAAGCATGTTGCATCAAATTTTAATCCGCTCCTTCGTCAAAGTCTGGCTCATTCCGTTCTCCAGGTGAGTTTCCAGGATTTTTTGATCTTCGCCTTTATCCTTCCCAACAAACTAACACAGTGGTTATAGGGTGAGGATGAGTTATAACGTTCATGCACTGTTCTGAACGCATCGCTTTCATTAACGAAATAATTGTTCGAAAGCTTGTTTAGCATGTGAAGGTTGTATGAAATTCCACAGTAAAAGAGTGAGCGATATCGTCACTGTTCAGGGTTTTTTCATGTTCAAGCAGATCAATAATAATTCAGAGCTTTAAATAGTTCATACTTGATTAATATGCTCATTTTTTTATTTTTTTAAATAACCCAAAGGCTTCATATCTGAAGACACATTTCGTGGAGCAGAATAAATGCGTATGTGAACGTAAGTAAATGAAATCTTTGAGTTTTCCTGACGATAACCATATAATGTCACATCGTGTTATACCCTGATTAACACTAAATAAGTAAATATATACCTACCTAGTCAAATACTAACCTCAGAGGTCATTTGGATTTTTTATTTTACAGGATGGGGCAGAATTGACTCCCTACGGGCTCATGGCTAAAGAAAAATTCTTGCCTAAGCATACGAAAAATCGTTATCTCCACTGCTTAAACACTCAACAATCGCCCACCGAATCAAGGATAATAGCCTAAATGAGCGGATTCGAAATTAGTCTCAATTCTCAAATCAGGGAGCCCATTCTGCCCCACCCTGTATAAATAATCAGAGCTAATCACCACTACAGAGGCACTCCGCGAGCAGCTAAAAGTCATTGATGTCAGACAATTCGAAGAAACTTTATCGCATGAATCTATATGGGTGGAAATTCCACGATAAAAATCTTTAACCCTGGAAGTCAGGTGTTATCTGCGCAACAATACGCCAAAGTTTTTGGGTGAGTCGTTCATGAGTTCACAAAACCTATCGTACTGCAAGTGTAATACATAAATTCAAATGTAAATTTTACGTTCAAGCGTATTATTTCTCTCTAACTTCGAGTAATGAAATACTTAGTATGATATTATTTTAGTAAACAGTTTGAAGCTAACGTTCTCAAAATAAAGTAGTAGATATTGGATAGTCACAGTTGATTTTTTACAGATAAGGGTAAAGCTTTCAGACATAATAGCGACCAGATTTAAGTGTATTTTCCTTCAGTTAATTCCACGTGAGAATTTGCTACTGTTGTAGGATGGCGGTGTTCAATTTGTATTTACTTAGAGCGTTACTGTGACACCAATCCATTGTTTGCGGTCAATTATTATTCCATTATGTGCTTAATTCGCCGCTATTAGAGAAACAGCTCTAGGGAACAGCAACAAGCATGCTCTATTTAAACACTCCTCAAGCTGTTTATTTCCAACGAAATCATTGGAACACGGAATATTTAAGTTAAACATCATTACTGTACGAGAGTGGAGTTTCCACTCTGGTATCTCATTTTTGCAGTTTCCATGGTTATACATTTGAAACTTTTAATTCCTTTTAATTACAGATACTCTGTAAAGTAATGCTCGACACCGTCACTTATAATTTAACTAGCTGACCCGGCGAACTTCGTACCGCCTAACAATCAATGAACTTACAGTTTACTTACACCATTTATAAATCAAGAGCGGCTGTATCGTTTTTAATCATGTTTAATTTATTATAATAAAATAAGGATACAAATTCAATAAAACTACGTAAATGAGTACCAAAATTGCTTGTCAGAAAGACATTTTCTTTATTGAATCTACATAGGGTGAATCGGAGCACGTTTACGCGGATTTTTTTCAACAAATTTTCTTACGTTTTAGCTTAAGAAATTTTGGGCATTGTGGTTTAATAAAGCAGTTCATGAAATAAAAATTATACGCATTCAGTTGTTGGCTATTTGCGCTATTAGCTGTAAAAAAATGTTTTTAGGTCCAAGTCTGTTGCATACACTTGGCCCATTCAGGGGGCAGGTTGACACGACCCCAGACCGACGCTTGACTGATGCTCAAAATCGTGCAAGAAAAGCCCCTATGAAGCAGCATTCGCATTAAATGACTTAAGGCGCGCCAGTTTTAGTATCTCTGTTTGGAAAAAATGCACTGCGTAAACGTACTGCATGCGTAAACGCACCATTCGGGTTTAATGTCTTGCGTCAAGCACCTTCTGAGAAACAACAGTTTTTGTTTTGTTATCAGGCGCAAGATGAAGCGGATGAAGCTAAATAAATATAGCGAAGCAAAGCAGTGACGCAGCGAGGGGAGGTTTTGGGGGATAAACCCCCCCCCAAGAGCTTAGAGAATTTTTTTATGAAAGATTTTGTTATTAATATTTGGGGGACGGATGACTAACAAACAAAACATATTTAACTATTCACACAGCCGCAAAACCCACTATTTTGAACCATTTATCTTAAAAAATGTCTGGGGGAAGTGCCCCCACACTTCCCGCTTACCTTAGCGAGTTTTCTATACCCTACAGACCGGTGGTATTAGCTGCGCCCAAAACCCCCTATCCTAGCTACGCACTTGACGCGAAGGAAGAAATACAGAGGATGGTTTATCGACTCGTGAACATAGCACGCTAAATTGACCATGAGAAAATCATGGCTTTTCATTAGCACATGAGCACAAACAACACAGAAACTGAAAGAATGACCATGCGATTTTTTAATCGTTATCATGAATGCAACACGAATTGTAAATTGAATACGTTTAAGCTCAAAAGGGCATATGAGTTGAGATCATGGAATCTACGGAATGAGGACTTCCTAACCTTTGAATTTTCCTTTGAGTAAAGTTGCGTGAATCACATTCATCACCAATTTTTTTAATGATCAAACACGTTCCGTTGGATAGTTATGGTTGGTTTAGGCTTCGAAAGATCATGAGCACAGAAACTACATTTTTCTGTAAATCGTGCCTTGGTAAGCCAGGTACGTCCAAGGACTTAAAATATTCAGATAGATAGTTGGTGATTTCGTCTTCGTTTGTTACACATTTAAAAGATTCGAATCCATGCAGAGTACGAACTATTTGAATTTACCTCGTTTTAGTCATCCACATCTTCGTTCTTGCTCGCTAAATCAACCATCTTTGATTCTTTTGGTGATCAGTCATATTCTGGAACTCTTTGTTGATGAGCTCACTGAAACTAATCTGCAATCATTCCAAGGAAATGAGTTAAAACTACTCGATTCCTCGACAGGAACACGGACATTACCGTTTGTCAACAATTGCTTGGAGATTTGTTTACAAACACGGTAGTGAAGTGTCAACTCGAGCTGGGCCACGGCTGGGCTTACAATCAGCTCGAATTAAATTTAAAAAATGTAATTTCAATTTAATTAATATTTTGAATATATTTAGTAATTAAAATGGTATAATGTTACTAAATTCAGTTATTAAAGTGGTAAAAACAAAACAAATTATTTAATTTGTAGTTTTGACCGACTTATCAATTGTTGTGTTACTATAACTCCTAAAAGCATGCCCATAGGAAAGACATGAATTTTTTTTTGTGAAATTATCCTTTTTTTAATGGCCTATATGTTAACCCCGCCTGAGACGAATCCAAAGAACCAAATCTCATTGAAATCGGTGCAGCCGTTCTCGAGTTATAAGTGTTCTAACTAACACGATTTTCGACTTTCATTTCGTATATAGAAGATGATGAAGAAAATCCTCAATTTTTATAAAAGAGAGGTAAAAATAAAATCTAGTCATTCTAAAAGCCATTCCGTATACTTCATATCTGAAACTCATTTTAATTCTTTCAATGACTATTGTCTTAATAATTTTTGCATATATTTAACGCCTTAACCCAAATATATTCTATTAGGTTTTTTTGCCCCTGAAATTACCTATTCTCCCGTAAAATCAACCATTCCTTGCAAAACTGAATAGTTTGCGATGTGACTTCATGTAATTGTTTCGTTAGAGATGAAAATATTTTTAAATTTCACAAACATATCGGATGAAGGTCGAATATTTTCGAGCAGCGATAAAACCTGCCAATAAAAGTTACGTACGTGACATATACAAAGTATTTCTCTTGAATCTTCTCTATTTTGTGAAGTTTACAATCATTTCTGTTGAAAAAGGTAAGTTAAAAAAGCATTGTTAAAATACTGCTCATTTTTTCCTAGTTCTCTACCGATTGATACTGCGTATATTGGAAATTGGCCATTGTTATTTTACCCTATTTTACTTTTATCCTGTTTCATTTTAAGTTGATCCACCTGTTATTGTTTCTTGGGATGCATTGAAGTTTCATTATAATCTCGTATGATGGCAGCCAAAACATTTTTTTCAAGATTTTTTGCCAATTTATTCGTCACCTTAAAGATATAATAGCTTACTCCTGCACATACGGCTACTTTAGTTATCTTCACGGAGGTTGGCGTGGAGCGTTACATTTTTTACCATCCCTTTAATTATCCTGTAGGGCAAAAGCCCATTTTTTTCGGAAAAGTTCGCAATAAAAGTGCTAGCGTTGAAACCTTATTACACCTTTGACATACTTAAAAAAACTAAGTTTCATTTTTTCTTTGCGTAACTCATCACCTGGTTTCAGAGATCGAGACAGCAAAATAACGAATCCCTTCGCTCTAGGAAGGAAAACTTACTTCCCAGTAGCTAACTATCCGCGATTCATCACGATTTCTTTCAAAGAAGTTTCCCAGAAGGAAATGAGCAACTGAGGCTTATTCCGTGCCTCGAATCCACATCACTCAGTTCCAAGTACAGCACACACGCTGCGGATGATTAAAAAAGTTGTGAAGGGCTCTAAATGATATATATTTTCATGGACACTCCGTAAGGAGTAATATGCTCTTGTCAGCAATTATGAGAACTGATAATTACAAGCTAATTTATATCTCATCCCAATGTTTTTTTTACTCAAATTGAGCAATAGTGTAGTTTCCTTCATCAAAGAAAACGAAAGGCATTAATTGTGATTCGTTACCCAACATCAGTTTATTCATAATATACAAATTATTTGGTTTTAGAAATACCGGTTTAGACAAATGTTAATGGTTAATTTTAACCTCATTTGAAAAAGGCCAGATTGGCGCCCATGCGATGCCACTCCACGTGACGTCACAGGGGCCCAGATGCTATGCTGGTAGTCAGGGGTTTTACATCGTCTGAGATAACCAATACATGCATGAGGCACAGAGCTTAGGGAAACATTTCTTAATAATCAACTATTAAACTTTCCTATGGTCGGAAAGATTCCTTCGTTTGATAGGGTATTAATAATCCTTATTTAAGGCAAGCACTACCTGCTAGCAGCCAGCCTGCATCGTATCGGTGCTCATAGCCTCGTACCAAGGTGGCCTCGCACAGCGGCAGCTGGAACCAGAATAACGTCTCACAGGCTTTTCCCAGTATTCATACTTAGTCGTCACGAGTTCGCGCGTTTTCGCGCGCGCGAAACAGGTCATGAATGACATCTTGTGCATGATTGGTAACGTAAAATGATTATATTAAACGTTAGTAGACGAGAATTTTCATCTAATTTATATCTTTGGATCAATAGTTAAAAATGTAAAATGCAGTTGGTACACCAGGACAGATAATCAATTCTTGTGAACTCTTGCAGTGTACCCTTACCTTCTTATTACTTCCGGAAGGTTGATTTTGATAGAACAACATGGTTCGAATGCTCTGCGATGGGTAGCTTGAAATTATAGATTATTCGATTCGGACTTTTTAACTTCGTCGTTCAATTCATTCTTAAAATGTGAAACGTAATTTAATATTTCATGAGAGGTGATTGAATTTGAAAAATGCATAAGGCTACGAGTAAAATATTATTTTTTGATTATTTTCAGTCAGTCACTTCTTAAAATTTAGCGGATAGATAATCCAGAGTTCAAAAACATACTCATCTTGATCTTCTTTCCCATATTTTCCATGGATGTGGCTGTTAAATATAGTGAAAAATTAAAAATTTGTGGAATTTAACGACAATTAGTAAAAAGTTAGGGAACACCAATTTTGCGTGTATTTGCTTATAAAAGAACAACTACATCTCTAAATGAATGATACAGCTCGTGCAACAACGACGCTTGTATAGATGAAAATAAAATAAATTTAGCTCTTCTCTGTGAATTTAGTACTAAAGGCTATCGAATTTTCACCAATAGTGCATTTAAAAATTCGTTCCTCTCCTACTGATAAAATCTCCATCATAGCCCCGGGGTATCGCTAGTCTCTAAAAATATAAGAGTGGCTAATTATAAAATAAAAATTAGAAGCTAAAAGAGTCACACACTCAATCACACAGTCTTCTAAAACATCCATCTAATCGTGAGAACAGAATATAAGTTTGAATAATGAATAATTCATCTTAGATATCTATAGAAATATAATTTTGCCTTGCTAGTGTAACTCTTTGACTGAAAGTCTTAAATGTTAAGTTAGCAATTTTCCGGAAACACTTTTAATCACACGATCATGATTTGACAATAATACGAAATGCATTGCAACAGGTCGTGTGAGTAAAAACGCTTCAAGAAAATTGTTAGGTTTGTATACAATAATTGCTAAGTTGTTATATACAATAGCAGGGCAAACAAATTTGTGCTATGGATTTCTGAGATGAATCATTAATCGTTTAAATATATTATTTTTTCCTATTATTTGGTAGATTTTTTAAGAAGA
The DNA here is from genome assembly GCF_921293095.1 of Ischnura elegans. NCBI lineage: Eukaryota > Metazoa > Arthropoda > Insecta > Odonata > Coenagrionidae > Ischnura > Ischnura elegans. The sequence goes on from NC_060249.1 coordinate 111,358,388, forward strand.
TATTGTGCGTGAAGCGTGTGTCCTGGCCCAGCTTGAGGATATGTATTGAAATCGGTCGTGTGAATAAGAATGTGCGAGGAAAATTGCGCGTGTTTTAATTTTCAATATGTTTGGCTTCGAACAGATAAAGCCTAAATCAACCCCCTATGTGCCCTGCTATTTCTCAATATGGTGTGATGGTCTGAGGAGATCAAAGTGAAATACGTATTGGGTCCTTGGAATGTGCCATGACATTTTGAGGAAAGGTTGAATGAGTCGTTCTTAGAAGGAAGAGGAATCAGTTTCAGTGGAGCTGTCGTGAAGATCCAAAGGTTGATCTTATCGACAGGTTTTATTTATAAGACCCAATCTTGCAGAAAGCTCTTCATTATACAGCGGTTTGGATGTATATTTTCTTAATTAAAAAGCTGGCTTTTAAGTCTTTCGATGAAGACTCGCCGGAAGGCTGATTTTGATAGAACAACATGGTTCGAATGTTCTGCAATTGGCAGCTTGAATTTATAGGTTATTAGATTTGGACTTTTCAACTTCGTCGTTTAATTCATTCTTACAATGTGAAACGTAATTTAATATTGAAAAAACAGAGAAGTAAAAAATAGGCGTTAACCTTATACACGTTCATTTTACGACGCTGGTGACAATTAGCCCCGCTGAGAAGCATCGATGTAAAATCCGGGATATTCCTTAAACGTAGATATTACGTTTTTTCAGAGTTTTTCAAATTTTAATATCACAAAAGGTATTGTGGGTGTAATTGAAAAAAAGTTCTCCTGGCTTGAGGCGGAAAGGTCCATAACCTCGGATAAATCTTCACGATCTAAGACCTCCTTCGGTCATTCTCCCCGTATAAAATCTGTTTCAATGTCAAAGGAGCCCGATTATTCACTCTATTAAACAGTTGCTTCCAAAGCAAATAATCTAGGAATACCACCAAATGAGTTACCTGTCACTTAATTCTGCGCTTAGAGCCATGTAAGATTAAGCCTGATTACTTGAGATATTAGTAGAGGAACTGAATTTTCGCTCTAATGACGGAGAGTTAACTTCATTTCAACTATTTTCGTCACCATAATCTTAACTGAAGCTACGAACTTTGTTTGCAGGAGATATTTAACAAATTTACTTTGCGTGTATTACAATTACGCTAGGAAAACATTTTAATTTAACTGTTCATATATTCACGACAATTCGGTGCCTCTAATTATGAGATTAAAAATATTTGCTCAAGTATAATTGTGTGAACATTGAAAATGTTTTCTCTAAAATTTTATCTTTTTTTAGTTTGAATCTAAATTATACCTTTTACAGACTTAAACTGTTTTAAGAACGATGAATTTAGTAAACGAACCAATTAAAATTTTACGGGTCACCAATCCTAAATTCCTCCCACATTTTTTTAGCGACATTATAAATTTCCTTTGTTCTAAGATATAACTAAAGGGCTACCTGAACTGCCTCGAAAAAGTTCTGCCGATCAATGATAACAAATTCTTACCGGCGGCGGTGCGCTAGATTAATTTCGAATGCAAAGCGCGTAGTCCGTGGGTGACGAGCTACATTCATTCCGGAGTGGTGATAGAGGTCAAAGTATTTCCATGGCATTTAGCCTACGAGTAATATCAAAGGATCCCACGCAAACAGAATTTTTTAAAAAGTGCAGCAGCGCAGGTAGCAGTAACCATACAGAAGATTGTCACCAAGCATAGTGGAAGCAGAGAGTCCGTGAAATAAAATGGGTGGAATGCCAAAGGGGCGATTGATGATTGGAGAGATAATCGGGTTCCTTTGGCATTGCATCAGGGTGAAATTTGTGGCGCATAATCGTAAAAGGCATTATATTTTGGCGTGACCCCTCGACCTACAGGTTAAGGAACTTCTCACTTAATATTTTTAGAACCCCTTACCGCGAGATCAAATGGTTTCCATTCTAGCATAGAATATTAATTTCTCTTGAATTTAAGCGGATTAAGTAATAACTAAGCGAGGTGAGTAAATATATTTACTCTCTTTGATGAGTAGAATAGTAATTTCTCTTGAATTTAATCGGATTAAGTAATAACTAAGCGAGGTGAGTAAATATATTTACTCTCTTTGATGAGTAAAAAAGTTTACTCGCCTTAATAATAACCTTCCATAAATTTGTGCAAGATTGAAAAAATTTTAACCTACCTCCAAAATGTTTTAAAAAAGCACACCAGTAAAAATTACTTGCATATTAAATATTTATATTTTGTAAATAAAGAGAATTTTTGTGCCTGCCGTGGCAATGGATTATCCTAAGCACATTTTTCCATATACACATCGACTGCTAATCCATGCTACGCAAGCTTAAGCAAAAAGATTAAATCAAATGCACTGAGCGAGGGCGGAGCGTTAGGGTCAGCATAGGCTGCGTAAAAATATCTCTCTCCACGATTTTCTTATCTCCTGCAAGCATTCTCTCTCGACATACCCAAGCCCTCTGCATTTTTTAAGGGCGTAACAAAGGATTTATGAACTCGTGGCTCTTATTGGATGAATGACGTTTGCCATAAATTATAGCAGCGACTGGGGCGTAGCATGTAATGAAGTTGAAAAGGTTAAGAAAAAGGCAGAATTTCTTGCAGTGTGCTTATTCAACCTCGTTTCCATTAATACCGCCTTTCCTCCTGTCTGTGAATTGATTTTTTTATTGTGGCCAAACTGCAGCACGTATAAGGCTAGAATTCTAGGATTGTAATGGTATGTTAGTGCATATTAAAGGTGACCATATATAAGTATTAAAATATTAAGGAATTTTACGGAATGCATAGCGAAAATTATCAGTTCCGTCATTGATCGTAAGAAACATTTTTTGCGCAGCTAGTATATTGAAATATACTTTAAAATTTGATTGCACTATAAAATCTATTTATCACCTTCAAGAAGTTTCCATTATCTCATAAAGTAGGAAAATACCACTTGTTGTATTAAAATTTATCCACCAATTCCAAGTAAGCAAGTTTTAATTATCTCTATCAAGATAAATAATTTTAAAGTGTGGCATTCTTGCGATCACTTTTTCATGAATTACAAGTTTGTATTTCATGCCAGGACTAAATTAACAGGTGGAATTATAAGTAGGTACATTGCATTTAAACAGCGTGTGAATAAGTAACATATCATCAAGTTAATGAAATTCGAAATTAAAAATCAATTTTTAATATCTAATTAAATGGAATGTCACACCTAGGACTCAGAGCTGAAGGTAAAGGAATTCTAGGAATCATTAAACTTTACCGTTAAGTGAATCTTTTGATACTTAGTTACATCGAATCATTACACATTGATGTTAAAGTCGTTAGAACGTTCTCTAAAATCAGTGAGAGGATTTGACGGTAAGTAACGGATAGGAAATTGTCTGAATGACTTTGGTAAAGGATTAAATAGCTTCCAGGAAGGATGAAAAAATAAAATATCGGGTCTGAAAGCTTTTCCGAGAAAATCTGGCGTAAGATGATAGTGAGCCAAAGATAATGAAAGGGATGCTTTCTCAAGGACGGAGGTTTGCGGAAACCTCGGATGGAGAGTTGTTAATCTCGCCTAAAAGGCGATTCAATGGCACGTTGGGGCTCTTATCTTCCCATCCCATTCCATCAATTCCTAAAGCCCAAATCACACTGTGCGAGAAAGGTTATCGGAATGAACTCTTGAGCAAAGAAACCAAGCGATCAAAATTCTCTCAGAAAGATTGGAGTCCACCGATGTGGTTTTCTTGGCCTCGTCAAGTCAAGTACTGAGAGATAATAAGTCAGCTTATAACGCTAATAATTTATCCAGGTAAATTTCAAATGATTAGGGAATGCATTACAGGAATAGGAATATGTTCCTTGTTTTAACGTCCAATATTTTTGATAGAGTTATTGGCGAATAATTGATTTTGCAAATAATCGCGGACTAACCTATTTTGTACCTTTATGGAAAAGTGCATGGAATGTATGAAAATTTGTGAGAGGAAAAAGTATTTACCCGACTGATACGAGCTTATATCCTTATTTGCAATATTGAGCAAGTTGTTACATTTAATAATACATTGGTTTGCAACAGGCTCAAGGAAAAGAAGAGTTAACCCGTGAAATGTAATCACTTCATTAAGGTTAGAATAATTCTATTGCCAAGCATGAGTTGCTCGAAATCTCAATTGAAGAGCCACGTATGTTATTTAAAGTTCCAGTGATTCTGAAAGCCTCAACTTTATATACGATCCAAGGGCCACACTACATGGAAAGAAAACAACCGCTTACAAAGCGCTAACAGCTGTTGGTAGGCTGACCCAAAAAAATCATTTTTTTTTATTTCAAAATCGTCAATCGGATTTCGATGACCCCGGGTATACAAGGATAGGAAAAATAATATTTCCGAAAATTTTTAAATAATTAGTTAGCGAGAGGTGCCTAAATACCGACACCCTTAATTTGTCATATTTTTCGGAAAACTGCCAAAATAAGGGTAATCAGGGAAAGTTATGACCCATAGGGCGAAAATTTCGTCATAGGTAGTTCTCCTATGATTGACCGTTTGTTGGAAGAGAGGAAAGCGTTCTCAGCGAATCTACACTCGCATATTAATCCGCAAGGGATTGGAGTGGGAGGGTTTAGGACAACAGACGTTCACTAAAACAGAAGATAAGTTACTCATTGGAGATATTTGACTGTTAAGTCCCACTTTACACTTATTGTGAATACTATCTAGGGAAAATCGTAGGAATTTTGTTCTGCACAGGAAAATCTTTCCTTTCTGTATAAAAATTAAATTATGGTTTCCCTAATAGTGGCCCGGCGCGCCGCCCAGATGACGACATTGGGATTTCCCTATGCCCCAATCCTTTTTGCTTCCTCTATCCTTCCATTCCTGAGGGGTCCGAGTGAAAAGTCTCGGACTCGTAGACCCAGCTCTCGGGAATGTACCCCCGTGAGCCCTCCCAAGGTCCTGGTTACCGTTATAATTTCCGTTCACGCGGCAGAATTGAAGTGTTACACATTATCCCCATGCGCGGCATTAGCACAGGTTTGAGACTCTCATGCAAGTCCTACATCTCTCATGTTGCCATTTTGAATGGACCACAAGGACCAAACATCTGGTGCCATGAGCCTCTGCAGAATCCCGAAAAGTCAATGCTCCGTGGTCCATTGCCAGTACATTGCAATTTTTCCTGATGGCAATTCAAGTGAATTTATTATATTCCATCGTGCGGAGGAAAAACAAATCCTATCCTTTTGGCATCCCAAAACCTATCCTTTCGGCAAAAACCTCTTTAATTTGATCGTTTCTGTCTGGCCTAGAAACATAGGGCGGTTCTGAGATGATTTTTTTTTCCTATTTTTGCCGAGGCATATATCTGATCTTAATAGCTCAAGCAATCTAAGGCTAGCTCGTGGCATCCGTATATCGAGTGGCTCCCAACCAAATTCGCGTAAAAGCTTGGTGCAGGAATTGAGTGTTCCTCATATCAATCGTTCCGCTACAAGTCGCCGAAAGGGTTCATAGGGAACTATCACTCCGGAGTGGAGTGATTACTATTCCTTTACTCCACTCTCAAGAGATAGGCAAGTTATCGGGGTAAGTTTTCCGGTTAAAAGCTGAGCGCGCGATGATAACTTGTAGTTTAGGTTCGGTGGAAACTGTGAAGTTTTCCGCTTTACCAAAAGTATAATGTAATTGTGTCAAAGAAAACTCAAGCTCAAGAAATTCTCCACTTCTGCGCAAATTACTAACTTTGAAATGGATAAGTCCTTGAACACGTGATGGTTCTGATGGACCTGATTATCTGATTACGTTTGTGTTGTCTATTTTGGTAAAGAAATAACATTTTCAATCTAAATAAACAACACAATTTAATTTTTATTCTCTCTCGCGAAGGTGGTTTTTTCAACATGATTTCATTACAATTTACTAACAATTATTTCGATGCCTCCACTTCAAAAACGCTCAACAATCGCTCTCCGAATCAAATCCGCTCATCCGGAGCACAAACGCTCACCTCCGAAGGTTGGAGACATGCTTTATGCTTCTGCTACTGCCAGCTGAGCTGATTCGCATCGTTGGGCTCCTAGATGAGCGGATTTGATTCGGTGGGCGATTGTTGAGCGTTTGTCCAGTGGTGGTATCGATTTCATTGACAATTTTTTTCATTTAAAAAATAATGATAAAGTAGGTGATTCGATGTAAGTGTCAGCTAGGCACCTTGAGCACTATCGACACGCATTATTTGAGCGCGCATAACCATTCAGAGTAATACAAAATATACCGGCAAACAAAAGAGCTTTAGTTGCCCCACTTCATTTAATGGCAGCGCCGAAGGCGCGATCATAAAAACTGCTATCACAACTCGTTACTTATAAATCCTTTATGTGGGTTTGCCGATGAGGGGCACTAGTTAAGACAAGGCCCTGATTAGGGACCGGCGCGCCGGTCAGTGTTCCCATTCCGAGTTGAGATGCTAGCTCATCCGCGCAATAAGTACAGTTTTCCCAGCATTCCTCTTGATAGAGCTTAAACAAAGAATATTCGAAACTATCGCGACGCATTCAAAGTTCATAAATATCAATTATTGCATTTCACAAGTTTCCCACCTCCCGGAGTTACAAGTGGTTTTAAATCTGAAATTAAATTTCCTTTTAGTATTTTTAGTTTTCAATATCTAATGCTGTTATATGAGTATCACCATACTCATACAACAGAAGAAAATGAGAAGAAATATTAAGGATTAGGTGGTTTCCCGGCGAATCTTGCTGAAGGACTCCTCTCGGGAAATCAGCCGGGTCAGGATGAACATTGCTACCAACGTTTCGATAGTCTTCTCTGCCATCGTCATCAGGGTGAATGATGGACTTGGTTAGTGCCGGGTTTATATACACAGCTGGGGCGGTCAAGTCTTCTCTGATTGGTCCATTTTTGGTATCCTTCTTCCTGGAAATTTATTTGCAAAAATGGAAATTTATGATGTTTTTTCACTAAAAATAAATTTGCATTTTTATTAGGTCTAGTTCTTTGATGTGAGTGATGTGACTGACTTTAAAGAATTTTTTTTCGGACTTTTAGCTTAACTGGACCTCTGGGATGTAGGCAACCCGAAATTTAGAAGTGTAATTTATTAAATTTAAATGCGTTGCGGTAGGGTCAAATGTAGTCCGATTGAACTGAAACGTTTTTGGCATGTATTTTTTCATGCAATCGCGTATAAAAAAAGGGCATAACCCTTAACGTTCATTCTTTCGATTTTTTCGGGAGACCCAAGGGAGAGATGAGAGATGTGTCAAAGCGGTAGTTAACACGAATATTTTGAATACTCATACTTCTGCCTGCTATCCGTGGTCTTACCGCGGTTTTTGCCTCTAAATTAAATTTCTCTCACTATTTGTGAACATGATTAAAATTTATGGTCTAAATAAACCGCCTTCATTGCCAAAAACAGAAACTAGTTGCCGGAAACCTTACCGCGATAAACTATTTAACATTTTTGATGTAATGAGTTAAGGTATTCCTGAATTTTAGCCCAAGCCGTAGGGGACAGAAATACCAATCTTACTTTCCCGTACCATTGAATCAGAGTCAATTTGCGTCCATAGTGCAGGAAGTGGATTCTGTCAGCACCAGAATGAATATGTTCAGCCTTTGTGTTATTTAATAATAAAAATAATAGCAATTTCATTTACTCCTACATTTTGATTTTACAGGTTAATAACAAATAGAAGGGCCTTTGGGTGGTCTCCAAGGTCATAGGACCAGAATTGAGCCACCATCAAATAGCATAAATGTATGCCACATAAAAGAAAATAATAATGCAGTAAATAATACATGAGTGTACAGTAGGGTGCATCGTTTTGCCACTTTTTTTTAGGAGCGAATCGTAATACCCGGCAAAAGTTGCGTACCCGGGTGGGTATTACAGATATGATTTTTTTTCAAAATCGGTTAATATCTTCTGTTCGCCATTTTGTCTTGAAATTTCGAAATTTTTAACAAAAAACGTAAAAAAATGTAAATAATTTAGATTCGGTTTTATCAAGCACTCATTTTTTCCAATGGTGTATAACATTAGTCTTTCCTTGATATTTTAGACCAAACGCGACAGCTATATTCCTTCTAATTATCGAGAAAATTACCTTTTATCGTGTCCCCGAAAGCAGTTTGGTGGGTAGAAAACCCGCAACACACAGTCTCATTTTTACGCTATGCATGCGATAAATGACGCGAAATAGAGATATTTTTCAGTCAGTTTTGTAAGTGCATTACAAAAGCTACAACACACGGCTGTAAATCAGATAAATATAAATGTGCGTACTATTTCTATGAAAAAAGAATTTATTTGTGCTCCTGACTAGGCAAATTGCTGATTTGATTTAACGAAAATTTTCTTTCTGTTTTTCCTCTTGTTCTCCAAAAAAATTCCCTATATTTCGATACTCTATCCGAAATACTTGGAGAATGGCATGCCCACTTAAAAATTAAGCGTTGATTGGAAGTTTCTTTTGGTCGCTTATAGATTAGGAAATTGTTTTTTTTTTATACTACATACTCGTAGGTAAAAAAAAGTCTATTATTTACTCTCAAAGGTATTAAATTCATTAAAAATGGCTGTTTTTCATGAAAAAGATCATTTATTGGACGACTCATCAGCTTTCATGAAATATATTCGATCCTTTCTTCATTTTTGAATGAAATTAATGCAGGTAACGTAAATATTTAACATGCATTATTAACAGTTTTCTTGACGGATAACTGCATCAAATTACGAGAAATGAGAGAAATAAGAACTTAGACATTTGGAATTCACGTTAGTCATCAGATCAAATGCTCTTGCGATAAAGTTATGCTCATTTCCCTTCTATTACACGGAAGATGAGAGGAATGAGCAATCAGAGAATAAGAGCGTGCACTCTTTTTTGTCCGTCTCGATGATTGCGAAAGGGGGAACAGTGGTGCCTCTTCATTAGAATCTCCCAACTGTTGACTGTCAAGGACATCCTTCGTTAATCATCCTTCGGTCATCCAACTGCGACCTGACCGAGTGAAATCAAGCGAGAAGAATTGAGACAATCGGCATAAGCTTCTTCCAGGCGGTAATTATCTGACAGGCTCATCGCGAAAGTGTAATTTTTCACATTTTTCACATATGTTTTCCCCAGTAACTGTAAATTCTTACATGCTCTATTCGGCCTATCCGCTGATTTTTTAATAGAACTTCGGCAAACGGCTCCATCCATTTCGTCCAAAAGCCTTGGTGATCATCAGTGGTACTGGTATTAACGAAAATTTAACAGAGACATATTTTTCAATGGTTTCAATGAAATAAAATTAAGACCATCCAACGCAAGGAGAAAAAACACTGGCAACGCCCACGTTCGCAATTATTTGAGGACTCTGCACGAAGAAAAAATTCGCCTTTCTAACTCCGGAAAAAATATATAAGATTTCGCAACATTACCATTATCTTTTGTCAATAAGTTCATCAAGACTACGATTTCATCGCTCAGAAATTATATCATGGTCTGGAAGAAAATGGGAGAGAGGACATTATTTTAAAAATTCAACTGCGATGATGAAGGGATGCATAGAGATAATTGTCAAAATAAATCATACGCTTGGAAAATAGATTAAATATTCAAGAACAAATAACAGTCAAATCACACCGGCTGAATTTTATTGCCATATTTTATTTTATATTCAGGAGATGTGGCTTTGATGAAAGGCATGGAAGGGGTCGAGCCTTAAGACGTAGCATCTAGCCGTCTCTGCTTCTCCACCGACTCCCTGGGGCATACTGAAGGAGTCCGAATGGACCGCCTTTCACTCCCTCACATGATCCCTCGACTCGCCCATTCAACTCCTCCCCTCCTTTCCCTGAATGCACAGCTACCTTGGTTTATCCAATCAACGAACGCCGAAAATGGCAAAAATAAATGAAATAATTAGTGTGCCAATGAATTTTTGCATGGTGGTATGCAGTGATGGTCAAACCCTCTCCCTCCAAATCCTGAATTTAAATCTCTTACTTCTTTCTTTCGACAATTACTCGAAAGTTTTAACCTCTTTTGAGACGATAAAACATTATGAAATTTAACTCGATAAGATAAAAAAAAATATTCCCATCATTTTTATTCTGTAGTCGTTGTAGTTTACAATTACAGAGGATATTTAATTGTTTTTCATTTATCCTTTCCGTAGTATTACATCAATGTGTAAAGTTAAATTACCATAGAATTAATAAAAAAATAATTTATATTTTATAGAAAGCGTCTAAATTTTTCAGAGGGAAAAGTGACGGTGAGAGAGAGAAGCCTGACAGCGACTTATCTCCAGGCCTAAGAGCTCCAAGCCTCCCGCGGCCAACACTTAAGGACAAATAAAACTGTCCATACTTTTTCCCTAATGGCTTCTTGCGCTTCGTATCTCTGCTTATATCCCGCCTTTGTCATTAATTATTCGGCAGAGCCCAAGGGTGCGCAGCATAAGGGATGGCAAAAACTCAAAGAAACGTCTTCCTAAAGACCTTTAAACGTTTTCCAGATCTTCGCTAATATGCGCTCTTATTTTTAAAGCCAGCTAAAAGCACGAATGGAACTGTATCAACCTTTGGATTAAGGGTGGCTAGTTAAGGGTCGCACGTTAGATTAAACTTTATTAAATTTTCCGACTCCTGTTCAAAATAATATTACCGACTCCAGTTTTATTCACAATTAAACAGCAAATTACCTTCTTTTTATTGATATAATTCCTATTATTTTTAATTTTACAAAAATCAAGACCTATATATGTATTTCTCTATTTCACGAGGGCTGAAAGAACTTAATTGGCCACATTATGGGAATTACACATGATGGCATGATGAAAATCTCGTAGAAGAACAAGTAGAAAGGAAGATAACAAGGGATGGCCCCGAATTAGTTTCATAGGACAGGTTATTAACTATTAAAAAGAGAATAAATACTTCGCTATGAAAAAATTAGCGGATAGAAATGAGGAAGGGAGAGCTGCGTCAAATATATCTTATTATTATTGACTAATAATAATTATGGTAAAAGTATTCAGCGTTGCTGAAACTACGCAAAAATAAATTAATAAAAATAACCTCGGGACTTGCGCTTTTTGTTCAAAATTTGCACCAATTTCATCAGGACGACACCTGTAAACCCGCTAGACTCCTATCTCCAGTGGGCCGATCGATGCCATCAATCTCCTCGGGCGTCCCGCAACCCGGACAGCGGCGAGGCAAAAACCAATTCGGAAGAGAATCTGTTTCCGGAATCTCAACCGCAGATCTCCCTTCTTTTTCCACTTCCAATCTCTCCTTCCTCCAGACTTATCTGACGATGGCCATTTCAATTTATTTCCTCTACTCTCAACGTGTTCCTACGTGCCTCTCACCACTCATCGCCTGGTAAGGTCATACACAAGCTTGCGGTTTTTTCGGAAATGGCATGAAAAGGACTGGATTTGAAGCGCATTATGAACATTAGTTTTTATTCTATCAATTTGCTGGATATTTTTGAAGTCCCGGAAACAGAACAAAAAAGAAGTGCTCAAATAAGAATAAAATGTTCCCTGTGCTTTTTGTGCATGATTTTATTCGAGAGAAAATCGTATGAAAAAATAATGCACCACTTTTTTCTCTCACTCTCTCGATTCTTTTGTGTATACCTGAATACCCATACCGTAGGAAAGTAAAAATGTTACTTTATCTTTGTCTTCAATTTAAATATAACATAAAGCCTTTGCGATTGCTATGAAAACTCAACGGGTATGATAAACGGAAGGATCACGTGCCTATTTTTTTCGGGTGGAAAACTGAAAAATACACGATCACGATTGCAAGAATAAGGCATTGAATTCATTTATCCTTTTAACTTTAACAACTTCGACCAGATTTCTGCATTGAATATAATTAAAAAAGCAATTAAATAATTATCTGTTGCTTTCTCTGGTCCATGTATAGGTATCCGATAAGAAAAGGCCAATGTAGTGGGCAACGGAAACAAAAAAGGCTGCTTGCAATGCACAATAATTTCTCCATTAAATCTAATTAAAAATTAGAAGAATGTGAAGGAAGAGTTCCGTCGAAACTTTTCTCAGTGTCATGAATAGAGAGAATGATCATAATTAGGGTACGAGCATAAATCTTTTCGCAGTGACAAAATTGAGCCACATCACATTTTCTACGCTCCCTGGGTTTCCTGTGAATAATTTGCTCGGTATAACACAGGATGAGACAATAATATTCCAAACTTTTTCTCTCACTTCTTTAACTCTTATGTCTATCCCTGGATATACAAATCGCATAAAAACTTATCTCAGTCTTAAATTGAAAGGAGACCGAGATGAAAAACTTCTGGTGATTCTTTTTATCCATTATTAACAATTATTCCGCGTATACTGCATTAGTGGCTCAAGACAAAATTTTCAATACGTCTTTTTTCACGCAGAGACATTAGATATTTCTTCAGTGAATAACAAGAAGAATTGTCGAGCCCTGGTGTTTATATGAAAGAAGGAAACTCAAAATACGGCAAGTAATTCACTGTATTAGACCAACCATCTTTTCATTATAAAGAAAGAAAAGAAGAATTTAGAAAAAGAAGCATGCGAATTAGCAGTAAAATTTATCATCTGATTTTGAAATTTTTAGAATTAATTTCATGAAATGAAAATCTAATGTAATCGACAATATAAACAGTCCACAGCGAACGAGAGAAGTTGTCATTTTAACGATAAATGTTTGCTGTACTTGGCTGCCATTCTCTCGTGCTCATCTATTCTGTAAAATAATTTTCACAAATTTCTTAGTGGCGCAATATATCAAAGTCCGAAATGCTTTGGTGATTGATTGCACACACATTAAAGTAGTTCCATGTCAGGGAAGTTAATTTAGCTGACCCCCAAATTTCTCATAATTAATACCATCAATTTACTGCTCTCTAATTGATCACCCGGATCGAAGCTACATGTGCCATACGCAGTTTCTTGCGTTTTATTGCAGGCAGAGAGAAATGAGAACGCAATTACCGATTTCCACCTAATTTCAATTTCATTGTTGTATTTGTAGACATAAATCACTTTCTCATTATCAAACATCGTTGGAATTCCGTTGTCGAGGACTTTGGCATCATCATGATACATCAATAATTAAAAATAGAGCGAAAGACAAAGACCGGCGTGAAACTTTGCTTTACTCATTATATTCCAGTTCCTTGACTAAGCTAGTTGATACACCTACCAGGGGTAACAACATACTAGCAGTTGAAGTTGACTGTTCTTCTTAAGGATTGAACTTTGAAGTCACAATTTCCCAGGATACCACAGCGCCAGCAAGCGAGCGTATAAGGTAATAAATGAACATTTCTAAAATTTCATCTCTACTTTCTAACCTATGCTAGAAACTCTACAATATTTTCTTCATATCGATGTAAAATACTTCCTCAAATGCTTCATTGTTGTCAAGTTAGTAACTTGAAAGTATTCTTAATTTACAGGAAACTACTCTATAGTGAACTACTTGATTTATTTTCAGAAGACACTTTCTTCAAAATACCTTCAACAGATGACACCAAATATTATTTTATCAATTTCTAATTCTTTTTCGTACTACATGGAAACTCTTATGAGAGTTTTGAAATAGTTATTAAAATAAGTTATCAGAGAAATAACATTTTATAACAAGGCAAAAATACATTAATAACCAAATAAGTTTGTGCTCGTTTTACATTAATTCTAAAGCGCAATTGCAATTGCGCACTGGGAAATAGGTACCTAATAGTGAGTATGGCATTCGAGAGCACTGCACGCACCCACTATTTGTCTGTCTTCATCCTCTACTTCACTTCTGTCATCTGTCTTCATCTTCTACTGCACTGGAAAGGATACACTGGTCCCTTTACACTTTTTATGTCAGTTGTCTCCTTTAAGCTTTTAAGCGCACGGCCAAACTCGCTGAAAAGGTGTAATAGATATTCAGCGACAGCTGGTCCTGTACCCGGGTATATAAGCCGGGATGAAAATTGAGAGGGCGGTGGTGAAATAAGGAATGAGGAAGCACATTCTAGGTGGATCGTTATATTTGAAATTAAAATTGCATCCCGGTAGTCAACATCAATCGAATGTATCCAATTTCCATGCCTATTGTTTTGATATACTTACCGTAATAAAGAAAAATTTTCCAAATTCTACGGACTCATGGCTAAGAAACAGAGCCTGCCGGAATGGAAATCAGCGCAGTCATTCATTATTAAATCCAAGAAAAACGAATATTGAAATCGTCAAATGATAATAACGTAGTTTAGCATATTCAACTCATTAAGTACAAAGAACAGCTCTAAAATAATAATTAGTGCAGATCATATTTTTTTCATAAACGTAAGAAACATATGTATGAATCCATTTCTAAAATGAAGGATAAAAATCTTTCGCAGGAAAAATCTATCATATGAGAGCTCTTATTTGCAATTTTAGCATCAAATTTTTAATGGCTTATTTAAGGCCTCATGTATAGCCTCCGGGCGCCTCTAAGCATAAAGCTGCCTCTGCCAAAGTCCCTTTTAGTCAATGAAAATGACAGGGAATTTAATTAGCTTGTCGACTAATAAAAATGTTTGATTGCATCCGTACATGGTTCTCATCCCAATTAGTTTTAACGACAAAAAAATTTGCCCATTTTTCTTATCTGAGAGAGAAAAAAGCATTGCCCAAATTAATTTCGCGCAGTTGTTTCGGAGTTCTTCTTCTCTAAATATACCTACATGCCCTGATGACGATGGATGACTCGTACATCGAAACGTGGCGTCGGCGGAGACGGAGAACCTGACCTAACTAGCAGCCTAATTGCTTTCAACTCGTAAATTTTACTCAAAGCCTCGTCTTACTTCCTTACTTTCCCTAGATCTCATTTAATTTATGAAGAAGATATTTTATCGCCAGTTCATGTCTTTCGCTTTACATTGAATTCCCTTAATCCCTACTTAACCATTTCCCAGCTTATTTAAACGCCATGCATATGTTATCAAGTGAGGTCGTAGAATGATATCATTCAATATTTGAAATGGTAATTCCTGAAAAATGAAAAAAACATAGTGGTTTACAAAAAATAAATAGTAGGCGTGCCTCATCGTCACTAATATTCCTCACGGGCTTCAAATATCAAGCGATATAAAATTGTTAGTTCCATGACCATTTATGACTTATCATGGGTGTGAAATACCTAATGAGGTGTAAGTACCTAATTTTGAGCCTGTCTTATTTACTGGTATTTATTTATAGCGTTCTACAGTTAAATAACGCCGAGGATAAAGGGGCGGCTGATGGTATGCAATCGAGCAGGGAAGTTGACATTTAATAATTATTCAGTTTTTCTGAGAAAAAATAGCTTCTCTATTCAACCAAAGACACGTTTGGTACAGAGGATCTAAAGATCATCAATACTAACAAGAATGAAAAGAATACCAGCTGAAAAAATAATCCCTCTCACAGTAATTTAAACTCGACTTTCTCATCACTAGTGTAGGTCAGCCTCGTACTCAAAAACCGATGCTTTGCACTTGGTGAATAATGAAATAACATAAGGGAATCGGAGGGAAGAATGTCTGCTGAAGTCATCAGACTGATCGCAGCGAAATGATGGGTGCATTTAGCCGCAATTTGCTCGGGGATCACGTGATCTTGACGTCATGACCACTCGGTGAAAGCTAATCGAATGCAACCGGACACAGCAGGAATATCACTTCTTTTCATCCCATTTCCTCCGTGGCAATCAGAAGCGAGCAAATATTTCCTCGCTTACTAAACCGGTGAGCGATCAGTACCGTATCGTCGCACCCCTCACATATAGGTGATCGTTCAGTGCGGAAAATGAGGAGAGCTGTAACCTTAATGCCACCATATGTATGCCTGAGTTAAATCCGTAAAGTACTTAGGCTAACGTATATATGATCCCATTTTTTTTACTTCATGGAACCCTGAACATCATTAACCACTAGTTTAATATGTAAATTATATCCATACAAATGGTGTTCGTGAACGCTAGGTGAAAGATAATTTCACAGATTTATTTACACGTTTAAAGTCTCAATGGGCAAATAAAATTTTTGCACCCATTGTGCTGATCAAATGTAATGTTTCAACGAACAAGCAAAGTGACTTTCTCATAACTAGGCTAAATCGGTTTCGTATAAGCAGGTGGTTTGAACCGGAAGGATAATGTAACAGCACTGGAAGATCGAGGATAAGAATGCCCGCTGACTTATTCATTCTTATCTTAGCGAAACATGGAATGAGATCTATTCTGAACCATAGAGACTATGCCTTATTTTACGTCTTCGAGCACTTAATTCTAGCGTCCCAAGTTCTTTTTTCTTCCACGCCATTATGTGCGGGTCATCACCTCTCACTTCATCGCTTGTTTCTTGCATATTTTATATTCACTCTTGACGGCACTTAAGGCTAAAAAATCTGCGCTATCACATTGGCATTTCCTGTGCATGTGCAATACGCCATCGCAAAAATTAACTTGTTCAAGCATTTAAATTAAGAAATTACTTAACTTAAATTCTTATACTCATGATAAAGACAATAATTGCCATTGAATGTGGAATTATAATTTGTTAGTATGCGTAACATTTTTATGATCGTGTGGTGTGCATGTAGAAATTCTCTGCATGCTGGTGATTGATCACCCCCTGCCAAACACCCGTGAGGTGGCTCGCAGGATATTGTGCAGATATCACAACCTTCTGGTACTACCGAAGTTGGTCACCCACTACCAGCGCTATTTCACTTCTCATCTTTTATCGACAGCGGGCCATTAGCAGGGTTGGCAAGTAAAACGAAACGAAAATATTTCCTTTCGACTCGGAGGGAAACAAAATAAGAGGCCTCGGTTTAGTTTCACTTCAGCATAAAATTAAAATCATCAAGGAGTTTAGTTTCAGCCCGGGGCGAAACTTTACTCCCGGGAATGAAACTAAATTAATCGAATCTCCGCTGCTCACCGTTATGTTTCGATCCCACAAGCTGAGTGGAGGGGATAAGAGGGAATAGTTTCGACCCATTACGTTTGACATATCTACGCGTAGAGAGGTTAAAAAATTGAGCTTAAAAGTCGACTGGCCAGTTTACGTTCACCGTTCTCCCGTTAGTGGTAAAAATATGAGTGCCTCATGCATCTAATGGCGATAGACCGAACCTGTACTTCAATTAACCATAAGTGTGTGGGTCGAAACTAAACCGTTCGAAGGTGAAACACGTGGTCCCTCCGGTGTGAAACATTATCTGCGTTTCATTTCGTCGCAGTGTTTTCACTTTAGTTTCGACCCGAGGTAGTTTTGAATCCGATTTCGTTTCGACCCTGAGTTAAGCTCCCAGGGTTTAAGCCCATTTCGCTTCGTTTCTACATTCTGCTCCCTGGAACGAAACTATTGAAATTTTACTGATTTTGACTTCCGTTTCGTTTCACTTGCCAACCCTGGTCATAGGACGTAAGCTTTTGACATTGGAACCAAGCTGGGGGGAACCTGTTGCGAAAAACGGCGCCGACGCCCGCGGGATTAGCGGCCGGCGGGGGTATTACTCGCCCGCCGGTACAGCGGCCGAAGTGGAATAGAAGGGAGGGAAGGTCAAGAAGGAGGCACCTGGGCGATCGAAGGTCGCACTTCCTTTTAATTCTTCCCCCACGCTCTCTGACACTCCGGGCACGAACATTGAGGCGGAATAAGTTTCCGGAATCGCCTCGCATTTGTCAAAAATAACCGCATATTTTTCCTGGTCAGGGGTCGTTACCGGGTCCGTAGCCAGGATTATTGCCAAGGGCAAGACAGGTTGTCTCGTCGGGCTACAATTAGACGTTACTGTGGGGTACGCGTATAATTAATACAATGCCTAATTATTCATTTTTTCCACTTTCTCCGAGGAAGTTTTAAATTGTTTATTCGGATTCTCCTGGATACCTATGGAGTAAAAAATACTCTACCACAATGGTATTTATGCCGACCAGAGCATTCACAGGAAGTAGGAACTCGGAAAATAGGATTTCTTTAGAGTGAAAATGATTGTCGCTTGGAACCAGGAAAATAGGGACTTTTCAGAGTAAAAATGATTGTAGCGTGAAATCGGTCAATTTCGAAATTCACTCTCATGAGGGACAAACTTTAAACACTATATTTAGGCAAGAAAATATTTGTATCTATAAATACAAGGATTTTTATATTTTTTCGGCTCCGGCTGCGTCGCACGCCCAGCTAGATCAGTTTGTCACAACAGTGAGTTAGCCCATAATTGTGATGCAATGTTGCATTTTGCAGGATAACCGAACTCATCGATGCCTTGCATACAGTCTGGCCGGCGATAGTTGTCCGATGACAGCGCAAAACGAGGGGCAGAAAACCCTGCGCCAGCAAGTTTTGCAGCCAATCGCTGTCCCCCAAACGCACCTCAAACCCTCCCCTAGTCATATGACGTTGTCACATGCATATGGAGAACGGAAATCAGCCATAACCACCAAAACAAGCCCTTTCTTCGAACCAAAACAAAGAAATCTTCCTTTGGGTCCTTCACGCTCATCGTCCCTTCCGGCTCCTTTCTTCACGGAATCCTTTTGTTTACAAGTGACGTAGGCGTTTCGATTTCTTACCTGGGAACCTTGCACCCTACCCCGAACTAGGCCATTCTGCTTGTCATCGGACAACTCTCGGCGGCCGGACTGTAGGTTTATCAACTTACGATCATCTCAGAACGCATCTAGTTCGTTTATCGAGGATTTACTGTAATCGAGAAGATAAGAACCCTTGATTGCGCCATGCCTCATTCTTCTACCGAGGAACTGAAACGAATTTTCTTGTCTTAATTTTATACTTGCGCGTAATTTTATCACGTTCATTTGATACCTACTGTTTTTTTTCGACGATTCCTAAAAGATCATTCATACTAACTTCGTTATAACAAACCTCCGTCCCGCGAACATCATCGTAATAACGAGGGTCTACTGTAGTGCAATAATGCTAAACATGTGGAATTAAATTATTATTAATAAACAGTGTAAAGTAGTTATTTATATCTAAATATACTACAATAATATACTATATGTAATAATATATCTAAATATACTACAAATATTTCCAAAATAATTCAGGAAGGTTGAGAAATTCAATTTTTCGGATATCTGGGGCAAGAATGCTAAAAACTATGAAAAAGATACTTGCACGAAACAACACATATCGATGGATTTATATCTTGAGTAAATACAGGAAATTCAAAATTAATTCAGAGACAGGTTGAAAAATAAAATAGATCATAAATTCAATCCGAGAACACCTACATAGCAACCAAATATATAAAAATGAACACTATGAAGTGCCGGATTTATATCTTAACCCATTCCCACACAGCAGAGGAATATTCCATGAATATGCTTAGAATATTCTCAAAGGGATATTGGAATATTCCTACAATATTCTCAGAATATCCCAATAATATTCCTGGTATATTCTATGCGTCCGCCCTTACACATATCCCAGGAATGTTCCCGTAGGAATACTCCAGGAATATTCCCAGCATAGTTCAGGAATATTCCCGGGATATTCTTATAGGAATATTCCTGGGATATTTAAGGAATATTCTCAGCCTAGTCCAGGAATATTCCCACCCTAGTAGCAATTGATATCCATACAATATCTATAATATCCAATTTTCATCCAACAATATTGCTTTGATATCCACATAATATCCCAATACATTTAATTAAATCCCAAGCATGTTGATAACTAAAAGCTTCCAAATATTTGGATGAATTAGCAATAAAACAGACTCAAATAAGGCAAATTATTTTGATTTCTATATAGCTGTTAGTTTGCCGTTGGTGACACATTGAGTACATGCAACATCAGGAGTTCCCCAGATCAAATGAGCCATTATATCTTTTTTTCGGAATTCTTCTATTTTTGCAAATAATTATTTTTTATTATAACGTAAAGTATGTAATGTACTAAAATATTGATTAAAATTTGTAGAATTCATTAAATTTAAAGAGCAATCAGTAAGTAAATGAATATTGTACTATTGGCACACACTAATCGTCTGGCTGCTACAAACTCAGAATCTTCGTCAAGAATTTTTTTGTCACAAACAATATTGTGGCCAACCTCGTCTTTCCTCACTGCATTTATTCCGTTATGTGCTATATTATGGCAATTTTAGTGACTATAAGGGTAGTTGCTCAAATCGAAACATGAAGCTTGTACATGGTGGAAGGGCTCCATAATATCAAAAACAGACACTTAGTTACTTCCACAAAGTATTTATAAAAAATTCTATTATTTGACCAGTTTCGGCTGTTACACCATTATCAAGTACCTACAGGAAATATAAAACAACCAGTCAAGTAATAGAAATTCCTAGAATATAGAAATACTCCTATAATAATATTCCTAGAAATACTATGTTTATATACTGCACAAGTGACAGTGTCTGTTATTGATAATTGGTAGTGGCTCCTTCACTTTTTTCTAGAAGAAACATAGCACTATTACTGAATGAAAATATATCTGACTGATGGTTGATCTAATTGTAACTTCGAATTTACAAATAGGTGCAATTTACCAAAATTTGATAATAAGTTATTTATGAATTATCATGCCAACTCAAAGAATAATGCATTCTTTTTGTCGAGCATATAATCAAAAGAACCTTACTTTCCTTTGGACAGTTCCCATAGAATGCGAAGAGGGCCAATTGAGCTCTATTTTCCCTCACACTACAAGGTATGCTTTAGTTATAATTGGGAAAAATCCCATTTCTGACAAAAGAATCAGTAGAAAATAGCTCGAAAAAATTTTTCAAAATACAGCAAGTGATTTCTTAGAACTTCAATAACTTTTGCCAGGCCAACTATGTACTACCCTTTCCCCTAAACTCAAAGAGGTATCAGTTTTTTTCAGATGCTCCTCCATAGGCAGAATATTCTTCCTAAGGAAGATATTATTCACCACAGATTAAAACCAAATCTTACTGGTTTTCCCCTCGTAAATGTTAATAAATAATGGAATGGCGGCCAAAATATGGCATCACCTTCTCTTCAATAGATAATTTATGAGAAAATGCATCAAACTGTAGATATATTCGGTTGAGCTCACAAAGTATGGACGTATCTTAGAAAACTTATCCCCCTTGCCCAAACTTCTGCTTCCAGCCTGGCGTAAGAACATTTTAGCTTCCACAAAATGCTTCCGGGACATCATACAATGGGAACGTCTTTATCAGCATCCTTGCTTCAGCAATATTTTTAGGTAAGGTGTGATAACCAATAAACATCAGAACGGAAGAAAGACCACGCTATTGCAATATTTTCTGAGAATTTCATGCACTCTGATCACTGGCGATAGTGAGCAACTTAGGCTGAAAATGTGAGTTCAGGTCATTTGGAGGGAACAATTGTTCAACAGACAACCACGGTTATAGAAAAAGCAGATGGAAAAGAACATCAACCCTTCTATGTACCATAATACCCAGTGTTCAAACTATCTATTTGAGCCAATATACCAAGAAATATTTTTCTTGGAATCCCAGTGCATCCATCGTAACTCATAGTTCTAAAAAATTTCTCTCCAAATTATCTGTGCTCTAATTTGGAGCCTGACCAGCTCATTACGGCGTCCATCGGCGTCGGGTTATCCCCGCCCAGCCTAACTATGCTTTTCTCCCTTGCACTCCCCTCCCTTTGAATCCTAGTCAACAACACCACGTAACTACGACTTTACTATGATCTCTTTCCTAACCCTCACATACTCTCTTGCTTTCAGCATACCTGTCGACTGTGGTAAACTCTTACCATAGGATGCCAGCATATCTTGGAATTGCAGACGCTTACAGAAATCATTGTATTTTCTAGACAACTCTGAGGCAAAGTTTTTATGCATCTTTTATGTTTAGGTCACAGAAACTTCTCTTTATAGTGAAAGTAAATGCTGATTTAATCTTGCTTGATACGTGAAGTTAAAAATATCAAACACAGTCACAAATCCGTGAAAACTCACCACCTGCCAAACATCCTAATGCAGACCCTTCAGCACTTATGTAGATGTAGGACTAAAATATTGTATAATTTCCTCAAATAAAAGTTTCACCATAAAAATGTAACATATTCTTGATAAGCTTTTTATTTTTCAGTCCCAAAAGAAATACTCTTAATGACTTCCGCCACGGTGCACTGTTGCCCTAAATTACTGGAGTCCTCAAATGTTGTGTGAATGCAACACTTCATTTATTCTTAAATAATTTGAAAACAACTAAGTTAAATTTGCCCAATTTATTGCAACGGCCTAGAATAAAAATGCATCATTGCATTTGCAGAGAGATATAGAACAAAAGTTATGAAATTTCTTCTATAGAAAAATTCATAACATTTTAAAAAGCATTGAACTACTTATGTTAAAAATATGAACTACATATCATCAACAAATACAGAGAAAAAAAATAGCAAAATTTGCGTTTCGTTCACTGGGAAGAATTGGGTTCAGTAGGTAAAAATACAATTTAAATCCAAGTGTTTTCAGCAACAGGTTTGAAAAGAAATGTTTCAGAATTATAATTTGGAGCGAAAATAATTGAGACTGAAATACTAAGATTGGACATGGTAAACCATCTTAAGTAAAAAAAAACATGATAATCCACATCAATTCAGTAAAACATTGGGAAACGATATCTTTCATAAATTCAATCAGAAAACACAAAAATAGCAAACTTAAATATTAATAGAAAACTATGCACATGGGTGAATTAATACATAGGGTAGGTAAAACAAGAAATTGCAAATTAATTCTGTGAAAGGTTGAGAAATGAATTCAGAAAATCAAAGGCACTATAAAACTGAAAATTTAAATACTACACTGAAAACCATGAATTCATTTCACCTGAGAAAGTAAAAGCACACGAAATTCAAAATTAACGCCGGTAGAGTTTGAAAAAAGAAATTTTCAAAAACTCAGTTTTCAATTGGAAAAAACGTAAAACTACCAATGATGTGTATTGAAAAAGATCACCGTGAATTTGTGAATTTATATCATGAAAAGACTAGTATAGTAGGTCAAAAATAAAATAATAGGCCATCTCCAGTTTCCTCTTCTGCCAGTGTCCTTGTTTCTCTGGTCTTTTATTTCCATTTGTCTCATTCAGACGTCTTCTTTAACTTTCTTCTTATTGGTAATTCTCTCTTTTTCTCCCCATGTGGTGGTATCTTCAATATCTTTTGTGGCTAAGATTCATCCACCATTCTTTTTGCAAGAAAAAAACTGCAGTCGGTACATACTTTTTATTTTTCTCATATTTTTTATTTTCTAAAAAAATATTATCCCATCCATTCATAGAGAGCACATGTAACATGCACAAGTGTAGAAAAATAACAAACTTTTGGGCAATGTTCAAAACAAATAGCTCTTGTGCCATTTGGGTACACAAAAGACAACAAACATAACATGTTTAAAATAACAAAACAGAGTGGTAATTATCATTCATCTTCATTGAACTTCACCAACACAGCATTCTTTTTTACGTTGTCTCCAACTTTGTACATCACTTTTTTCACAGTTCCATCACCTTGAGCACGAATAACATGCTGTAGAGAAAGGAATGAACATTAATAATTGATTAATTAAAGCAAAAATATTTTTAAAAGTTGTTAATTTAAAAATTAAGCATTTTAAATTCAAAATAGACTCTATAACCCTCCAACTGCACATCTAGTGGGTTTCAGAGAGTAGGCAATGATTCTCTGCACATACCACACTAACCTTTATACTGAAAGTTTTTGTTTTATCTTGTGTTCAAGAGTTCTCTTTCAAGTCACGCTCAAGATAAAACAATTACTAGCTCAAGGAAATACATAGTGTTCTAAATTTTTGGGAAAAGTTATAAAAAAATCACCAGCATTTTGAAGTAAGCGATTCCAAAAAGTTCTTAGGTGCTCAAGATAACATACAAAATTCAGCGGAAATATGTACATGTGTACTATCGTTTTCATTAATATGAAGACACCCACTAGTCCCACTTAACTAATGGGGTTGAGTCGGTGAAAACTTGTAAGGCACATAAAGCAGCCTGCATCATTTGCCTTCATGGCATTAAGAGCCGGCAAGATGAATGCGGATGGGACCAATCTACCGAAGCTGGAGTCAGATACCAGGGGCAAAAGGCCTGGTGGATTTCAGATTTATCCTGGAATGAATGCACCAAGGAAACCCACATTCACTACCCGTCGGAGCATTTTCTTTCTGGCCCCATGGCGAGGTTTTTCCTCCCTTTATTTGGACTCATCATTTATGCCTCAATTATGCATTTGCGCTTTGGAGCCAACTCATATCTATTCTGTGCACGGTAGATGTGGTAAGGTTCTGGGAGGGCTTGAGTCCAAAGGTATATCTCCGAATATAGTCCCCCTCTGAATATAGTCCCCCCCCCCCCAATTTTGAGACCTCAGTTTTGGGAAAAAATTTTAAATGTAAAGGAAGGCAATTTTTCTGTGGTTAGCAAGTTAAGATTCTAGATTCGATAAAAACTATTATTTTCTGTGAAGATTAAGAACAAATCTGTTCACATATTTTCCATCACAACAAAATAACTATACCTAAAACATGTTGTGATCCATTGCATGTATCAGTAATTTATAGTTCCTTAACCAGATGTAATGAAGAAATGAGAAAATTTTTTAAGTATCCAAGGCTATTGTATTTTTTAAACCTTCACAAATTATTAATATTTTTGATTTCCAAATGACTACAGACAATGTCAATATATAAGCTTTAATTTAAAGCCCATAAACAGTATTGCATTTGGCCCTGAAACTTCCTTAGATCCAGTGTAACACACCCATCAAGTCATCACAAATCCAAGTGACCTGAAGAATTTAGGAAATCTAAATAAAATTGTGTTAAATAAATTATAAATATTATAAAAATATTGCCATCAAATGCCTGCTAAGCAAAATAATTAAACTACAGGACTTACAAATATCAAAGTAATAAAATTAAGAAATAAACTTTTTCCAACAAACATTAAAACTGAAAAAAATTATATCAATTTTCAATGCCTCGTCGCGAATCATTGCATAAGTTACACAAAGAGCTTCTGCTCTGCATTTGCGCACAAATTCGACGATATTTTCCTCTAATTCTTTGAATCTGCCGCACCGAGACCCCCGAAATGACTTCCGCGATGTATTAGCGCTTTGCAAGCGCTGTAAATACTATGATTTACGGCGTATTCTGCAACGGCTATTTTTAAATTGGCATCAAAACTCTGTCTTTGATGGCCTCTAATCTGCCGCAGGATTGATCCTCATCTCTCTACTTGATCCATCACCTCACTGTTGAACGTAAAATTATTTTTAATAAAGAAAATATCGCGGAAATAATTGCGAAACGTTATGCGACGTAATTTATCGATCCTACTTACCCTGGCGAATTGAAGATAATCCTCAATAAATTGATCACACTTTCGATGCTGAGTCGCTGTATTTCGATCAAATGCAGTAATGCCGGTGCTTCTGGTTTAAAGTTGTCGATTATTGCGCCTTTTCAGAAACAAATGCATCACCTATAGCGCATTCTTGTCCTGCGAAGGCGGTAAAGGCAGTGGTTGTAAACACGAACCGCACGGGCACATGGACGTATAGTAGCTACCTACGCAATGAAATGCTAAATCGTCACGAAAGGTTCACTTTATCTGTTTATTTTTCGCAATTATTTAAATCATGTAATTAATAAATGAGCGACGGGTACATATACTATTGATTCAATTCTAGTGTTCGATTAATGTAATGATAGTGTGTGTTTAGTTTTCATTTTAATTATTTACTGTTTTGCGTCATTAAGGTAGTTTGAGCGAGATAGATCCGTAGTCACAACAGCGACTGTATCTTCTCAAACTTTACAAGTATCAAGAGTTTTTAAGGTTTTCGATACAATTTTATAATTTTTTGTCGGGAAAATATTTGCATCAGTTGCTTATTTTTCTCGGTAATGAACAAAATATACGTATTTTAAACTCTATCTTGACTTATTACCAAAGGTACCAACGGTACTTTTAGTAATATAATACAAAGTTTCCTTAATATAGTATGGACTTAATCCCGACTTGGAGTACGATATCCTGGCATCTGAAATGTTCAAACATAAAACTATAAGGGTTACTTATATTAGAAAGCTATATTAAAGCATTGTATCGCTAGAAATGACATATGTCAAAGAGACGTTCGACTTGGCAACAACGTCAAATTTCTTAGGTTGGTGCGGCTCTCAACTAGCAACTAGAAATTCAGATAAACAAGTGAATGGCTTGAAGCGTTACAGGAGAGCAGAGATTTCGGTGTTGAAATATACTTTAGAAAGTCGAGTATTTCTCTAACTTTTTAGTGAAATATGCCAGTTTTTCAGCCTTCTCTGCTTTAACGATGAAGTCATCCACTAGTAAAGCGGGGCGGTTTGTGCGGAAGAAGGAATTTACGAAGGGACAGAAGAGTTCTTCTCGAACGTTCAGTGAATATAGGTAAGTGCTCTAGTAAATAACTCATTGCGAATTTAAGAATGGAAGTATGTTATTAGCTGAAAATGAATTTTTTATTTCATTTATAGTGTGCGTCCTGTCATGTGTTGGGAATGAGCAAATGAATCGGGTTTTGGCAACCCTAATTATTCCGTCTGTCGCCAATTCCACTTGGAAAAGGTAGGAGCGATCTGTGGGGTCAAAGGTTGAAGATGCAATCGAGTACGGAAGCTGTGGAGGTGGAGAAGCTTCTCACTTTGGCCTTAACACCGTAAGTTTCACCGCGTCAGTTTAAAAAATGAGACTATAAGTAGTAGCGTTATTGGTCCCCCGAAACCCAATGTGAAAGTTAATTCATTTTTTTTAATGTGCCTTGTGGTTGCATTACGTTCTTTCATATCTCTTGGAAATATTCAGTCGGTGTGCTTTTTATTTCCATGTACATTGCATTCCAAGAACATTACCAGTAGTAGGTCCAATATATAAACTAAAGTTTAGGAAATGCAGAGGCTTTAATTTTTTTGATGATTACTTTGTTCAAGTGTAATTTTAAATTAGTTTTATTTAATTTTTTATTGTCCTTCAATGTAATTTGTTATTGGTTCCTTTGGATGAAATCATTATTGATTAAGTGACTGTTGACTGGAATTTGGTGATGTGAGCTATGTAAAGTGTTTGATATTTAGAACCAGAGAATTACCACAGATTTGCTGTTTTTAACATAGAAAATCAATAATTGCTGGATTGTGTTAATGTGGATTATAAGTTGATTAATTATGGTAATCTGTTATCAGGTCATAGGATTAGAAGTCTATCTAACATATATTTTCAACTGTAGTATCCATATCTTAAGTATTTATTCAGCAATTGATGGCAATCTAATTTCTCCTTGATTATTATTCCTTAGTCATTGTTTCTTAAAGAGGTTAAGTACTCAGCACAGCCCGTTTACGGGTGTGCTCAGTGTTGCAACTATTACTCTATGTCATAATTTTACATGCTACTTATTTATCTAAGACTTTCAATATTTTTCGTGGATCAAAAACTTTTTCTTGATTTCTTAAAGGGATTACCTGTCTCCTCTAACAGCTATTTGCATGTGCTTGCCAGAAGAGGAGTATTAGTTATAATTCAATCAGCTTTGTTTCCGTGGCCATACCCTTTCCACTTATGATGTTCATCCTTCTCTCACAACCTGTTTTTTTATGCAATGTGAAGAAATGTTTTCTCTGTCGTTAATTTTTTAAAAGTCAAGGCTGTACATACTAATTGCATACCCTTATTCATTTCAAATTCCTAATGTTGCATTGAGTGAATGCTCATGATCACATTGAACTTATCTTTCCAAAAGAATTGCATATAATCATATTTTACTAGTGGAAATAATATTGCAGGAAAATGTTCCTATCCATCGACATCATCTCCCTGTTGTTCTTGATGGTTCTGTCCTGATTGTGGTTGCTTTCCTACATTTATCATAATTACAACCTACTTCACTATATCTGGTATGATGTTGGGCACAATATGGTGGTCTTTAATATTAGTACAATTAAAAAGACATTGCAATATTTCCACTGAGTCTTATTATGACAACAACAATTGATAATGTTGTTTGTAGCAATGAAACGCGTTTTGTCATAATAAAACTCAGTGGAAATATTGCAATTTATAATTTTAGTAATACTTCATTATACATACTGATTAATGTTCTAGTTAGGCTAATGAGTTCCAAAGTGGCAAAATGTATTTGTGTCACATTAACCAATGATAGGGTATAAGTGTCTGACACATATACAATGTCCTCCCTAATGTTGAATCAAGAACATCATAAGTTAAGGGGTAGATTACCTCCAATGTTATCATACTATTTCTATTCCTTAGTTTTAATTCCACCCAGTCACAGAAATCTAATTGCAGTGCATTGGCTAATTAATATGTGGCCCCTCATTCAGTATACATAATTTATTTCAGTGGCATGACTCCCAGTGAAGAGTCTCCTATGCAGTGCAATGATGGAGCTGAGGTAGATATCATTGCCTCTTATGATTATGGATGGCAGAAGAAAGGCAATGGGTAATCATACGACAGTAAATCTGGTAAATTCCATAATATTTTCTGGGAAATAAATTATGCATAAATTGTTCCTCTTTATTATGTTAACAGTTAAAATGTCTTTCTTTTTACATTCACAGGGCATGGGTCTGTCATTGATTACCACTCCAAAAAATTACTTGCGTATGATGTATGCAGGACTATCTGTACAATGTGTAGAAGACACAGAAGGTGGCAATGTTACAAACCCTGTGGAGTGTTATTTCAAGCTTAATGAATTCCCAAATGGCTACAGCTGGCATTAATATGGAGAAGCTGGTGGAAATACTCAGTATATGTGGAACTGAGGGAATAAGATTAAGTACACATGGGAGAGAGTATCAATGGTAAGCCCCATGTTACCATCCAAAGGAGAATAGAGTTTCACTAGTCTATTGAGGCTATTAGTAAATATTTTGAGGAGTTGAGAAAACTTAAAGAGTATGATAAATAAATAAGATGATGAATAAAAAGAGAAAATTAAAAAGAGTAAGACTGATAAATTATCTTATGCCTTATGTATAGCATGGTTTAAATGTACATAGTAGCAATGGTCATACTGTAAAGTCTATTAGAGATTTTTTAGCTTCTTTAAGATTCTCCCCACGTCCTCTGGCTTGTGGTAACAGGTGTCTCCTGAGTATTTTAACTAGTATCTTCAGGTTTGCTGCAAGGGTCTAAAGGCTTGCGTGACATAATATTGGGCAATTTTTCCATGTTTTCTTTTGGGTGATTATCTTGTATACTGGTTAATGCGTCAACGCCTTTGAGTGAGAATGTCTCTTTAGAAACTCCCTCCTGAATTGTTAGTGGGATTTTGTCGATAGGGCTGATCAATTTCTTTGCACACCTTGATTGGCAAGAAAATTATGCTGTCCCTCCCAAGGGATTGTTGTTAAAAGGGTAGCAAGGATTTTATTATTATTTGCATCGGTGAAAGTTACTTTTAAAGTACTGTTTAACTAATTGCCATCTAATTACTGAAAGTCATTGTGTTCCACTCTATGTATATAAATATCTTTATATATAAAATTAACCTGAAAATGTCCACCAGCTACTCCATATTATGTATAAATAAGGTTAAGGCAAATCTGGTGGTCTCCATGTTCAATGCTATTGGCTCCTGAAGTTAAGCACAATCAAGATCAGCTTACATAGCTAACATTGGTAACATATTCCCTTTCGTATTATATCTTTTGCTCTTACAATGACTTCGGGAACAACCTAAGTTGCTTCACAGGGACTGTAACTTGCCTCCTTACTGTAGCCTTAATTTTTTCTTATATTCTGCTAGAGTGGGGCACATGGCATATGCAGTGTTGAATGCTAACAAAGAAATGTTTCTTTTTAAGACTAGCCTCTGCCCATCTTCAAAATTTACTGTGAATGCCTGAAGTGTATTTTTTAACACTGATTTGAAGGAAAAAATCCCACTACTACATTGGAAATATGAGGGAACATTATCAAAGCAAGTTAGAGTGATAAGACAGCAGAGAAATACCTCATATACAAACAAACAAAGTATATTGTAGCCAATTTAATGTCTCTTGGGAGCCCTGGCTCTCCTTTTTATGTTCTTAGCCAACACTCAGTGAAACTGAAATGTGTATTGCTACATTTATGTAACATTGTAGAGTGCTTTTCTGTAAATATTTTGTAATTTTTGTTATGTATTAATAATAAATATGTATACCAGAAGTATAGTAATATATCATTTTTTGTCTGAATCCTTCCTACAAACCCTAAGTTGGTAACTATGTGCATATATTTCCAGAATAGGGCCTTGAGATGAAAAGCAGAATATTGAAATTGTATCCAGTTTAACTAAAGGTAAGGGGTATTGCAGTAGGCATCAAGGTGAATGGCAAGCTTCATTTAGAATAGTGTTATGGAGATTTTAGTGGTTGAAGCACAATATTGTGATTTTTTAGCTTTTAGTATTTCTGTAATGATGTAAGCATTTGGTGTGAATTTCTTGTTCCTAAGGGATTGTTGTAAGGAAATGGCAAGATGCACTTCCTTTGAGACTCAATATGACTGTTATTGGAAGATTAATTTATATTTCGGCAACGTTCTATCTAAAGATTACATTCCTTTGATTGCTTCGTGGTTAGTAGTCAGCTCTGCATTCATAGGTAATTTAAAATCGATGTCGACCAATGTTAATATATTCGGAGGGCTGGTTATACATTCATTTTTTTCGATAGGTTTCCTCAAATTCGGTTAAGGCAACAAGATTTAGTAGGTTTTATGCATTGTGGGATGAATTCTGATTTCCAAAAGGGAGATTATTCAACAGAATTTTACCATAAACGAAATGTGTTGTTTGACTTAAGTGTAAACGCATGACTACACTCATAATATCTCGCCATGAATCCTGTCCTTTCGTTTATGTAAGGTTCGGACTGCGTTGACTTAAATATGAAAAGTACTTGTCAATAACTACCTGTTAACGTTGTTCAATAGGTTTCACGCACGGCTCATACCTAAAAGATGGTTTGAGCCACTCGATTTCATCACAAATAGCAAGTTCATTAATGCTGATGGAGAATCGTACTTGTGAAAGTAAATACGCAGACACATTTAGTATGCGTAAAATCGGTAATATCTTTCCTCCCAAAGTATGCCAAATAATATTTACGTACACATAAGAAATCTCTTCATTCGAAGTTTACAGAAACCCAAATAGTATCAGGAATCACGAATCTCATATTTCACTTCCCAATGTCCACCACGAAGTAATTTTTGTACTTGGAATTTACTGCGACAATATGGAAAGTCAGTACACTAAACTCTAACGCAATCAATTATATCCAGTTATTCCTTTTGCAATTATTCCTTGTATGCGATCATGTTTGTTTACGTTTAATTCTAAAGCAGCGTTGCCAAGCCGAATCTTCCGGCATCCGGTCGTCTGCAGGAAATGCCTGTTCGACGAAAAGTTTTTCTTTTATATTTTAATTATACTACCGGTGACCTATAATTTTAATGCAACCAAAAATTTATAAATGAAGTTTTCTACACTCAGTTAGTTTTTCGTCGATTTCTATTTACGGGAAATAATTCTTTTTAAATAAATACTGTCGCCAAAGCGCATGGCTCCTATCTATGCCATGTAAATCAGCTTCTCTTTGCTCACAAATATCTCTGAATTTAGCCCGGTAAGGGGTGTATATTATGATATCACTGGAAAGATCAAGACTTTTTCTTTACAATGAGATAAAAATTATAGAATTCTATGATGATTGATTTTTCGCTCAAACTACCTTAAGTGATCAGTGTCGATTGAATTATTCTAACAATACTTTTCCAAGAAAAATTAGCGGCTACCCGATGGATTCCGTGAAAACGCATATTCGATATGCTATTTGAATAGGAAGAATCGTATCTGTAGAACAGTTGTGGTAAAAATTGTCTTAATTTCCGGTAAAACGTGGCAGTATTTACTAATATCTCCGATTATAATCCTCATAAATATACTCAAATAGAAAGACTACGAGAACATTAGCCATTATGCCGTTATTTATAACTTTATGGTCACCTTTAGTATGCTAAACTGGATTACACTCGATTATAGTCCCCCCCCCCTTACTTTTCCGCGGCCATTTTTGGAAAAAAGGGGGGACTATATTCGGAGATATACGGTAATCATAATTTTTTCATTTTATAAAAGAGGAATCCTTAAAATCAACATATCTAAGCAGATGACTCAAGAAAAAGGTAACATTGAACTTTTTTAACAACTTAATTATTTAAATGACTCTTTCTATGTCCACATTCATTTCCAAACAGTTTCATTCACCAAACAGAAATAAGTACGGGAGGTGGTACTGGTTACCTTCATGTCCCTTTGGCTAACTACCGCCAATTCTTTGGTGGGAAAAATTTGCACCCATAGTAACTACAACTCTCATTAAATAACCAGATACACTCGTAGCTGGAATGATTTTGATAACTCTAGAGTAAGAAAAATTATTGAAATTTGATCAATAAACATAGTTTTCAAATTTCTTGTACATACTTGATTATGAAAAAATGTGGGAAATTACGTGATCAAAAGAACCAACTCTTTCCAGCAGGCATGCGAACCGCAATTAGCACTAAAGAACAGATAGAAATAAATTGGTAAATGAGCTTTTTAAAACTAATTAATCTGAGGACTATTAATATTTATACATTTATGATCAAAATAATGGTCACCCATTTTTCCAACTTTTAATTCAGGTTCATTTCAGAATTTACTGTGATGTGTTTTTTTCGGGTATAGAATGGGTGATTAGTAAAATCATATTTTTCAGTTTATTAATACTTAGTAGCCTCACCCGCTGCCTCACCAACTATCTGAAGACCCTGGGGCATTGATGCGACATATATGAAGCCAATGTCGATATGAATTCCACAATTTGTGGCCATGCACCTCCAGCACCTCCACTGTTGCGGTGCCCTTCGGTTGCCATTCCATTGCCATTATCACATTTTTTTATAATTAAGTATTAGAAATTGGAAACCTATGATTAATGATCGAGTTACAACTATTTTTCTTATTATATAGGGTTATCAAAATGAATTCAAGGACGAATGAATGTATCTGATTATTTAGTAGAAATTGTACATAGTACGAGTACAAATTTTTTTCAACGGAGATTGGATGGTAATTAGTAGCAAGGACATGAGGTTACGACGTCTGCCACTTACTCTGCTTATTTCCTCACAGTGAATTAATCTGCTAAGATTAAAAAATTATACTCACTTTGGATTCGAACCCTCCTATAATTTCAGTGCAATACATGCCCGTGAAACATACATACCTACTTAGCTACGGAGCCACATTTGTGCAATTTGTAAACTGAGAGTTGAGATGAATGAGAGAGAAATGAATCTAAAGAGAGGAAAAACCTCGTTTCGGAGCCCGAAAGAAAACACTCCAAAGGCCCAACCAGCACGTAAACATGAGTTCCTTCAGTACGGCTTTCACTCTTTGGGGTATTTTTGCCTGGAAATTGACTCCCGTCTTGCTAGTCCATCAGCCCCCGCTTCGGTCTTCATCGGCTCTTGGTGGCATACAAATGAGGGATGCAGGTTACCTCATGAGCCATCCTTCCACATTTTTACCGACCCGACCACATCAATAAGGTGGGACTCGAAGGTGTCTACACATTATTGGAAATGATAGTACAAAGGGCCTTAAAAATGTGAGATTACAACTTCATGAGTTGTCGAGATGACTTGTAAAGAAGAATCTTAGTAAAATAACAAAAAATTAGGACATATTGCCCAAGCTTTTCAATTAAAATGGAATAAATCAACCACAATTCCCTGGTGACCATCTCCGTTATTGGTCTTCCATAGAATAGAGAATACATTTTTCAGGTAAAGACACTATGGTAAAAAAAGAGCCCTTTGTACATGTTTTCCAGTAGACTTAATGCAGTAAAATTAAGAACAACATTCAAACAAGATATATTATTAAGCAAGGGAAGGCATTAAATGAGTCAACCCAGGAAAACCATACCATAACTTCAATACCAAAACAGTACATACTAGCATTTACACTACCCCAGAACTTACCTCCATTTTCATAGCAATCATTACTAACAGAGGGTCTCCTGCCTTCACAGTGTCCCCATCAGAAACTAAAACTTTCTCAACCACACCGGGCATTGGAGCAACGGCAGCTCCTGAGCTGATGCTGGAAGACTCTCCACTTAATTCAGCTAGGAATGATGGTGTCTGCCTTGACAATTTATAGCTTGCATCCTGCAAAAAATATTTACATGCATTAAGAATTTTCCATAGAGATAAACAACCCTTCCCCGTGAAATAATAGATAAAAGAATACCTTAGCCAAGCGCTAACCTTAACCTAACCTTAGCCAAGAGCTGCATGAAAAAATAAAACATTTGTATACAAAAAAGTTGCAGCATGAATAGAAAATGATGACACAGTTGAGATGGGCATAGGAAAAGGTCTCAGGCAAGGATGTTGCTGGTCATTAACTCTTTCAATAATATGGTGAAATGCTAACCAATAAAATACTTGAAAAATAAAAAGGAGTGTAGTAGGAAGAGATTTGGCAATGACACATTTAAGTGTAATAATACATTAGCGAAAATTTGAACTTAAATTTCAGTGGGTAAACATATTTTGTACGAGGGTACTCATTCATAAAGCAACAGTTGATGTCTCCAATTTATATTTTTTATCTTTGGTATAAATGCAGTAAAATCGTAAAAAGTTTTCCATATTCTCAAACATAATTTTTTTGCCAGAAATTCATTCATTTTCTATCACTTTCCATGCCAAGGAAAACAAAAATTGTGATCTTGCTACTCAAACTGTTATACCTGCGGTGAATAAAAGAGAGTCTGCACTCCTCAAGTCAATAAAGGCTGGTTGAGAGGGACAGAGAGAGAGAGAGACAACAGATGGAGGAGAAGCGGGTGGAGAGAGACTATGGCGTGGGGAGCCCTTTCACTAGAGAGGAGGAAACAGTTGCACCAAGGTAGAAAAGATTTTCCCGGCTAAGATAATTACACCTTAGCATATTTATTGTATAGATATTGGTACTGAAATTAGTGTCCTTGTAAAAGAGAAGTATGGATGCCCAGGGCTAATGCAAGAAATGTTTTATTTACACTTTCTACGTCATGAAAAAATTGGCTTTTTATTATATTTCTTAGGTCCGATTGCTATATAGCAATTACTTTCATGATGAAAAAACTGATCTGTATATCTAGAACATCTCTACAAAAATCATCCCCAAAATCAGATCTCCTCTAGAAGATATCTGCTCTAAACCAGCTATTGGGGATTAAACCAGAGTTATAAGAGCTGTTTTCTGTGAGTGTGCAGAATATCTTCAATTTTATAAAAAAAGGCCTCCCTTTATTAGCTAGTAAAACTATCTATATTAACTCCCAACCATGTCAATTAAGGGAAATAC
This sequence comes from Ischnura elegans, assembly GCF_921293095.1. NCBI lineage: Eukaryota > Metazoa > Arthropoda > Insecta > Odonata > Coenagrionidae > Ischnura > Ischnura elegans. Next base: position 111,393,951 of record NC_060249.1, read on the forward strand.
ATAGTTAACTACCAAATTTAATCTATGTAATTAAAAAATAAAATATGCTTACTAAGGGTGTTGAACTGCTATACATGATATTATGAAATGAGTAATAGGACGAAGCTGGGATATGTTTACAGTCGACTGTCGTTAATACGAACATCGTTATTACGAAGTTCTCGTTATTACGAAGCAGATCGTTGGTCCCAACGAAAAGGCCTATCCAAGCTATAGTAAAAGAAGCATTACTAAGAAATTTTCGTTTTTACAAAATTACGAACCTCAGTCCCGGTCCTGACGGTTATAAAATGAACTTTATCACGAAATTCCACGCATAAGCAACGGCATTTAGGTGGGTATTCACTACGCTAAGTTTTAATAATCGTGCCACATTTAAGTTCTTCTCGTATACTGTGCCCAAGAGTGTCAATTATGGTTCTTCATTCAGTGTACACGCAATATCATATCATAAGCTTCATTCCTGTGGAGTCATGGTGACCCACTCATAACCGTTAATAAATTGGACATACAGTTAGTCCTCTTCCTACACACATTCGATTTACGAATTTTCAGAGATACGAGCATTCAAAATTTTCAAATTTCGAATTTGGTACCTTTCGATTTGGCTGATGCTATGCGGTGTGGCGTAGAGGAACTTTCATTATGGGCATAATCTGTACAAAGTATCATTGAATCCGGAATGAATTTAGTCACTGTTCAGTGTTTTGCCCATTCTTCCTTACTGCGAGGAGCGATTTTTTTCAGCTCCGGCTGCGTCACACGCCCAGCTAGATCACTTTGTAATATCGTGAGTTAGAGCACGATTGTGATGCAGTGTTGCATTTTTTAGGATAACAGTACTTCTCAATGCCTTTCATACAGTCTGGCCGGCAAGAGTTGCCCAATGATGGCACAATAGGAGGGGCAGATAACGCTCCACCAGCAAGGTTTACAGCCAATCGCTGTCCCCCAAACGCACCATCACCTCGTCTACCAATGTTGTCAAGTGCATAAGGCACACCGAAATAAGCCTGATCCACCAAAACAACCCCTTTCTTCAAATCACCAAAACAAGTGATTCTTCCTCTGGGTTCTTCACGCTCGTCGCCCCTTCTGCCTCCTTTCTTGGCGGAACCCATTGTAGGAGTTTCCCTTTCTTACCTGGCAACCTTGCCCCCTACCCTGACCTAGACCACTCTGCATGTCATCGGACAACTCTCGGCGGCCATACTGTAGGTTTATCAACTTAGGAACAAGGTCTTGGAATGCATCCAGTTCGTATATTTGATTTACTGTATTCGGAATGATATCAACCCTCAATTGCGTCGTGCTGCATTCTTCTGTTGAGAAACTGAAATGAATTTTCCTGTTTATGTATATTTAAACATAATTTAATCGCATTTATTATTAAAGACTGTTTTTTCCGACGATTCCTAAAAGAAACATTTATACGAACTTCGTTAATTACGAACCCTCGGTTTTTCGGTCCCACGAACTTCGTAATAACGAGAGCCTACTGTAATTCTTAATAAGCGAAAGCAGTTCTGAGGCTTTAGTACAGAAGATTCAAAGAAAAAATGCTTTCATGTCTGCACGTTCAGTGTGAAATGCTGCACAGAAGCACGACCTTGGCGTAAAACGATCGTTAAGTTGCATAAGCACAAGGTGAAATTTTTTTCGTCTTACTTTTTGTTTAAAGCATCAATTCAATTTCATCAGAATGACACAATGTTTTCATGTCTGCATGTTATGTGAGAAATATGGCACACTTTATTACACACAATTCATTAGATGCTACATAAGGAACATCTTTCTACATGGGAATGAGGCTTGGATGGTAAGAGCAGAAGAGAAGTCAAGCGTGGGAGAATTCAAAATGAGGTGCCAAGGAATAATGATGAAAATAAAATGGATTGAATAAGTAAGTAAGGTGGAAGTGCTATGAAGAGTGGGAGAAAAGAGAATTCTTCTTAAAACCTTAAGAAAAAGATGCCACATTATGAGGCATAATGACCAGAGGAAAACAATCTTAGAATGACATGTGGAAGGAAAGAAGGGCAAAGGACAGCCCCAAATGAGTTGCGTAGGGCAAGTTATATAGGACATAAAAGAGACGAAATACGTCACTATGAAAAGGCTAGCGGGTAGGACAGTTGCATCAAACCAATCCTAGGATTGCTGACTGATGATGATAATGATTAATTCAACCCTTTCAAATGCAGGAAATGTAAAGCATTTCACCCATTTTTGCTTCCCGTGGACAGAGAAAATTTTCAGCCGTATCAAACATGCAGTAGGATAACTACACTTTTCCAGTCCTGGCTTAGGTTCTTCAACTTACGAACAAATTCTATTCTACATATATTCTATTTAGTGTTCAATAAGCCCTATTGCTTTGTATAATTAAAGTAATAAACAAAAGTATTTAAAGAATAAAAATTATGTAATTTGCGACTGGCCGTTGGTATAATGTTTGGGATCGGTTGATGGTACATGAGAAATGATGGCTCCGTAATCACTAGTGGCTATTGTACTTCATCCCTCCTGCCTCTGAGCAAAACTTTCTTACTGGAAAAAATTTCCTTGGAATAAACGCCATTTTGAAAATATTGATTGAAAAATAATTATATATTTATCTAAGTCTTACCCTGTTGAAAATTGAGATATCTGTATCAGATATGACAATTTTTGATTTGTGAACTCCTCCTCCGATGTTGCAAACCAAAGATATACTGCCATCACTGTTTTCATGGCACTCCATCACTGAGATGTTATGAGTTTCACCTTCGTAGGTGACACCATAAGTATTGTTCTTATGGTGAGTGACAATCACCTTTAATTCTGAAATGAAAATACATAGACATGATCAGGAACGACTTTGACATCAAAATCATGACATTCCTTGCTTTTATTGGCAACGGTTTTCAAGTCATGTACACATAACTAATTTAACGTATAATTTCATTTAGCATTAACTTCCTAGAACTTTCTAAATGACGCAAAGGCTTACAATACAACCAGTTCTTCAATTCTCAGTTATACTGGTTTTAGGGAGGTTGATACCAGAACCGCTGTAAAAGCAAATCTATACCAAAATTTGGTGCAAAAAAATTTGCAAGAAACAACAGAAGAAATGTATGCGGCCACATTATATGCATAGTTCCATCCAATTATTCATAGGCACCAAAAAAAAAGGAACATAATTCATGGTCAACTTTAATAGAGTAGATACTTATTTTATGTTTTCTAATCGATACATGTCTTAAGGTGGAAGTGAACTCCAACACATTATTTTCAGGAATTACTTTACCTTCTAATTTAACTCTACTCATGCTTTGAGCATATGCGCAAATAATTCTTCATTTGTGATTTATCACCAAAGACCGTCATGAAAAAAAGACTTCTTTCATGCCAGGAAGGCTATAAATATGGATATCTCATAGTAGGCAACAGACAATAGTCAACAATTATGAAATATATATTGGGATCATTCAATGTCAATTAGACTGTTGCATCATTCAAATTACACACTCCAATAAGGCAAGGAGTGTTAGGTGAAGCATGAAATACATATAATATTTTGGATATGAGATGAAGGAGGCTTTTGTGCACAGGCCACCGTTACTAGATTACTTTGATGAAGGAAACTACCCTAATTCAAGATGTAAGTGCATAACCAAAGTGCATAATTTGATAAGCTTTGAAATACATATTATTTTTCACATAAATAAGAAAATGTAGCCATGAAAAAAAACTAAAATTATCACCGTGTTTAACTTAACATTTTTCAGATTGAAAATCATCATACATTTACTGATTTTAAATATACCTTTATCATTGTGAAGGAAGGTCAGATCATGGCTAAAATAGTGGTTGACTCTAATTCCTCTCTCACTGAAAAGTGGACTAAATGGATCCATGGATAATGCAGCAGCTCTTTTAGCTTGATTTATATCATTCAGGACAAATCCAATAGCAGCCTGAAATAAATACAACAGCATATATTTTATTATTAAATAGAAACACTTTCAAGAAGAGGAAGTGCTACATCCACTACTGACAAAATAATTAAAAATGGCAGAAACAGCAAACACCTGGAAAAAGCACATAGTTACAAATGTAGACTAAGCTAAGGGCATCTATTATCGGATATTTAATATGTGACCAGAAGTTTGCAGGGGAACAAGTCCCTCAAGAACTTCTTCCAATAACTCCATGTTACATAGTTACTGCAATTTGTGTGAAGAAAAGGCTTCCTGTGAAAAAGGAAATCAAATGCTCAGTATACAAATGAGGGCCCATCATGTGTGCACAGTCGTACGTATCACTGTTCATGATTCACATCAACCAAGCAAAAAAGTTACCTAATACAGGTTCCGAAGGTGAAGCAATTATTTTTTTTTAATAAATTTATTGAATATATTTGAACAAACACTTTACATTCCTCTAAATACTACCCTTGGGCTTCTATATATTTTTTGAAGCGACTCTGTCATGACCTGTAAGTGCCCAGGAAAGTTTCTTCGGAGACCTCTCGTAAGGTTCTCATCAAAACTGATTGTGTCTCTTCTATGGGCAAAAAATTGGTTCATTTCAGGGCTGGCTTAATCTGAGGTAACAGAAAGAAGTGTTCTGGGACGACTTCAGGACTATAGGGGGTTAGGACCGCGTTAGAACATCGTGTTTTTCCAGGAACTCGTGGACTCTGCACTGTAGCAATGCGCATTGTCAAGATGAATTTGTCAGGTAGCAGAGATGTCTTTTCTCGTTCTGATTACCCTTCATCGGAGTCTTTCCAGCATGTACATGTAATAGGCAGTATTTACTGTTTATTCCTTGAAAAAAATCCCTTGTATACCACTCATTTACTGTTTTAAAAGACAATGAGCATAGATTTCACTTTTTATTCGCTCATTCTTGCCATTTTGGGCATTTGCCATATTTCCCGGCCGATAAGACGCACTTTTTTTTCTCCATAATGTGCTGTATAATTAGCCTGCGTCTTATGCGCCGATGGTATACAGATATCACGAGTATAACTTCGTCCTACAATAAGCAACCGTTTTGACAGGATAAATAAATACCATTAAGTATTTTTTAGTGCATCAGGCTTTGAAAATAGTTCAATTCATTAAATATTTTGATAATAACACTTTTTTGAGCAGGTTGTTAGAAATAAAGTTTTAATATGTCGATGTCTAACTACCTTAAAAAAAAATTCCCGGATAAATCAGATATGCATACAATGTACAGTGAAACCTCGATATAACGACACCCCACGGTACACTAATAAACACTCGCTATAGCGAATTGCCGCTTAACCGGAGGTGGAGCAAATAATAGCCAATATACCTGTTGCGAACAGATATACAGGAACAGGAGTGGTGCGGCGACAGATAAACATCTATCCGATAAACGTAAGCATAAATCCAGACGAAAGGCGATGTTTTTTTGCATCACTAAATTTCCTTACTCAAATAACGACTAACTATTCAAACAATTTATAAGCGCCGCACTGAATAAAAATCATGCAAAGCATTGTTTCGTCATCATTATATTTATCGAACGACAGTTTACCACATAAATTTGAGACTGAGCACTCCATTAACTTCATTTCTAACAGATCGCTAGCAATTACAGAGGTTAAGGAGTCTTCATGAAAGTCTTCCGGCGGTAAAACCCTGGCTATGGCGAGAGCCAGCACCGAAAGGGTCTCGTAAAAACGAATTCTTTAACATGCTTATTATAGGGTCAATTGACGGTGCATCGGCTATCTCTCGTAATAGCGGGGGTGTCGCTATAGCCCGTACTCGCTTTAACGAGGTTCCACTGTAGCATGTTTAGTTTAATCTTGCAATGGGTGCTGCTGCAAAACTTACATACATTGAGCTAAAGGAGATGTCATCTATATGCTAACACATTGTATCTCTCACCATAAACTCTGAGTCTACCGGCACTCAACCTTAGGTAACAAAGTATGAGCACGGTGTTCAGTGCGTAATACGTATCTTTCTATTTAGTCTGCACATGTGCTTCTAAGCACAGAAACTTGGTAATTTCTGCATAAAAAGTCAAAATTGGAATAACCTATTGGGATCTAAAGAGAGAAGATAGTCGTACAGTATTGCATTAAAACTTGAAGTCGTGAAATGTGCTTCGGAACACGGCAACATGGCAGCTGCAAGGCGTTTCGGCCCACCTCCAACCGAGAAGATGATACGAGAATGGCGGAGGCAGAAGATAGATTTAATGAATGCAAACAAGAGTAAGAAAACTTTACGTTCATGTTCTCCAAAATGGCCAAAGCTTGAGGAGCACGTTAAGACCTGGATAATAAATCACAGGAAGAATGGGATCACTGTTTCAACAAAAATGATTTTAATGGAAGCGAGAAAGTTGGCGATAGATATGCCTACTGCCAATTTTTCTGGGACAGTGTTGTGGTGTGAAAGATTTATGAAGAAAAATGGTCTGTGCATGCGTACTAAAACCACAATAGCACAAAAACTGCCACCCGAATACGAAAGAAAAATTATCGAATTCCACAAATACGTACTTAGCCTGAGAAAAATGAAGTGTTTTGAAATAGGACAAATAGGAAATATGGATGAGGTTCCCTTGACGTTTGATGTGCCATCAAATGGAACTGTGGACAATAAAGGTGCAAAGACAGTTACGATAAAGACTTCAGGTAACGAAAAAACACGTTATACTGTTGTCCTTGCGTGTCGTGCTGATGGTTCAAAACTCCTTCTTTTGTTGATCTTTAAACAAAAAACGCTGCCTAAGTGTACAATTCCACATGGAATTTATATTCATGTTCATCCTAAGGGATGGATGGATGGAGAGGGTATGAAACTGTGGGGGCAGAGGGTGTGGTCCCGGCATCCAGGTGGACTTTTAAAGAAATCGTCTTTGTTAGTGTGCGATCAGTTTAAGGCCCATATAACAGAAAAAATCCTTGCTACAGAACTGAAGACGCATCTTGCTGTGATTCCTGGTGGATTGACTTCTCAACTGCAGCCTTTGGATGTTTCAATCAATAAACCATTCAAGGGATTTATGCGTGAAGAATGGATGAAGTGGATTGAGGCACCAACTCACGATTTCACACCGACCGGAAGAATGAAACGGCCGTCAATTTCTACCGTTTGTGAGTGGGTGAAAAAGTCCTGGCAGAAAGTAAAAAGTGAGACTATCATAAAGTCTTTCAAAAAGTGTGGAATCAGCAATGCGCTGGATGGAAGTGAAGATGACATTTTGTATGAGGAAAGTGACAACTCCCGAGAAAATATCTACACGTATGATTTTAACAGCAGTGATGAGGAATTTCTGGGGTTCTATGATGAATAAACTCTGATATATTTGCTAATTAATTTTTTAAACCCTTAATGCCGTCATGCGTACCCAGTACGCGCCCTTTAAATTTCGTATGCCGCCGTCATGCGTACCCAGTACGCTTCCTGACCTCCTGTATATTTTTTCTCCACCACATATTGTATGTTAAATTAAAACTAATTGCTCTATCTTTTGAAGAAATGTTTTTCCTCTCCAATAAAATATTCATTGCGGCTTCATGCCTTCAAGATTTAAAAAAAATGCTTTGATAAAATTGCGTTTTATTGTTGACGACTTCGGTCCAAAAACTCAACGCCTTCCTTCAACTGTTCTATCATGAAAACTTCCGCCTATTCTGCTTGAGAGACGTCAAGAAGGGTCAGCTACTTTAGCTTGAGATACGGTATCTTCTAAGCTCAATGCCTTCTCTCCGTCTTCTCCTTGTTTGTCGTCACCTCGAGCCCCAAGTGAGTTTGGTCCACCTTGTTAGTCCTTAGTGTCCTAAGCGAAGGGACCATGTGCTTCGCTCTGCATTTATTTTTTTATTTTTTTCTGGACAGTAATCAACGAAGATAAGATTCCATCTAAACAGTCAGCGTATACCAGGGCCCCTTCAAGATATTTTCTCGTCTCTTGAGGGAGCTTCTAAACCACGAGCTTCATTCCACTAGAGTCATTCATGCTGTGTGGTGTTCTTTCAGGCAGAGTGTTGAAATTCTCATCGGGTGTACTTCCTATGTGTGGTATTTTTTTATAATTGGGGATCCTACAAAAAGGGAATAGTATTGAAAGGCAAAAAAGAGACTCGGAAGACTCGGAAGTGTGTTAGTTTTTAGTAAATTAATTGGTGGGGTGAATTTCAAGGACCTGTTATTGCATTCGTACCTAATGGAAAGAAAACGCTATTACAAGTGGTGTATGAAGTTATTTAGGAGACTATTGAATGCGGCAGTCCTAAATTCATATGTTGTTCATAGGAAAAACACGTATAAAAATTTGACTTATCATTTCGCATGCCATTGGTCGAGGTAATATTTTTGAAATATCCAACGTCATACGAACTGTTTGGACATGGCTGTCACTCATTACACAACTTAGTACCAAGACTCACAGAAATACATTTCCTAAGGACAATTCCTGCAGCTGGGAAGAAATCAAAGTCTCAAAAGAGGTGTGCAGTTTGTGCCTAATATGGGAAATGAAGGGACTGCGTGTAATGGTGTGAAAAAAGTGCAGTGGGATTACGTTTGGATTGCTTCAAATCATGTCACACGAAGCAGATTTTCTGAGGTAAATCATTTGAATATTCACAAATTGACGTATGAAACATTAGCACATAATTACCTACATGAAATGATATGGTAATAATGGAAAAAAGTCAGAGAAGTGGGCAGAGTGGTAAACTTTCAAGTAGGCGAAATGGGTAATCCTATCGAAAGTATCCAATCTGTTATGAAATTTTCAACCACAAATAACTAAATAACATCATGTAATTGTATTTTTTTAATGCATGGAATGTTAGAGATCTCGTAGCTTATTCGAAACCAAATTAATATCTTTCAAAATTGAAAATTTATTCATTAGTTCATAAAAGGAGATACATAAAACAATAAATATTTTTTCAAATCGCTCGAAAAATTATTGTATAGTAGCGCATTATATTACGCAAATTTACAAAAATTTTCAACGATACTGATCGTACATTATGAAAGATATAAATTATTGAATGATAGTATGCCAAAAAGGCGAAGTCATTTAAATCTCATCCGGCCGCTGAGATGGGATTTCATTAAATGCCTGCCGCGCTTGAGGGGTTAATATTAAAGTTCCGTTTTTATGTAAAATGTTATCATTAAAATTCTTTTCTGTATTATGCAAGTATTTTAGTTTTTTTCGTAAATTCTAACCTGAAAAATCCTGGTACATGTTATGCGCCGGTGCGTCTTATAGGCCGGGAAATACGGTACTTCTTCCCAGCCCTTCTTAAAGGCCTATTACTACCTCAAAACTTGTGAGTAGCACATAGCAGAGTCTCACCTCAACCTAAGCCTCACGAATAATTCTGTTCGTCACCTCAAGATATTTTTATAGTTTAGCACAGAACTTAAACTTAGCTCGACTGTAGATTCCATCTTTTTGTGACACAGTGCGCATGCAGTGGTTTACTATAACTAACATCCTGCCGCTTCCACAGCTTGGAGAGCATTCAATCTGGTTTCGTTGTAAATCTTAGCGTTGACCCCACGTCTAACAACAACTGGTATGATCTCACTACGACCAATAAAAGCACCACAGGAAATTCAATTGCATTACTGCTGGAGCTGACCCTCAACATAAATTCCGTAATGTACTGCCCATGTTTGTAAGAGTACATATACATATCTTGGGATTTCATAATAATCCTTAGAAATGGCATTGAGAGAAGGAAGCAATGAAAGATGGATAAAAAAATATACAATTGAGCATTAGAAGAAAACCTACTGTTGGATCAATGATATTTGGTATATTGAAATGACTGGATATCAGAGTGTTTGTATATTTTTCCCAAACTCCAAATAAATGGATATGTTGATGAATGGGACTACGCTATGAAAAGACAAACTCTGCTAAACAGGAAGCAGTGGATTTCTCAGTTCTTCAATTCAAATACACATATGAACATGATATATGTGAACAACTCTCAGATATGTACAAGGTCTGTTCAAAAAATATGTAGACTGTTTTATTCTACCAACCCAGTTAGCTCCTGATAAATCCACTTGGTGTCGACTTCTTCGTAAACATCAGCTGATCACAAGGGAGTTTGTTTTTTGCAAATATAATTTTGTTGTTTAGTTTGTGATGTGTTTTTTGTGTTGTTCGGGAGATTTGTAGATGAGTTGATATAGTTAATGTATAGATGACATGAACAAGCAAAGGGCTGCTGAGAAGTTTTGTGCTAAGCTCGGAACATCTGCGAGCGAAACTTTTTTTATGCTCAAGGTGAACAATGCTGTGAAGCAGCCGACATTATTTAAGTAGCATGCTTGTTTTGAAGATAGTCATCAGTCAATTGAAGACGAGCATTCTAGACATTTTTCCACATAAACTGATGACTCACATATCAACCAAATCAATACCCTGATTCCAAAAAAATCAACGTTTGACTGTGAAGGAACTTGCTCAAGAGTGAGGGATATCAATTGGGTCGTGTCACAAAATTTTGATTGAGAAATTAAAGATGCACCGCAATGCTGCAAAATTTGTTCCATGTCTGATGATGGAAGACCAGAAGGCCCACCACTTTCACACTTGTCAGGAGTTGCTTGAATGATCAGGAGTAGACAAAAAATTGTTTTCAGGAATCGTAACTGTTGATGAACTTCTCCTTGTGACTTTTTTTTGTTCCCCAAATGTAAAAACCTTAGAAAAGAAGAGGATTTGAGTCGATTCCTGAGATCAAGACAAATGCGACGACACAGCTGAAGGGTATCACAAAAGAAGCATTCCAGGACAGTTCTCAAAAAAGAAAAACCCTTTGGGATAAGTGTGTCCATCAGGGAGAGGAATACTTATAAGGGGACAGAGATGCGTAACTCATAATTAAAAAATATTTTGTTTTATGACAATCAGTCACGTATTTTTTGAACAGACCTCGTACAGTAGAAGCTTGGTTCATTGAAAGCTCAAAATCAAAGCTTATAAAATCATACACCTGTTTTCAGAATTTTAAATAATTTCTGCCATGTCAGGTAAAAAGGGTGACCTCTGCTTACAAGTTAACTAGTTATATACTGTACTAAAGACATATACCTCAAAATATCTAGTGCATGCCATGGCTGGGACCTCTTGGCCTATCTATATCCACATTTTTTTCATGTTAATCATAGGCCTTTGAGGTACACTTTCAACTTTGTAACTTGATTTTTACAATATGAAGTGATCACAAAAATAAGCTTCCAATGTAATTCAAAAAGATGTTAACCTCTAAGAAGACCTAATAAACCCTGCACTTCACATAACATAATATATGCTGCAGAGAAAGGCTTTGGAATACATTTGGACTACCATGATGCATAATTCTGTCAGCCTTGATAATCTGATCTTTGCATAGCTACAAAATAGAAAATACAGCCATAAATACTAAAATGTATGCTCTCAAATGATGAACAAAGTATTTTAACCCTTCGGCTGCAGGAGGTCACGATTTTAGCTCCCAGCCAGTGCAGAAGAGCCCCCTTTGCAGGAGGCACCACCCCAGCCACGAGGGCTGGTCTGGTAGTGTTAAGCCCTTATATCAACACTGCAGAGTTAAAAAATAAGAGTGACACCTAGTTGCATGGGTGCCCCCAATAATGGCCACACTTACCTGTGATATCACTGATGATGTAAGAAGTTTTTTGGGAAAGAGCTCTTGGTAATGCTCATCTATAAAATCAGTATGAACATTTCCTTGAATGAAATCTGGGTGACTGCAGAGATCCATTAAGAACTCCACGTTAGTGTTGAGTCCAACTATCTGGAGGGTAGAAAAAATATTCAATACTCACTCAAATTAAACTTATATGATTGAATTACTGATGAATGCATGTTCCACTCAAATAGTTCACATGTTCACTCACATTGTAGGAAGAAAGATGGCTTTTCATTTTCTGCAGTGCACTGTAACGATTCTCACCCCACACAACCAGTTTTGCAATCATTGGGTCGTAATGAACGGACACCTCATCCCCTTGTCTCACCCCTATTATAAAGAGAAAAGAACTTCATTAATTCAAATGGGCATTAACTTCATTAAAATGCAGTTTTGAGAGCATGACAATGACTTTAAAAATAAAAAGTTAACATTCTTTAAACAATTTTTGCTATGATATTTATGTATTTTAAATGAAGGTGTATTGAAGGAAACAATTAACTAATCCTTGAGTAAGTTTTGTGTGATGATACACCATCATTTAATGACTACATGAAATAGCTCAATCTTGCACCATTAACAATAATTCACATTAATTGCCAAGGGAAACAAGTAACCAGGATAGCATAGTGGTCCCCACAGTGGCTGATCCTTCAATTCCTGGTCCAGGGGAATTATTTCCTGTGGCAATTAATTTATGTCTTAATTAGTGTGGCTATAGCTAATGGCCATTGGAACGTTCTGCTGAAAATAAGTGATTCAAATAGTACATAATTAATACTAATCACGTTACTTCCAAATTCAAAAGAAAGGAAGTATGTACTTTCTTTCACAAAATAAGGAGAAAACTGTTAAATAGTAGCAATAAATGGTGCTAATGCTGGTTTCATGTACCACAAAGCTCAAAAAAGAGGGATGAATTTAGTTTTAGCATGGAGAAAATTCTCTTCGGGTGAGGGATCACTTTCATCTCATCTAGCTTCATGAAGGTCCCGAAACAAGGAAAGAAGACACGCAGAAGATGATGATATCAGTACATTGCAGTGGAGATGATTGGATTTCATTTATTTGCCTCAATGATGTCCCTCTGAAATGCATATTAAATAAGCTAACAACCATCCTGCGATCAAAGCTTAACATGGGGTTATTCTTAGGTTCATAATGCAACCCACAACACAATCTTTTCTAAATTATTTCTACTGTATAGATACCTTTATCTCAACTTATACGCAACCAAACTCTACAAATGAGGTACCAAAATGCACAGATTTTATCAGAGAAATTGAGATGGCATATCTTACTTCCTAAATATTGCTATTGTTTCCTAAAATAGGTTTTAAAAAATGGCCCTTGATATTTCTCTTAGGGGATGAGGCTATCCGCAATCTTGACGTCACGCACTTGCTATATGGTGCAGAGCAAACCTTTATTTCAGGATATTTAATCGATACTAATTTAGTTTCAGATACATATTATTATATTTTTGCAATACAACACGCTTACAACATATTATTTCAAGTTAACACACAAAGGTGTTGGACTCAACACGTACTCAGTCTATGGCGAACCATTTTCTGTCTCTCTTAACATTCCAATTAAATTTGTACATAAGACCCTGCCTTTTTTTTCTACATTTCAAAATTAGAAACGCGCCAATCCCTCTGTGGAGCTGCATTGAAAAGAGTGGGGGAGCCCGCTGGGAGCGGGACATCACGCTCATTTCATCCTATTGAAATGAGTCCATGTTGGTTGGCCCATGTATAGAGAAACCATCTGTCTACAATAAGTGCTCGTATTTATGCTTGCAATGTAACGAGTCCATTTGCAAGCATAAATACGAGCACTTGTTATACGCAGATGGTTTCCAAATGCTTTTCTACATGGGCCAACCAACACAAAAAATCACTCCAAAGCAATACCCTTGCCATAGGCTTTGATAATTATAACAGGTCAATACTGTACCACTATCTCCAATGATCATGCTTTATAGCAACATACCAACTCACCAGTTTCAATCCTGACGTCAGACGCAGCTTCAGGAGTTGATAAATAATGAAGCTGCCCTGCACCAGGCAGAAAACCACCCGCAGGGTCTTCAGCATAAATTCGTGCCTCAAAGGAATGACCATTTATATTCAATTCCTTCTGAGATTTAGGCAATTTTTCTCCGCTGGCAACCTACAGATCAAAAGACTTTCTTGTAAAGTATGAAGTTGAATGATTTCCCACTCAGTTCTCATGCCAATGCTTAAGAAAAGATCTACAGGTTAACACTATGAAGATGGTAGTCAATTTCTCATTGCTGTGAATGAATAGGAGATTTATAAATACAGCACACTCCCAATTATCCACCTGCGGTTTATCCGGGTTGCGGATTAACCTTGCATGATTTTCTCAGTTGCTCAATTTTTTCCGCTAATCTTTGTAAAAAAATAAAATCGGACGCAAAATCATCGGAATTACTGCATCAATGCTAGGATACACCAGGCTCATTATTTCCGTTAGAAACCCCTTCGTAAAACGGAAGCAATCGCGCGATAGCTGCATACATGGGAGCACCATGTTCCCGTTTTCCAAGCCTCGCAATTCACGATCATGGATACACATCCCGCAGCAGTTGCAACCCGGGCAACTTGAGCGAGACGCAACCAAGTGGCATAGTGCCTGAAAGTCTAGTTTACGACGTCAAGCAGTGGTTTTGAAGCACTCTTGCAAACCACTTTTCTCTATCCTCGATCACACAGCCACGGATGCGTGGTTTTCGTAACCAGTTCACGAGTAAAACCTTGTTATTGCCACTAAAAAGACCGTGGTCTGCCAGAGAAAGCTCTTCATGAGTCCGGGAAGCACTCTAAAATAACAGAATACCTGCACAAAAACCAATATATTGTTTGTTTTAGTTAAATTATGAACATTGCATGACATTAAAGTGAAAGTTTGGGTTATCCGTGTTTTCTGATTATTTGTGCCATCTCTCCTCATCATTAGCACGGATAATCGGGAGTGTACTGTCGGTAATTTTGCGATCGAAGCACAGCATATCCTCATGAAGATGACATGAAAGATGAGATCAACACACTGGTGACTACAAAAGTCTTAAGTGTGAGAGGGTAGTTCTGGTGGGAATTAAAATACATAGATCAATGCTAAAGGTGAGACTAATATTACAAACTCTCAAATCCTAATCTGAATTGTTAGAGGTTCTCAAATCTCTCAAATCATGGATAGAAAGATAATTACAATAAAAAAGGAAAGATTTTGAACAACCGTACTCCATAAGAAACACATTTAAGTACAGTTTTCTAAATTGGAATGCATACAACCACAATTTGCAGTTTACCATTTCATTCAAGTTCTTACATACAGTGGAACCTCATTAAAGCGAGTACGGGCTATAGCGACACCCCCGCTATTACGAGAGATAGCCGATGCACCGTCAATTGATCCTATAATAAGCGTGTTAAAAAATTTGTTTTTACGAGACCCTTTCGGTGTTGGCTCTCGCCATAGCGAGGGTTTCACCGCCGGAAGACTTTCATCAAGACTCCTTAACCTCTGTAATTGCTAGCGATCTGTTAGAAATGAAGTTAATGGAGTGCTCAGTCTCAAATTTATGTGCTAAACTGTCGTTCGATAAATATAATGATTGACGAAACAATGCTTAGCATGATTTTTATTCAGTGCGGCGCTTATAAATTGTTTGAATAGTTAGTCGTTATTTGAGTAAGGAAATTTAGTGATGCAAAAAAACATCGCCTTTCACCTGGATTTATGCTTACGTTTATCGGATAGATGTTTATCTGTCGCCGCACCACTCCTGTGCCTGTATATCTGTTCGCAACAGGTATATTGGCTATTATTTGCTCCACCCCCGGTAAAGCGACAATTCGCTATAGCGAGTGTTTATTAGTGCACCGTGGGGTGTCGTTATATCGAGGTTGCACTGTATTCTTCTACGTCCTCCTGTGTCATCCTGATACTGCTTTGATAATACAGTAAAACCTCTATGTAATGAACCTCTTTACATCATAAACCTCCGCACTCCACACTATAGTCCCATCAGATTTACATATAAATTTAGAGGCAAACCTCTTTGTAGTGAACCTCTTTATCTCGTAAAACCTTCACTAATCATTCCAAAGGAGACACCCACGAGACAGCCTAACTACCTCCGAAAATCATACGGAGACAACAATAGACCATTAATGCAGCCACGATTACGCACACGGAATGACATTTTCAGCAATAAATGTTTCACGCTTATTTTTTTTCTTATAGACCTTTATTATGCTGTAACTTTCATGTTAATCATTAGTTGTGGCTATTTTGTTCCATATGAGAGCATACCTAACAGTAAATAAGAAAAAAAGTATCCAATTATCCTAATCACTTTAAGTGACGGTTGAATTAAGAGAGATCACATCCTTTCCTCTCAAATCACGGTAAAAATCACACAATAGCACTCGCTTTCTGTAACTATTAAATAATAATTACATGTTCACTAATGCATGCATGCTTGTTTAAACACATAAATATAATGGTTTAGAAGACAGTAGTGCCTTCATTTCTGAAGGATACGAAAAAATGGTGCCTATCACTGTAACCTCTCTATAGTGAACTCCATACATCAAATTGCCCAAATTTTGGTCCCCTCTACAACGATGTAAAGAGGTTTTACTGTATGTACATAATTTTAATGAATGATGTCACTCATCAAAATTTATCTATTCTAAATTACCACAGATATCTTTCCGTGATTATATTTTCTTGGATTCAGAAGATTAGAATGATGAAAATGTGAATAATTACGCATTGTTCTCCTAACATACATAAATCACATTTATTACTTACGCCTGAATCTATCTAGATTACAATATCACTTTGATTTTCAATTCAACATCACATATTTCTCTGGCAATATATTTTTTTTCATACAATTACAAACTACAACATGCAGCACATTTATAATGCCCAGAGTCAAGCAGTATAAATGATTAATATGGCTCATTTTTTTCAATTTTTTCACAGTATATTTTGGCATGTGTATCATCAATGAGTAATGAGAATAATTAGACAAAGTGCAACTATATGCCTATGCACACAATCAAAAAGAAATAACAACAGCTGATGTTCAACCTAGACCTCATAAGCATTTAGAAACTTTGAAAAGGACTCATTCCTCTTACATGCTACTACTGTCCTTATTTTGTAATTATGTCTTATGGCTTCCTCAAGTTAACATGATACTCCATTATCTTTTGTTGGTGTTGATGCAGCAGGGATGTTACAAGATACACAAATAAAAATTCCCTGAATATTCTCTGAAAAAAAAATTCATTTTCCCTGACTTCTTTGCACTCTTACTTTTCATCATTACATAACATTTTCAATTCAATTTTTGTATCACGGCCAACTTCACCTATGATTCAAGTTTGCCTGAGAGTCACATCATAGTTCTCACAGGTTATTCAGAGTAGCTCAGGTTGCGGTTAAATTAATAAAAAAAAAAAAAAAAAAAACTTAGACAAGCTGAGTGCAGGGAAGAGGAATTATTTTCTGGAATTTCTCCTAAGAGAGGAAACAAAACAAATATTTGGCAATCAAGTATAAACAAAGCAATGCAATGCAGGCAGAACCATAATTTACCTAAAACAATGATTGAAATGGTTTAATATGGAATTAATCTAACTCAAAATGCAAATTTATCGCAAATAAGTACATCCATGCCAAAAATGCAACTCTGCTAACAGCATTTATGGCCATTTTGATTAGCTCACTATGACATATAGTTTCCCAGCAATGTAATGCAGTGGCGCAGCGAGGGGGATTTTGGGGGAAAAAACCCCCCCCAGAGCTCACAGAAATTCTTAAGTTAAATCTATTTTACTTAATTAGATTAATATTGCTTATAGAATAGTGTGAGGATTAATAAAATATCCCTCAGACGACCGTAAAAATCACCATTTTGAACCATTTATCTTTTTTTTCTGGCGGAAGGCCTCCGCACCTCCCGCTTACCCTGGCGGGTATGCAATACCCCCAAGTCCCCCAGTTTTAGTTGCGCCTGAAACCCCCCCCCTAGCCTTAATTCCTAGCTGTGCCTATGATGTAATGAACATGATTCCATCACTCCTCCCTGATTTCCCACGCAGAATTCACATCTCTTGACTTTTCCCTGCATAATCTGACATATAACGACCCAATAAAATAAAATCACTCATCACTTTCCACACAATTTTTAATGTTTGCGACCAGTTTTGATGTGTTCTACGTCATTTTCAAGCTGGACTGCCATCTCCAAACAAGCCAAAGTTCATTTTAAACTGCAAGGTGGGGGAGGGGGAAGTAGGTAATGTGGAAAGGAGGTAGGGTGCAGGTTGGTGGTTTGATCGGTGAAGGTCACCTACTATTGGGATCCGGGAGTGGAATTGGGAGGTATTGATGGGGGGGGGGGGAGGGGGAAGGTTTACACTGAGGATGGGTGACAGGTGGGTTGGCACAATGTCATTGAGCAATTTATAACCACACAGTTTTGAATGTGGCACAATTTTGTAATTTTCTAAAAAGTCCAGTTTTTTTCCTTCGTCACAGGTGTGTAGAATACAAGGGTCGAAATTAGCCTCATGTAACAAGCCACACAGATGTTTAGCAAAAACAGATTTGTTGTCACGCTTTAAAAATGAATTAAAATGTTCATGGGTCCTAGTCTTTATTTGGCAGCCAGTCTGGTCAACATACAAACAGTCACATCCAGGAGTGTTACATTGAAGACTGTAGACACCACTTTTTTTGCATATTCTTCACTTGCTCTTTGGAATTTAAAATTGCTCTACCGAAGGTCATGTTTGAATAAAAACACACTTTAAAATTGTTCCTGGTTAAGGTACGGGCTAGTTTATGCGATGAACCTTGTATGAACGGTACCTTCCTCCATCTGACTTGGTCTCTGGGTGTCTGTAAGTTAGACGATATGGTCGAAATGGCTGTCTTTCTTTTTCCGGTCAATTTGTTTATCTATAAGAGAAGCGTTGTACCCATACCTAGTGGCAATCTGTTTGATAAAGTATAAAATGACTTTGGTTTGCTTGGAGATGGAAGTCTAGCTTGAAAATGACATAGAACACGTCGAAACCGGTTGCAAAACATAAAAAATTGTGCGGAAAGTACGAAGTGATTTTATTTTATCATGTATTACTTCCACAAATTTGATTCACCAACCATCAACTTCATGTAATAACCCTTTGCAGGAGTACAATCAAGCATCCTTCTTGATTTACCTTAAGCTGCCACTCCACAAGGTCGGTTCCAGTGATCATTTCAGAAACGGGGTGCTCCACCTGAAGCCTCGTGTTCATTTCCATGAAGTAAAAGTTGTGGTTGACATCCATAATGAACTCCACAGTCCCAGCACCTACATAGCCAACTGCCTGGGCTGCTCTGACTCCAGCCTCACCGATAGCCCTTCTGGTCTCGTCAGGAATACCAGGCTGAAACAACAAAACAAAACAAATAATAAAATGAAACTTCTATTCTTGTAACATGAAGGATGTAAATGAAATATAAATTAAAATTTATGATAGTTTACTGCCCCAAACTTTTGCAATCGCCTTAAGAGAAGCCTTCTTAAAGAACTACATACAAATTACAGGAAATGGTAGGACTCCCTTAGTAATAGTAAAGCTTGTCACAAGTCACAACTATGAAAAAATTGTATAAACCTGTTTCAAATTTTTATACATTCTTATACATTGTCATGGTAATGTATAAAAATTTGAAACAGGTTTATACAATTTCTTCATAGGGGAAAAGTGAAATACACTAAACATACTTCTTACATACATCTTATACATTGTCATGGCAATGTATAAACATTTGAAACAGGTTTATACAATTTTTTCATAGGGGAAAAGTGAAATACCATAATAATCTGAATCTAGTTCCCCCTTTTTTTCCAAAAATGCCCATGTTAAAAGTAAAGGGGGGACTATATTCAACACATTTTTATAAAGTTTCCCAAATTGAAGCTTCAAAATTAGGGGGGAACTATATTCCGAGAAATACTTTAATATTTTATGCAACTACTTGCATTCATGGGATAACCTCTTTATACAGCCCCACTAGTAGAGGCTAGTCACTCAGAGCTACTTGTTTGTACAAAGAATTCCTTGTGCCTTTAAATTCCTTGAGGGTTTTATCAAAGAATGTCTTGTTAAAAATTTCTTACAACCTACTTTGTATAGTTTGAAAGCAACAGATTAATTCCCATTGTGATAACTCCGGTTCAAATTATTGAGTGAAATAAATAGGTCTTGAATAAATGGAAATAAGTTCCCAACTAGAATACTGGAGGAGGAAAAGTGGAGGTTTCTGCATTACCATTAAATATGACAAAATTACTTTTTGGTTTCACTGTTTCTTGAAGATAGACCCAGAATCAGAACCTATGACAAAAAAACAGATCCAAAAATTTACGAAAATACCAATTAATTAACTTTACAGCAACTGAAAATGAAGGCTTTAGGATAACTCTCGGTAAAATAGGTTTTCTACCAACCCATTTTTAATAAAATAATCAATGTGAGTCAAGGAGGGACAGAGGTATTACTGTACGAGAAACAATGACTAGAATTAAATTCAACTTTAACTCCATCACATTACTTAACCTTTTCCCTACTGTACACGTATATATACATGTGGACGTTTCCTGACCCGGGAGACGACGGGCGTATATTTACGTGTGAGATTTTCCCGGCCAGGAGATCGAAAGCCGTATATATACGTTTTCTAGCTCCCCCCCTTTTAGGACGGTCGTGGGTTTACGACGTCTTTGTCTCGGGACCCAACGCTTCGGGGTTTAGGATTAACCCTCGGAATCTGGGAGCAGGTACCCGGACCCTTCGTCTTTTAGAACCCCTCTCAGCGGTACGGGACAGCGGTCATTCAATTGTTTATGCAGTCAATTTTCGAAATAAATATTTGTTCATTTCTCAAGAAATATACACTAAGAATTGAATTATTTGTCTTTTGAGCAGCGTATACAATTTTTAAACGAAATTCTACGACAAATATTAACTTATATCTCGAGTTATGTATAAACATCAACATGGTAATTGTTGCTGCATTAAATTCGTTAATAATGGCCTTAGAATTTCGTTTAAAATTTGACAATACTCAGATAAAAATGAGGAATTCAATTCAAATTCTGCAATTTACGTGCAAGCAACAATTATCCATTTGCTAAATACATATAAGCAATACATAAGTTGACCGCGAACCAATGCCGCAGGTATGGTCGTAAACCCGGAAAGGAGGGAGCACAACTACTCTCGAGTCCGAGATAATGCGAAGTCCCTGCGTGGAGGGGTCGAAAAAGGTACAGCGAGACCCTTCTTAATGAATGCCCTCCAAAAATGCTCCGTACCACGAGAAAGAAGAGTCTCTTGGGGCTCAGTACTGCAGTCATGCTAAGACGAAAACTCCGCCGTCTCGAAAGGGTTAAAATGAGCCAAGCCAGGCAAAATATACATCGCATACACACAGTGCACACATAAAGACCTCTATACAAGCAACACCTATTCAACAAAATTTTAGGGTGGCTTATCCCTTTCTGAAGTCATGGCCCAGCCCCAGACCCTTCCAATTGATACGCTAAAAAATTTCCCATAACGAACATTACTAGTTACAAAAACTTTGTACAAAAAGTCTGCCATAGGACTAGAGATGTATCGGTTCCAGTACCCGGTTCTCAGTACTGCCGGTTCTTGGCTGTGGAACCAGTATCAAGAAACAGTTGCATAAAGTCAGTACTTTCGAACGGGAATTTTTAATATCAAACCTGTAGAAAGACCAGTGGCTGCCTGATGTAATGTGACATATTGGTCAATCATGCATTCTTTAACAACATGTTATTTAAACTTTTTTGCTTGGCAAATAAAATTATGAAGACAATCTTAAGTATTTTTCTACAAAGCTTTCCTGCTAATTTACATCTATAGTAAAATTATTTTCATTCACTTCTTGCAGTTGTTCATTTCAATTTGCCATTAATTCAGATAATAAGAGTTCAACCTTGGAACCGAGAACCAATGGGGGGGAACAGAGAATCAAAAAAATTTAAGAACCTCATCCTTACCTAGGACACAAAACAGGACAACTGCTAAATATTTTAAATATTTTTGCTAATAAAGCATAGTATGTTGCGTTAAGGTATTTTTCAGTCAATATTGAGGTAATTAGCAAGGAGTAAAGCTGGAGTGGAGGGCACCACATCTTAATAGCTTCAAGGTTTACAGCTGTGGCCCCTTGATGGTATGCAACATCATTCAATGATGTGTCTGACATGGGACATTCACAGAGTGTTCCCCTCCATTATTGTAAGGTTGGTGGTATACCACGACAAATGAAAAAGTGCAAAATTTCCAGTGCCCTCACGCGAGAGCAGAGAAATTAGCCTGAATTAGAAAAAGTTTCATGCCTGCATACATTCAATATTATTGGAAGCTCTAGCCTATAGTAATAATGCATACAAAATGTTGTATCAATAGCCATTTTACATCGAAAAAGTGAATAAATAAACAGAAATAACATTATAAACATATTTTAGCATGACAACACATCTAAAACTCCATTTTTTTGCAATGCTGGACCTATCAAGCCTCAGGTTAGATATACCTACACCACTAAGTATTCATGTACCACTGAAACCTAGGCCTTACAGCATACAGTGCATTGTCATCCCTTTAGTCAGCTGAAACTTGGCATGTCACCATGGTCCCAGCCGCATACAGCCCTCCACCATAACTTTCAGGGCTTGCCATCATTGTCACCCCTCTGCAGGTCAGAAAACATGAGCTGTGTGAGCCCCTCACCAAAAAATGGGTTACGGGCACTGAACTTCAAGGCTAATTACTTGGCTCCTCGGCCACGAGGGCACTGGAAGTTTTGCATTTGCGCATCAGGGTCCACTACCAGCCTACCAAATTTGACCAAAATCAGTGTAGGACACTTCTTGAATGTTCCCTGCGAGGTCTGGTACGTGCAGACAAATGTTTTAGAATAGATAATCAGCAATAATTTTAAACATTGTTTGTTGAGATGATGAAATACTAAACTCTGATATTTACTTACAGCAGGAGCCTCTTCAATGATTTTCTGGTGCCTCCTCTGGACACTGCAATCTCGCTCAAAGAGATAAACATAATTCCCATGCATGTCACCAAATACTTGTACTTCAACATGCCTGGGTCTTTCGATGTACTTCTCTATCAGCATAGCATCATCTCCAAAAGACTTGATGGCTTCTCTTTTTGCTGAATCCAGCTGGGATTCAAATTCTTTTGGTGTCATTACTATTCTCATGCCCTGAAAATAGACCATAGAGCCAAAATAAGCTAAAAGAACTTTTTAAAAACGTTCCTCAAACCTTCTATAGTTCAAATAAATTAAGGAAGGTAGTAAAATTATCTATTGTATTATTTGTATGTAATTATTTTAGACATACCAAACAAATTTGTATCAGTACTTGCAATAATTGACATTATGTATCAACTAGATCACAACTCTTTAAAATGCCAGGATATAGATTACAATGGAGAAATTGGAAGCTAGTCTCCAAATGTCAAATGAAGAGAGAGATTTACTGAACTGAATGCTAAAAATTTATAGTGATATGTAAATTATAATATAAGCTGTGGGCCACATTACTATGGTCGGGAGCAATTCTCCCATCTACAGACTTGCATTAAAAGTCTATGAAATGTGTCACCAGAAGAGGACTCGGAACGCCGTAGGCAAGAAAAATTAACTGCTTGAACAATATTTTCCAAAAATCCACTTTTGAGTTGCCACTGAATTTATCATTGGAGTAGCGAATTGAATGTCTTTAAATCATAAGATAAAAGTGTGGACCAATTCTGAAATGGAGTCTTTGAGAATAGTTAATTAACAATTTTTAAACTTATAAATACATATACATATTACCATTAGGAAAGAGCATTTGATGAATTTTTAACACATTCACTGTCTTAGCTTTATAATAAGCCACACATCATAACTCTACGACAACTTAGTAGTGAAACAGAAGGAATTATTTGATTCACGGCACGGTTTTCAGGCAAAAATGAGAAAAAATTTAAATTTGCATAAAATAACACACAGATTTTATCATCAAAATCTGAGACCCTAAGAGAGACACACTAGTTGAATAGAGAAGGGAGGACGAACAAGTATTTGCAGTCACTGTTTGAGATATTAATTGCAATAATGTCAAAGCGACATCATCTGTATTTGTGTGTCATTATTGTGTATCATCGACAAGCAGATGAGCTTCTATTTATGTTGATACACATATTATATGTTTAACTATTACTAAAAACCATATCAAGGACCAATCAAGTATGTATTTACATTTTATTACCCGTGATAACTCTTTCTTCTATTAGAATGGGTAATTAAAGTTTAGCTCTGTACTTATATGTTACAATGAATAAATATGATTAAAAAAATAAGTCAGGACTTCAAATAAATGATTTACAAAATACCTGGGTGCATGCTTGCTTACACTTAAGTCTTAAACATATGTTGCAGCAACTTACTTTTCCACCTCCACCTCGGATAGCTTTTATCATGACAGGATAACCAATCCTATCTGCTTCTCCCTTCAGTTTTTCAAAGGATTGATCCTCCCCATGGTATCCTTGGATTATTGGTACACCAGCTTCTGACATAATAGCCTTTGATGTACTGAAAATGATGATGAAAGGTAAGAGATGATGAAAGGTAAGAGACCATCTGCCCCTTCCACTATGACCTATCTCAATAACTGAAAGGAGAACATTCCAATTCAAAGGGCCTGGGAGAAAATATGGTTAAATAGGCCCCAAGACTAATACCACCATGCTGAGAATAAAAAAATATGGTTTTCCACCAACTTTTTCCATCCTTGTGGTGGTCACGTGAACAGTCAGGGGCCAATTGAAGATTCATCATCATCATCATCATTAGTCAACAATCCTAAGATTGGTTTAAAGAAGCTCTCCATTCCTCTTTGCTAACCGCTAACCTTTTCATAGTGACGTATTTCTTTTCTTTTACATCCTTTATAACCTGTCCTGTGTAACTCATTCGGGTCTGTCCTTTGCCCTTCTTCCCTTCCACCTGTCCTTCAACAATTGTCTTCATCAGGCCATCATGCCTCAGAATCAAGCTATGGATATTGACACCCAAAGCCATCTCCTTGATTTCATTGATGGTTTTTTTGAAGCAAACATAAAAAATTATGAGACGAAGAGCACACCCTCACCCAAATAATATAGAATTGGATGGATGAGGCAGATACTTTGTGGAGATCCATTATGGGATATGAAGTGAAACACTTTCCGCTTTCCACATAAAAATGTATTAAACTATAGTCGACATGAGCCTTGATAATGCTGCAGTGCAGCAACTCATGTCGACTGTAGTTTAATAAATTTTATGTGGGAAGTATCAAGTGTTTCACTTCATATCTCAAATAACATAGAGTAGAAGCTCAGAAAATGCATTTAAGCCAGTAAGAATTTACCAAATATTATTAATTTTTTGAACATCCAAAAGTATCACAAGAAAACGAAATGTGCCACGGCAGGAATAACACTTCGCATTTTAGTACCATGATTTTTTTTCTGTACACTAAGAAGAATAAGTGATGGAAACAGGGTAGGAGATGAAGATGTGATTAAAATCCTGCCACTCACTAATCAAACAAGGGAACTTATAACTGAAGGAGGAAGGCTGAGAAAAGTTATTGCTTACATGAGGGAGAGATTAAAATACGAATGGTAGCTAAGTTGATTTACTTTATAACATAAATAAAAAGACATAAGTACTGGATGTCTACAGGGCAAGGACTTGACTTGGAAAAATGCTCGGTCAACATTAGGAAACACAGAAAGCAGGTAATCCATTTGTAAATATCTATAGCTACACGATGCATAAAGTGAGTTCATATTTTGCTACATGACAGTAGGTATATGTGAACACTTTCCACAGAACAGAAGAGAACTTGTAGAACTACATGAACCACATTAAAACAGGTGGGCACTAAAAGGCATCTTTTCTTGCATTCACAGACATTAAGCGTTCAATGGTGAATTTCTGCACTTTTTCTCTAAGGTATGCATTCACCCATTCACTAGTACATACATATTAAAGCAGAAGGCAACCATGCCTGAATTAATTAACTGAAAAAATGCAATTATAATAGACGTGGGATTTTTTACATCTAGGTATTTTTCTAATGTACATGTTAATATTAGAGCAAATTAGGGACCTCAACATCAGTAACATGGCTTTGACAACTTCAACACTAACAGACAGCTAGACAAAATGCAGGCAGGTAACCCACTACAATGTAAAATGATGGTAATGCATTCATTTATCACAAAATGATCAACAGGTGGCAATATGATTAGAATGAGTAATGAAACATATATGCATGGGCAATACACAAACTACCGATGACATTGGATTTTCCCAATTTTGTAAGATTCATGACCAAGCAATTTAAACCAACATTGTAGACCCCAGCTGCAAATATACACGATCACATTATTGTTAGAGCCTTCAGTTATTTCTAAGCCTTACCAAGCCAAAAAATCATTTAAAAATTTAAGGCATTAGCTCATGAGATGGTGATAAAAAATTTTGCACATTCATCAAAACGAAAATAAATTATTAACTACAGCGAAATTGGACTAGATTTAAATAGCAGCACCACATGGAACAGCAATGAGTTTAAGAATAATAAATAAAATTAATAAGTTAGACCATAAAGACTAAGAATGATATATGCAGGTTAATTTTTCAAAAGAAATTTCTCAAAAAGTAAATCATTGCAGTTATTATTCGGTAAATTATAAACGTTTAATATTACTATATTATCAAAAACGTCCAATGTAAATGCTAAATAAACACTACAAGCAATAACAGAGTCCAGAGCAGATGATTTCCAGAAAATTATGATAGGAACTATAACTTAAAAATACAGCCATGGCTCTCAACATTTTCCTCTCACCTTTTAATGCCCATTGCCTCGATAGCTGATGCCGGAGGTCCCACAAATATTATGCCAGACTGTTGGCAAAGCCGAGCAAATTCCATGTTTTCTGACAAAAATCCATAGCCAGGGTGTATCGCCTCAGCACCAGATTTACACGCCACTTCAATTACTTTTTCTTGTTTTAGATAGCTGTCACGCGAAGAGGCAGTTCCAATACGGTAAGACTCATCTGCCATAGCTACATGCATGGAGTTAACATCGGCATCACTATACACGGCAACTGTTTGAATGCCAAGCTTCTTCGCAGTCCTCATAACCCTACAAGCTATCTCCCCTCTGTTAGCTATAAGCACTTTATTAATCGGTTTTATGCCATGAGAGGAGTATCGAGCACCAAGCCGAGGATTCCAGGTGCCCCAACATCTGAGGAAAATAAAATAAAGCTAAAATCAGCATGAGAAATACTTCAAAGAAACCACAACATACGAGCTCAAGAGAATTCTCACCTATTGGCGATGTATTTCCGAAGAAATAACGCCATATTCACTTGATTGTTTAGCCAACGAGTATTCTATGTCACATATATAACATTCATTAACACTTTATCAAATGACAGAAGTCTTCTCAGTTAATTAATAACCAGAACAGCCATACGGTAACGCGGGCCCAGTTTTCCCTGCACAGCTATCACCACCCCCATACACTTGGCGTGAATTTAGCCCAAATATCTCAACGCATAGCAAACAACTTCGCTCAGTTTAGCCTATACTTCAGGATAAAACCCGCGGAAATTGAATGCATTTCGCTAAACGAAACAATGGTCGGAAAATGAATTGAAGACGCGGCCCTTATCGCCGGAAAGCGAATGTGTTAAATTCTTAAATAATTTGAACGACTTAGAAGATTGAAGTAGTACTTATTGAGGAGTGTATTTATTATTCAGTGATTTGTTTAATTGATAAAACATCTCTTGTGGAAAAACAAAATTTTTTGTCCTATAAGGCCGTTTAAGCAGTAACCATTAGGTATCATTCTTCTGAAGCACTATATTTCATTTTAGACATTAGTTTTTATTTCCGTACTTTCAATGCTAGCCTTCATTATTAAGGACACAACTATATGGGCATCCATTTGAAACAAGAGGGTAATTTCCTTCACCAAAGAAAACGAAAGACATTGATTGCGATTCCTTACCCACCATTATTGTATCCATAATATACAAATTATTTGGTTTTAGAAATCCCAGTTTAGACGAATGTTAATGGTCAATTTTAACCTCATTTGAAAAAGGCCAGATTGGCGCCCATGCGATGCCACTCCACGTGACGTCACAGAGGCCTAGATTCTATACGAGTAGATAGGATTTTTACATCATCTGGGATTACCAATGCGTGCATGAGGCACAGAGCTCAGGGAAACATTTCTTGATAATCACCTATTAAAATTGCCTATGCTCGGAAAGTTTCCTTCGTTTGATACGGTATTAATAATCCTTATTTAAGCCAAGCGCTACCTGCTAGCAGGTACTCTACGCTACAGCCATGCTAGGCCGCAAGCAGCCTGCATCGTGGTGGCGTTCATAGCCTCGCACCCAAGTGGCCTCACACAGGAGCAGCCAGACGTCACACGGGCTTTTCCCAGCATTCATACTTAGCCGTCGCGTTTTTGCGCGCTTGAATATTTTCACTTTTCATTTAATCGCGAAAAATAGATATCGTCATTTAAATTTATAAAAAGCGTGAAATATGTACTTCAGAAGTAATTATCTTTCGATTTACGCAATAAAAAAATAATTGGAAACCACCCTATTCGAATAAGGAATTACAAGTTTTTCCAGGCAAATCGTAGGATAAAAATATTCTCTCATTAAATTCATATTAATATACATTTTTAAATAATTATTTTTCTAGTAGGAAGAGCAATCCTAATTACATTGCTGCACATGCTAGATTTAAGCCACCAAATGATGCCAATGCTACAATGCCATTGAAAAAGGAAAAAATTGAAATTCGTAGAAAGACTGAAATTCAAAGACTA
This sequence comes from Ischnura elegans, assembly GCF_921293095.1. Taxonomy (NCBI): domain Eukaryota; kingdom Metazoa; phylum Arthropoda; class Insecta; order Odonata; family Coenagrionidae; genus Ischnura; species Ischnura elegans. The sequence goes on from NC_060249.1 coordinate 111,422,738, forward strand.
TCATCTACGCTAAGAGTCATCTAGAGATACTTAATTTTCTCCGTTCAATATGATACGTTCCAAACTCCAATTAAAAGTTAAAAGGTGGAACTGAAATTTTTTCCGTCAGGGTATTTCATTTCATTAGTACGGTTCATCTCTAGCCGCAGAATTGGAACGGAAGCAATTAAAATTTGAAAAAAAATTCCCAATGAAGCCCAGTACGGGGATGGAAATCCCTTCTGCTAATGAAAAGGTATCCAGACCAGCCGTTATCACGATTCGCACGACGGCAAAGAGCAATTAGGTCGCGGTGAAAATAAATTTGTACACCGCAGACACCAAAGATTTCCAAATGATTAGAGGGATAACTCTTTCCATAAACTCCCGAGGTATACGAAAAAATGAATGCCCACAGTCATTGCTGTACTATATGATTTTACTCATTGATTGCATTGATTCCCTAAAAAATGTAAGCAATGGCCAGTGCCTGATTGAAAGAATGGAACATAGAAAGTCGTATTAAGCGCTGATATATTTAAAGTCTTGTATTCATGGAAATCATGCTTTGGCCTCAATGACCAAATATCACCATCTGATTTACCAAAATTTCTCACCTAGCTTTTTCAGTATTTATCCAGGCATCCAGTGAGTTAAAACTGCAGTACAACACATGAGAAATAAATAAATTGATGCAGCTAACAATTAAATTTCACCATCACAATTTCCAGCAGCCTTCACCATGTACTGCATCATCATTCCAACAAATAACAAACATCAAAATGTTATCCGTTCGACACAAGAGAAAAAATAAGAATAACTGCTGGGAAATTGAAGAAATGAAAGGAATGATGAAACAAACGAAATTGTGGTTTTCGTAATTTCAAAAATGATAAATATTCCATTTGAATTAGAGAGATGAAGCTCCTGTACAAATATATTTTGTAAGGATTTATTCAAATGATTGACATGACTCCGTTGGTTAAAATGATATATTCTTCCATCAGCGTTAAATTTTTGTATGCATAATTATGTGACTAGTAATTCAAGCACGTATTCATTCTGAATCGGTATTTTGGGATTTTTTTCTACGTCTAAAATGAGTGTTTTGAGTGTTTTAGAATGAATAATACTCATTTTTGTGCAAAGTGTACTTAAAAAAATAACCGTCGATTTTTTTCGATTAATCGGTCTTTCGGTTCAAATCTAGATTTTTGTTGAAAATTCGAGCTTTTCATTTCGATAAAAAATCGATTGCTCGAAAAATCGATTTTGACCGCACTTCTCCATCACTAACTGCTATCTCATCCAAGGCCACAATCATCATGAACTTCTCCGTCAACGACGTCTTTGAGAGGATCGCCGCCGAGGCTTCCCGTCTCGCCTATTACAACAAACGGTCTATATCGCTTCCGCAAGGTCCAAACCACGAATATTGAAAAAGAGGAGCCTCAAGACGGCCTCTAAATTTGTTACAACTCACAGCGCATTACATGAGTTTACAAAAGTCACCACTCGCGTCGCTGACGGACAAAGTAATCAAAGTGAACAACGTAAAATTACATAAAACAATAAAAACGAGTAAGAACCAAAATTTATACATGATGATGTGATCTTACAAATTCATGGCTTTTCATTGCTATTCCTCGCAATATCAGGCGTTAAATTGGATCGCATTGCACTCATCACCGCGCCGCGGACATTTTTGAAAACCGATTAAAATGCGACCGAAGTGGCAACAGAAATCAGCCTTTTATGGGATGGAATTGGGCCTCCTCTATGCAGTACCCTTGGTTCATACCAGTGGCGCAGCGAAGGGGGGGTTTTTGGGGAATAACCCCCCACCATAGCTCAGAGAATTTTTTAAGTTTAATCCATTTTACTTAATTGGATTGATATTACTAATAGAATAGTGTAAGGTTTAATAAAATGTCCCTCAGAAAGCCGTAAAACTCACCATTTATCTTAAAATTCCGTAATTTATTTATCTCGCACCTACCGCCTATCCTAGTGGGTATTCCATACCCCTACACAACACCGTATTAGTTGCACCTAAATCCCCCCCCCAGTCTTAATTAATTCCTAGCTGTGCCCCTGGTCCAGACTGCAGAGAGATTGCTCCTCCTCGGTGACCTCGTCAAAAGCACGCAGTATCCGAGGGAACCAAGGCCGTCACTAAGCACACCAAGTAAATCGCTTGGTAGCCATTTCCCCCCCCCCCCCTTATCCACCCCAGAGATGAAGGGACGTATAGCATGTAGTGACGTTAATTAATGCCCGGAATACCGAGCGAATAAAAAAATAAGGCGACATAGAAGACGCGATCCAAAACTGGGATTAGTGGAAGCGACGACGCTCCGCTCCATCCAGCGGACCCCTTCAGATTCAGGAGGAAAGAAAGAGGAGAAGGGAGGATACATCATTTTTTTATTTTTACCGTTTTCCATACACCTACCTCCATTGCGGTGGGCGGGTGGCTGTTTACGTATGTCCCATCCCAGTGGGCCACCGCTAATGCTGATCTTCATTAGGATCATCGCACCGAATCCGTTTTAAGGAATCACAAAAGCCGCGATCCTAATGAGTTCCGCATTTGTGCGGCACAATCTGGTCGTTTCTGGTGAAACATCCAGGTCGGGTGTATTCCTACTCTGAGCGGGGGGAGAACTCTCGAAGTAAAACGTGGAAAATGAAAAAAATAAATAAAAGAGAGAAATGCGCAAGGCGGCCACGGGATGGTGCCGCGTGACACAGTCGTTAAAATGTTACGCCGTCTCTTTATGTGGGTATGAAAGGAAAGCTATTAGCATGACGTCCTTCCGAACGCGGAGAACTTCCGAGTTCCAAATAAGGCATACAAAAGCATCGTTGTGAGTTCCAAAAAAACAGTCATGGCGCTTCCAAATGTGGCTGGTAAAATTCTGGGATTTCAATTCAAGTTCAGTCTTCTAATTCATTTCATCTCATGCGCATGCATTGAGATAGTTACCATACCCCGAAAGAATGCGAACAGTCAGAGGATGGACAAAATGTGCCAGCACGTCTGAAGTGTGCTTTTGAATCCTATAGTTTCAGCAAAATAATCTTTTTCCAAGTGAATGGACGTTTGAAACATTAATCAAGGAAAACAAGCGTTTATTACAACTCTCTAATTACACTCTTATTAAAACTAATATAGGGGTTTGGTATTATTATAATTTCAATGACAGCTAATATGCTATGTTTTACTTATTTTGGTGATGGAATAAAACTTTAATTAATTTCTCCATCTTTGTTTTTCCCCCGCAGTCTTCATAATATCGTTCATCATCACCAGTTGTGGGAAATACCGCACAGAGTGGTACCTATTGCCCCAACTGGTGTACAGAATTGCCATCGCACTCTAGACAATACCAAGTAGTTTAAGTGTTTTGTAAAATAGGTTTACCACTCAAATTAAGCTTAATATTCCAAATATGAATCAAAGAATTAGTGGGAAATCGAATTTACTTCAAAAAAGTATACTCGTCTCTTTCGCTGAAGCTTTCAATTGTAAGATATGTTATGAAAATGCCAAAGTGTACCCTATTACCCCGCTCTCCCCTAATTCATTATTCATTGTGCGACTTAATGAGCTTGGGGTGTCCTCCACCTCCGTAATCAACCTATTCTCTTGTGGTGAACCGAGTTACAGAAATTACCTCGAACCCTTCTGCCTCTTGTTTCTGCCTCTGGTACAGAAAGTTACTGGTGTGATTTTCTGGGACCGTGAAAATGATGCCATGAATTATTATATTCTTTGTCTCACATTTATTTTCCCCATCATTTGGTGAATCGATTGAAAAATGAATTCGGGGTGATTCTTGAGCAACTATTTCCTTTGGCGTGAACATTATAATTTATTTTAAAGAAATTGAACTACTGCTTGAGTGTAGGCACATTAGATTGTCGATCTGTTTATAAACATTTAATGCTTCTGCCAACCTTGGTATAGCCCTGGGAACAATATGCAAAATTAAAAAATATTTGAATTGCCTTCTTCTGATTTCAATCCGTGAAATATATCCAGTACTGGAAGAGCCCGCGATCACCTTGGTGGAAGAAGGTGGTGTTGGCTGTGTAATCAGGCTCCGCGGGAGGGGCGATGATATCAGGCTCTGGCGGAGGAGCGGTGTTATCAGGCTCTGGAGGAGGGGCGATAATATCAGGCTGTGGCGGAGGGCCTGGTGATAACTTTTCAAAACGAATTAACTGCATGCGCCGTGAAGGTGGAGGATGAACAACCAATAAATTCCAGGGCGAAGAGTCGGAGGACGAAGTGTCAGAAGAAAACGATTTCGCTGTAAGGGTCATCATAAATTTTGGGCGATTTATCTGGTTTTCATAAGTATAATTTTTTATTCTTGTCCTTCCTCCTTTGGGCACCTAAACAGGGCCTGGCAAGACCCTGTGAAAGGTAAAAAAATATAAACAGCGTAATAATTAAAACTTACGGGCAGACGAGCCCCCATGACTTTTAAGGAGACGAATTTCCCAAAACATGAGTAGTATTTCACTTATTAGCATTCGTAATATTGAAGTCAAATCCATGAAGTGATATGAATTTGTATTTTTCGGTGTACATCATGCGAAGATGACGATTTATTTTCACACCATTCCTTAAAATTTTTTCTTAATATGAACACAGTCAACTTTGCAAACCAACACTAATTAACTCACCTTTTCTTCCTTAAGTTTATATTCAGTTAGGTGGGTAGCCCTAAATGAGATAAAAAATACTCGCGCCCTGTGTCGATTCGGTTTAACCTAATTAAAAGAACCACTCTTAGAGGAGAATACTTTAGCAACCACCGAAAATATACGAGTAGTCTCATAATGGCTCGTGAAATTTTCCTACTTTCTATCGTAAAGTCTATCGTAGTCATCGGTATTATCTAATTAGTACTTGCAGTAGCAACCCATGTTTATGGCGGGAACCTTTGTTCTTCTTGACTCCTTAGATTACCGGGCAACGTTTTTTGTATTCCGCTTGAACCTTTCTTGCTCCTAGGATTGTTTTTTCTCTGCTCGAATGCCTATGCGTCTTATCTCCTTCAGTTACTTTTTCAAAGTATTGTTACCTTAGTGACGGTAGCCATGAGTCGTCCATTGTACGTACGTACGCTACGGAAAATTCTGGGAATAAATAATACCTATTAATGCATTTATAATTTACAAATAAATAGACGATTGGATTAAAATAATTTTTAAAATAAATTTGCTTTATAACAATCAATTTTATTTTATTTATTAACTAACTAATAAAATATTTTCATTTAATTATGTATGTATGTATTTACAGGGTTTTTAATTAAAGTTTTGTGAACAATATACGTCATAATTCATTTTTTTTAGATTTTTTTTCATAATGCGTAACAAAAGAGGATGCAAATTCTAAGATCATCTAAGAAGTGAATCTCATTTTATTAAAAAAAATCCATGAGCGATCACTTTGTCAAATGTGTATAAATGTAACGGCTAATTTTCTATTTTGCACGGCACAAGGAATGATATTTCGAAGCACTTGGAGATGAAACACCCATTAACACAAAAGATATTTAAATACTGCTGCATCTTCCTCCAAAATGCGGAAATTTTTAGTAATAACAACTTATGGAGACGAAGAAAAGAAACTAGCATTAGCAGAAGGATGTCTATATATGCTATTTTTTATAATCATTCCTTCAGATTTAAGGCCTGTACATCACAAGATGTCAAAATGGTTTTGCATCGCGCGTTCATCATGTACATGATACGCCGTTCAAACAGCTGCTGATTTGTTGCCCGCAGATGTTGAAAATATTGTTATTAAAATATATTTTTATTTCTACATTACACTGTGCGTGTTCAAATGCTGAAAGAATTTTGTGAAACTGCGGAAGTCGAACACAACATAGGTCCGTTGTTCTATTCCTGGTCCAGGTTTTTCTTTCATGGCAATAGCTGTGAATATCACCGCTGTTCGTGCGAGAGGCTCGAAATGAAGCAAAGTGAAGGGATTATGGTGGCATCAATCGGTGAAGTGTCAATTCGTTCACTTTGAAGATATTGGGAGGGTCGAAAAGCAAGGGATGATGTCTCAATTGATGTATTTGAAAACAGTCCGTAAACGTAGTTAAGCGTTTTCGGCTTAAATTTCGGAACCACAATATTGGTAAAATCTAGCTATATCTTCTGTCGTAAAGTATAACTATTTCTTCGCTCGTTCAGCATTGACAATTCTTATTGAGCAAGGTTTCGACTGTTAAGACTTTGATAGTGGCATAGGAGTCGAAAACTTAACCGGTCATAAATTATAAGTGTGGAATGTTCAAAGCGTTACAAAGCGTTTCCGTTTATAATGTGTTTCTTAGAAAGGTTCGTAACAGGCTTATGAACCACAACAAAGATAGTAAAATTTTAGTTAAATAGACCAAATTTTTTCGGTTCATACCGTATCCTCGCCCACTCGTTTTTCCTCTGCCGTCTCCTTCTTCCTTATTTACACCCTTTTTAGTGTGTATCTGCTACTTGGGCACTTTTCTCAGTCGTCTCTCGAGCAATATTTTTCTTCGTTAAAAGTTGTTTAAATTATGTTATTATTAATTATGTGGAAATTAATTTTGATGCTAATAATACTACTAAAGAACGATATTACCTGAGGTTCTTTCTTGAGTTTATTACTCTCAACGATAAAACTTGAATAACTTATAGGCATTCAGGGCTGCACATTGGAAACAGAACTGATTCAAATGTCAAATTTTAAAGCAATATGTCAATTAATTTTTCAAAGAAAACATGTGCTCCAGATATGGATGCACGCATTCGATATCACCCCATTTATTGTAAGGTGAAACATTAAAAAAATATTTAGGCAGTGGCGTCAAATTCATGAGGCCTGAAGGGGCTAGAGCCCCCTCAAAAATTCGTTATGTGTGTGAGGAAAGAATGTGTCAGGCTTGTTGACTTTCCCCGGAGTGTCCAGATATCGAGATTCAAGTGATCAGGGCTCTAATGTTGATCATATGGCTCTTCTAAAATACTTAAAAAACTTAAAAATCACTAATTTTAAACTTTCCTGGGGCAAGATCCCCGGTTTGGGCCCCCCTAATTTATTTTGTAAGCCGGCATCCCTGTATTTAGGTTTTTCTTCTGATGCTACTACCTTTAGCATAGATGAGTTATTTCCCCATGAGTGATTCGGTAAAAAATGTGGCTAATCACCAACATTGTCTTCCAAATGGCTTTTCAGCTAGTAACATAGACATATTTTGATACCTGTTCACCTAAATAATCGGTACTCTGATTCCAGATCGACCAACTTTATTTATTAATAACTTTTTTTAAATGTTGAAATTTAAAATAGAGGACAGTTTTATCAACAATCTAAGTACTAATGATTTTGTAAAGATTGGGGATCCATTCTAGCTCTCCAAGTCTGGTGGTAACCTAGGAAATATTTCAGATTCGTGTGGCGTACCACTGCGACGCATTCTTATTTAAAACTTACAAAATTTTCTCCGTAGAGTTTACTATATAAAATCCAATTTTAATACACGATTTTACCGTTTCTTCACATCCAGAGAACTATTTTGAAACTAGTAAAAGTTAAAAAAAAATGATTAATGAAAAAATGCTTTATTGATTGGCCTCTACGGACGAAAAAAATGAAATTTTGCATATTAGTTACGAAAAAATCATGAATAGGAACATGTCTATCAAAAATCGCTTTCATACTAATTAATTTTACTGTCTGAAGTTAATATCTAGCGAACAAAATGTTTAAAATTAAAGGTAAGTATTTTGCTATGTGCTTCTAATATTATGGAGCATTTTCACACCTTTACCCATCAGGAAGCCGAAGTAACTCCACAATGATCAAAGAAAGCAAAGAAAGTAGAAATGACATCGATTTCTTATTATCCGTGCTAAAGAGGCGCCGAATAAATTACACGCAACAAATACTACGTTTCCTTGGGAATTGTCTTGCATTTACTGTAACGTTCCTGTATCAAAGTAAGATCCAAAGTAGAACACTAGCTTCTGTGTCAAATCTATGCTTCACCTTACTTATTATCAGGCTGTGTACATCGTAATAGTTTGTGGCATTCATTAGGTCGTTTTCGCGAGGAAAAAATCCTCGAATTTTATGCTTTAGAAATGGATTTAAAAACTTTAATTCCTTCAAAGTTTTCACTCACAAAGAAGGTGAGGAATCATGGTTTCAATAAATGAACTTATATAGCTTACTTACATTCATAATAAGACATTTCCCCGTCCTGGCATATAATTATGCTGTAAATCTTAGGCTTCATATCGCTGTTCGCAGGAGTTCGTGAGATCAATTTATCTGCGAAAGGGTCAAGGTCATCGAAAGGCTCGAGAGGTAGGCAACGCAATGAGAAAAAGATAAATTAATTATCTATATTTTTCAAACTATCAAAATCAAAAACAAAAGAAAAATAGAGAACGAATTTATTGTACTAAAAATAATGACGTCGGTGGTTTCGATGTAGGCCATCGAGTGTACCCACTTATAGCCACCTTTAGCACTCTGTTTAAACTTCCTCTTAGGTTTATTTCACTGGTTGCGTTCTCCCAATCCTCGTGTACTGGTCCGTTGTTTACTCCACTGCCTGTCCTTCCAACCTTAAAATTCTTCAAAGCCCTGTTAATTTCTTTTGTTCAGTAGTCCGACACCGTGTTCCTCACCTCCGTAATTCTTCTCTCTCTGAAGTAATGTCTGCCCTATCATTAGTCCCACTTTCTTCTCGTAGAAAATTTCATGATTTTTTCTTCATTTACAATGCCTTAAATGGCAAGTTCCGATCCTCAAAAATACTGCCTTTCTTTTCACTCCACATTCCCACCCACGCCTTACGTAATAATCACCTACTACACCAACCGAAATCCGCCTTTCTCTCTCTCAGAGATCAGTTTTTTACAGACTCCATACCTCTTTCAATACCATTTCGACTACTCACCCTTCCCTGGATATTTCAATGCCCACCAGATCATTCAAGAGGCAGCTTCAAAAAGCCATCTTCTGAATCTTTTTTTAATATCCTTTTTATAGTTTTTTATAGTTTATATTTGTAAAAGCTGCAGATTTTTAGTTGTCTATTCAACCTAAAGGCCGTTTTGGCTGCTTTTGATTGATTCAATACATAAATAAAAATAGGGGCCTTCAGCAAAAGTTGTTCTCCCTAAACGGATGTACATACATGAAATTCGACAGCTAAAATTCCGATTTGACAGTAGTGAAGCACCGCTCGCGAAGTTGAGAACACACGAGGAATGCTCACGGGATTCCAAAGCCGTGATTAATTCCTCGCGCTAAATCAATTCAATGTGTCCACGGAGGTAAAGAAAATTGACGGCCGGAGCTTCTATTCCAGAGATGCCCAGAAATCCGTTCAAAATCCCCACGTCGCATACAGGCGCACTCAATATCTTCAATTCACCCAAAAAGGTGAAATATTACTAAGAGCGTAGGGTGAAGAATTTATAAATAGTGTGGTCCTTATTTTTAAAGTTTTCGAATTTATTTTAGGACTCCCCTCAGTTTTGTTCCATTTGGTAGGAAAATAAATCATGAAAATTATTTTTGTAATCGGATAGTGGGAAAACGTGCTGCATTGCACTTAAAGTTTTGAAATTTAGGTATTCTTGGGTGTTTTCGGACATAACCGAAGATGATATCACTCCCAGATTATTCTATCACTTTTTTGTCTTCTACAACGACTCATTAGACATTCTCTCACCTCTTCAATTCTGCCCTTTTGTTCCGGAGATATCGCACCGAGAGTGAGCGCACCCCAGTCAGGCAATTTGGGTGGTACGCACTTTGCATACTTTCAATATTTATGGGACTTTGCACCATGCTAGATGGATGTCCAAAGCTTAGAATTGTCAGGCAATGCATTTATTTTCCGCAAGGAGTTCCCTTTATTGGCATTAGGGAAGAAAATAATTCGTGAGGTGACTAGAACTTAGCGTAAACAGAAAATTGAAAAGACTCACTGGTTTCATACTACTGAGAAACACAGTTTACTTGAAATTACGTCGATATGTTGTGAAAGTTCAAATAATTGCTATCAAATCAATAAAAAGGAGGCTATAATCTGTTTCAAAATTGAAGTTTTGAAAAATATGAGAAACGAAAGCAATACAGTTCGTAAAGTAAAATGGAAACGACCTGGATTGTCTTAACGAAGTTATACCTCAAGATTTCTGAGAGAGTAGTGGCTCTAAGCTACAAAATGTGATCTTTTTGGAAAGAAACCTCTGTGGAATTTGTTTGAATTATGATCCTATTCATGTCTTCATTTAAAACAGCGGACATTGTCCAAATAATTTCTGCATTACTTTAAAAACCGGGATCGTATCCATTTTAAAAAACTAGTTAACATTACGATCTTTACGACATTACGATAAGCATAATACTCCAATTTTCCATAATGGAGGCACTTCATAGAGTACAGCCTGAAGCTATGAGTAATAAATTTAAAACTTTTTGGAGAATGCAATACAATGTACTTAAGGATTCGTGTTGGGATGTTAAAGGCTCATTAAGTCCTCAAGTTGAAGAATCAGTAGGTATGACATTCATTTCTAAAGGGCACAAAAACTTTCACTCGGAATTAAAATGAAAGTTGGTTTGGATGCACGGGAGGAAAACATCCGCGTTTTCCCACTAATTGCTCCAATTACTGCGCCCGCAAAAGTTTCGTCAGTGAATCACTCGCAATGCCTCGACCTCACATTGCTTTCCTGAGCAGCGACCTCGCCCATACAGCGTGCCCAAAAGAAAGAGGAATGCTTAAGCTCCCGTCTTTCCACCACCCCCTGAATTCCCAAATCGTGGCCGTGCTCGCGGAGCTGAACAGAATCCCGATGTGCAATTCAAAAAGCAACTTTTCTTTACAACGAATACATTGAGTAGCTAGATAGGTGCAGCCACTTTAATTTTGAAAAATTTCGTTAAATAAATGACGCATTTCTAGTGGATTAATGGTATTGTAATTATTTCAAGTGTTTTCTTTAATTAAGTAGCAAATATAGGCTGCATGTAATAATTTTATCATCGGGAGTTTAGTCCGGGGTGAGTTCTATCCACACATATAGAAACCAACCTCTGGGATCTTGAATTTGCAAGTTAGATACGGATTAGCAAAACTTACCTCATTATAATCACTTACTTATGGATACGGTTTGTTTGAAAAATTAATTCAAGTTACTTCCTTGGTGAGAAGTGACATATATTTTAAAAAACATATGGTAGCATCACTGTGTAGAGGGAAATAATCATATGTAATTACATGCAATGTAGATACATTTTCAATCACAAATACACAAATCAATCCCTGCGAAAGTGCGATCACAATCTGCAATTTGATGTTATCTGGAGTGTCCTTAGCTAATGCACACTCCCTGATCATTCAAATGAACTTCTTTTTATTAATTCTTGTTTTTGCTGTGATGTAGCCCCATTGCGAAAATTTAAAACTTTTTCAGATGTAAATTAATACCTCACCACATGAATCTTATGCTTTTTACCTAATACCAATGTTTAGGAAATGACTTTGAGTTTCATAAGAAAAAATGTAATTTCAATTACTGCTTGCATAATCTGATCTGACTGATCTAGGCTATCGCATGTATTACAGGTATTTACATTTTACGCATTCACATCAATACAGTTACAATCAAAATTGAGTTTTAGCTAAAAAAAAAGGGCAATGGCGTTTGTTTATTCATAAATTAGCTGATGACTGCATGATAATAGTAAAAAGGAACTCCTTTCATGGTCTTTTATACTCCCGAGGTACTAATTTATTCATGTTAATTGGGACGTACTGCTTCACTCTACACTCAATTTATGTTCACTGCTGGTTATTTTTAAGGTCGTGCGAAAATTGTTTTCATGATAACTTAAAAAAACCTACTTTTAGTAGTTTGGCTCTACTTTAAAATTGAAAACGTATGATTGGTAAAAAACTACGGGGGAAAATCAGTATCACTCTTGGATATATTATTGGAAGAATTAGGAGGGCTAACTGCTATTTCACAAATTGAGAACATTTGATGTTGTTTTCGAAATACCTTTTATATTGTCTTATTTTAAAGTAATGCTAAGTTCTCTAAACCACTGTTAAAATATTGTAATTCACTATGTCAAAAAAAATCTAAAATAAAATCCAAAATCTAAAAATATCGGAAATTATTTTTCTATAAGTTAAGTACAAGAAATTTAATGATTTATGACATTATAGCTGATTGTTTTCTTTTGAACACCTAGTAATTTTAAAGCTCTTCTTTGATGGCTTAAAATCGTTATAAATTATTATATCACACATATCCCGACTACGTTGTATAGTTCATTTTACAAGAAATTTAGTATAATTTATTCCAAATGACAACGGAAAAACTATCTCAACGGTACAAATGAAGGACTTTAATCATAGCTCGATAAATTTTAATTCAAGTTATAAGTGAATAAATGATGAACTTACTTGTCAAAAACCTACTCTATCATTTTTTTGTTGAAAGCTTTCGTGGCTCATGATTATTAAAAAGTGACATAGCTGATTGTATACCGCGCGGTATATCGTATTTTGCCCCGACTTTTCGTGACCAACTGCTAGTCACTCCTTCAAGGGAATGGTCCCTTGAAGAAGTGATCAGTATTCAATCACGAAATGTCGGGGCAAAGTCCGATATAGTTACCACGTGGTCTACACTCATATGTCACTTTTTAATTACTTTATCAGTTTTATGTTTGGTAGCACATTGGTGAGTAGGCAATTGCCAACATTTTCCTGTATAAAAACTTTTGTCCATTTTTTTGTAAAAATAATTACTTGTTAAAAAAGGTTTACTTTTTTCTCCCTGAAAATTTAGATGTGATTGTTTAAGTTTTAAATGATAAATGTGTCACAAAAATGACAAAAGAAAACCATTCCAGCGCAAATTGATGCGTAATGGAATTACGCGACTCGGAAAATAGGAGGGAAGGAATTTTTCCACATTTTTCACTGCTGATACACCCCAGTCGGGCTAAATACATGTCATAAAGTGAAAGTCGAAAATATGCGAAAGGAAGACGAAAAGGTAAATTGGCCCTCCGTCATCCAATAAAATAACTGGTACGTAGGTGACGAACAATAACATGCTTTGCTTTTCTAAGTGCCTCATTTCTTTGATGATTTTCTAAAATTCTATTCCCAGAATGCAGGAAAAATAGGAGAGACAGAAAATCACGTGCAAAAATTGAGATAAAAATAAGATTTCAGGTATGACACATTTATTATAAATTCATTTTCCATTATAAAATACTCTTTCCGTGTAAAATAAATGAAACAGTTAATTACTTAATATAAACAGCCTAATGAATAACAAAAATTACCCTTCGAATTTGGAAAATGATAAAATGAAAAAAAATACACACCATCATTCATAAGCCATTGACTGAATTATATTGTAATTACCATGTTATAATTATTGAGCAAAAAAAAGAGTTGAACTGAATAAAATATTATATAAAATTTAGCAAGACTTCATTTATAATGAAAAATAGCGACATATTATGAATTGAAGATGTCTTGGAGACCAATAGGGCTATTCCGAAAAGCTGAAATCACACCTGCATGCATTTTCCTGTTCCTATGGTATAATGACACCTTAATTATTTTGTTTTCATTAGATGAGATTGACAGCTTACTTACATTTTCAAACTGTCATGAAGAGTTTGTTCACTTTTCTGAACCACTCAATGAACATTATTTGCCCACAGTATAATATCGACTAGCAATTAAAATTTTCATATTAAAAAATCATACACTAAGATAAACTGCAACCAAATAAATATTTCCGTATTTTTGAGCACGGAGTCGAGAAATTTTCGCAACACGTCGGAATGTCATACACTGCCATCCACAAACGAGTATTTACCAAGCATTGTTATTAAAAAAAACAATTTTTCATCAATAAAATCGTACTTAAAATTTTGTATTGGTCAAAGCACGTCCGACCAATTCATCAATACAAATCAATCGCAATTTTAAATCGACTATTTGTCCGCTTCCGTCGACAGAATTATTTCATTTTTTAGTTAACATTCACTCTCGATTAATGCAAAGTATGGTTATAACTCGTTGAATAATGACAATAATTAAAAAATGACAATTGGCTTTCATATTTAAATCACAAATATTTAATAATGTATCCTCAGAAGCAGCACATTTCGCTCCAAATATAGACGGTAAATAAATAATTGAGAATATAACTTTTATATAATTATTCAAACCCTTAGATTTAAACCACTTATACCGGTAGAAAAGATAAGTTGGTTGAATCTTAACCTTACAGTCTATTAAAGAATCATTTATATGGCCATCAATGTTCCATTAATGAAAGGCTCTACTTTTCCTCAATGGAAAACGAACACAATTTTGGATTACTCTGGGAAAAGAAAAAGGGTCAAAAACGAATTATGAAAACTCTCAGAAATGTTATCGTCCATTTGGAGGATGTCTTCAAGCTTTAAAGCCTCCGATGATCAATGAAGTATCAATCTTAGAAGGGGCAAAAGAATTTTTAATTTCGAATGTAAGCTTAATGCTTGCACACTGATAGAACAATGATGATAAATGTATATGTAAGTACAAAAACTTTTACAGTGAAAGACGTAGACATTATAAAATACAGAGGGTCATTCGGCGAGCCATACACAGCCTCGGAGTAATAAACGTCACAAAGCTGTTTGATTCTGCGGAGAAAATTTTTTCCCGGCACAAATTTTTCACCCCACTTACTCACATCAAACGAACAGTTAAATTTTTGTCTCTTGCCGCTACGCAGACATTTGCAGCAGATAGCAAAGGGTGAATCACAAGTAAAATCTTGAGTCGTCTTTATTAGGAAAGAGAAGTGTTAAAAAGAACACGCACATTTAGTCTTCTCAAGGAAATCATGTACATAAATTCATGGTCCACAAGATGTCAAAAAACAGCAATCCCCCTACAAGCACACCCAGAACATCTGTACCGAAAGATTAACAATAGTAAGACATATCAGCATCAGCACAGCAAACGTTTAGTTCTGATAAAAAGTTCCCCCTGTTATATAAGAAAACACAAGAAAAGGAATAGCGCATCTCACAGTTTTATCTAGTTTTCTCCGTGTCCAAGGCAAAGCTATAAAAATAATTGAAGAATACCATTATCACTCATCCCATAAATTAAGTCTCACACGAATAAAAAAAAAACACTCTGAGAAACAACTTTCTCAATAAAATCGCTGTTTATGTTCTGTACCACTGCTCCAGTCTTCAAAAAGGTACTGTTTGTTGACATTATGGGCGCCGATCAACCCTACACCATAATAGAGGCTTTGGTTTCTCAGTCCACGGGTGACTCTTCCAAGGTGAGTTGAATGGCCTGGCCTCAGGGGTTCAGAATTCAGAAAAACGCGTGGATTGACGGCACAGCTGACATTTGTATCCGAAAATGAAATCCGATCGGCTCTCAAGAAGGCAAGTGGGAGAGAAAAGGTCAGCATTCGGTTTAAAACTATTCCCGAAAGGCCCCTATCGGTAATATCACCTCTCGCCAAGGAATGCCATTCGGATACCATGATACCATGGCCAAGCAAAAGAAAAAATGCAATCTCCTCCACCAAGTTCATAGCCTGCGGTCAAGTTACCACCACGTTCGTCCATTTAATTAAAATATGAATTTTTAAAAGCCTACATGTCTAACTTACGCAATAAACTACATAAAAATATCTTAAATCCAGAAGTGATTCAAATATTCAGCCACCAACACTTTTGTGGAGTTCAGTCGTGAGTAAACCATCTCAAATCACCACCGCAAAATTTCATCCCCACCAAATGAGTCTCCCAAAATAAATTTTGTCCAACACCTTTATTAATGCGTATCAATGGAAAAACGCCGGCTGTCGACCGGGACCGGATTCTTTTTCAGCCTTGCCGTCCTCAATCCCCCGAAATTGATTGCGAGGTCGTCGCAAGAGGCCTCCCATTCTGTAGTAGGAGGTGCTGTATCAGTGTAGGGACAGCATTTGTGTTAAGCTTATCCATCTTCTCATTTCCAGCGGGCTCATAAGGTGAAGGTGGATAGGTGTTACCTAGGGAGTTGGTGCATGCTTGCAATTGAGGAGACGAGAATCCTGTAGGTGGCCAAGAGTATGTGGAAGAGTAGTTGACAGCAGACCCACAGTGGAGTAGGTCTCATCCGTGAGCCTGAAAAATGCGGGTAAATACAATATTTGACTTTTTATACCTTTTCATGTCATTCTCAAAACCTCTATCCTCGACATGCACTACGACTCGAGTAGGCAAACATGCTTCCATGACTCGAGATAAACAATACAAATTTCACTTCGTGTGGCTATTTACTTTACAGGAAAAACTTTACAGTGAATATTGTATGGTATCTAATAACAAAGGAAACATCAAATATTTTTCATTCTTATACAAAAATCATCATATTCTCCTCAGTTTTTGTGTTATTTATCCTAGATAATTAATCAACTCTGTTGATTTTTGACTTGAATACTTATAATGTACCTTAACCATCTATATTTATTTTAACTTGTCACCTAAAAATCACCCAGTTTCCTACCCTGCAGTCATCCCCGACCTACCCTTTCCCTTTCGTAGAACCAGCCGTGTAACGTGTATTCAACCCTTAAGCTCCCTCTCTCCTCAAAGACCATATTTGTTTTAACCCCTTCTTTCAAAACCTTAATTCACTTGCATCTTAATTCTGGCTTTCTTTCCTCTCCCAATCCATTCAATTTCACAATCCTTTACTTCACTTCATCAACGGTCATACAGACCTTAGAAATCAAATATTCAATTACAAGATCTTCCTTGGCCATGGCGTATCACGAAGTCTTGCGACGCTCAGAGCAAAGGTTTCATTTGTTAGAGATTATATTACAAGAAGTTATATCCTTTGGCTCAGGATGTGATATAGATATACGTCTACGCCAATCCTCTAACAATTCTAATGTAAACGGCGCGATAGAGATGTAACCACTAAAAGCAACTTGCAAATCCGACATGAAAAGTTTTAGCCCATACTACCTTCTTCATTCGCTGGAATTATGCCGTGAACTATCAGTTTTTCTATCATAGCTGTATATTCGCATTGAAAATTGTAAATGAATTTTGCAACTTCATTTCCCTCTACTTTCTCTCCAAACAATCTCCACGCATACTATGTCATCGTATTTGATAATGCCGCAAAAGCGTCACTGTTTGGTACGGAATCTGCGTAAAACAGGCACTTCCTTAGCGCGCCAATTGTATAATTAGCCGCACCACGGATTTACCTCTGGGCGTGACTCAGGCACCACAATGTCGCATGCCGTGGCGATGCAGAAGTGCGACTCAGTGTCCATCTGCAGCCGCACACTGATCCCCTAATACCCGCCAAAATTAAGCCTCCATAGTTTTCCACGCTTCTTAGCAGAGCGAAAAAATAGCGGTTACTACTGAAAGGATCGAACTACATACTCCAGGCAGCCACTATTGGCTGCGACGAGAAGGTGTAGAGGTCTAATTGTAGTTACCATACGTGGCCGCCTATGCAGACCTTACGAGCGCTCGACCTAAAAAGACCACCACCCCCAGCCTTCTTGTGGAGCTTAAAATTCGCCAAATAGTAGTGAAAATAGTTGAAAATACGATTCGATATTCTAAACAATAATAATGCCAAAATGGTGCCAAAGGTTTGGAATGCGACCCACCTCCGTTCCTATTCGCTCCGTATTCTCCGGATGCGGCAGATGCGGCAGCCGCGGCGGCGGCCATGTCCCCATGGCCCTTACGGATCTCGAGCGCTGGTGCCTTCTGCGGCCGGTCGCCCTCCACGCTCTCCTCGTTCGTGCGCCAGTAGACCGTGGCGATGGTCGCCAGGCACTTGAGCTTCATGTCGCCGTTGCGACGAAAGTGCTTAGGCCGCACCTTGAACTCCAGCCCCAGCGTCGAAGTCTCCAATCCATCGCGGCTACTCTTGCTGAATGGACCGCGGATGAACGAGGAATCCGCCTGCGGGAAGGAAACACATTTATCAACTTGCGTTGAGGAGCGCGATAGACAGGTCTCTGGCCTGACCGCGTGTTGTTGTCCTGAGTGCTTGGCCTGAGTACGGCGAACGAATGCGTTTCTGATTAAGGCTACTATGAGTGCAGCTTGACTGCAATGGAATCTCCCCGTGCCACACACCCTGGAGGTTGCTTGCAAGACACATCGTAGATGTAAAGTAAGGTGTAGTGTCTGGCATCTGGCAGAACGGTCAAAGGTTTAAGTCCGTGGTAAAGCCTTGGGGCATCCCTCCTCGAAGTAAGAGGTTGCCCTTGGAAAGAAACTGCCTACTCTACCCTGAATCAGCGTTATCCACACGCATGTGGGTGAATATAGAGTGGACTCAACCCGCATCCATTGATAGATAGAAACATTGAGTGAGTGTAAGTGTGCCATAATTTACACTTTCAAAAAGCTCATGACCTCACATAAAAAGTTTTCATAAGAACAAATTTTGCAAGATATGGCTTATTTTATTGTAACACTCACCTGCAGCGGAAATTTGGCTAGTGAATTCATCATTGAACAAAAAGCACAATAAAATTCCACAATATTTATGTTACTGTCGACTAGTTTCCACTAGTTGCCCAAACTAATCGACAGCAGCATAAAGTTTGTGGAACTGTACCGTGTTTTTTTTTGTTCTACCATGAATATCTTCTATCTCCACCTAGTCACGCCAAATTTAGTCGATTTCATTGGCATTAAGTTTAAAGGAATATTTTATATCGCTAGTTAACCATCATATAACCAAAAGTGTTATTAAAATATTAACGAGTCACCAATTATTAATGCAAAATGTTATATTTCCATGCCAGATTTGTATAGTCGAATATCGTTTCTCGTTTTCGGCTATGCATACAGGATGACACCAAGAAATAAAAAAGAATCGGTTACTTTTAAAATTTATAAAGGAATAAAAAAAGTTTTGGCTGTTCCACCACTGCACTATATTTCAGGTGTAATTTTTAGGTTGACTGCAACGCCATGAGAACTCGTCTCATTTGAATCATTTGCGTAAGTTCACCATCGGAGACAACGTAAAGCAATAAAACCCGTCAACCACAAACCGAATGCGAAGGATTAAGCGCAATAATAAAACTCGGGGGGTGCTTTGCTTGACTGATAGAGAATAATCATTATATCTTTGCCTCACCTGCTCCCCGTTGATAAACCAGATAAGCTGTGCGGCTGGTTTTGAGCGCCCCGAGGTGCAGTTGACGCGGACAGTGTCGCCAACCTGATAGCGAGGACGTCCGCCCGTAATCCGAGGACCATCTCCTGGAAGAGCTGTCAAATAGATGAAGAAAGTGTTAATGATGAATAGAGAAATCGCATTTAATGACATGAAACATTTCCTCGCGTTGAATAATATTTTTATCCGCCAAAGTAATTTCTTGGAAAAGAGATAGTTATACCATCGGCAAATCAGCAGACTAAATTTTGGTAAGATATAAAAAATGTATACACTAAATGAGTTATCTATGAAAAGTCTGCTAAAATTTTTCGAGGCATAACCACTTCTTTTTTACATCACATCATAAAGATATTTATCAATTTCTCACTTTTGATGAAGCTTGAGGCTACTGTGAGAACTGAGAATACCCTAAATGGTTTCAGATTCATTTCAGTTCAACTATTACTGCGTTTACAAGCTAAATAATCCATTTCAAGCATCTAAGAAAGCGGGGAAAAACAGCATTTAATATAAATTTATTTCCTCGTAGAACAATGCGCTGAAGTTTATGGAGGCTTGGGAGTCTAGCTGCCGGCAATTTCTCTGGTGACCCGATAGCGTAAACTTTCATTTGCCGCCGTGTGCTTACATCCAACTTGATGTGATTCTTCATCGCCATCACACTAATCTCTTGGAGGCTTCTGCCTTTCGGAAATGGCCGAGAGAGCGAGACGGGGAAGAGAAATGAAAAGAGTGTGATACAAGAATTCAGAAAAAGTATCATTGATGATAGTCTGATCAAAGTGTAGGTAGTGAATGATTATATTTTAATTATTATTTGTTAATGCACCTCATGGACTATGAGGATTGTTTCAAAGGGGATAGTGGGCAAGAATGAAGACTTAAGAAAAAATATCATTGATGATATACCGATCAAAGTCGAACCAGCGCAATATTATGCTTATACGCCGATTAATGTATACTCCTCATGGAGTTTGTGGGTTACTTTAAAGGGATTAGAAGTTATAATACCCACTTAGAACACTTAAGCTTCGACATAAACCCCTCTCAAGCAATCAAAACTTTAATTACTAATATAAATTCGTCAAAATCAATCCATTGAGAAAGAGAATATCGATTCATGAATAGAATTTTAATTTTGTGTGGCTGCCGTGTCTCGGGTGCGAACGGTGGAGTTGAGGAGGAATGTTGGTGATTTTGAAAAGTGGTTTGGAGCAAGAGAATAAAAAATAGCACTAGCCTAAAAAACCTAAAAAAATAGTGATAGTTTTACAAGCACAGAAACACCCTGGAAAACAATTAACTGGATGTCTTATTATGCGCACACAACGATTAAGCGTAAAAATTTACCGTATGGTTTTCATTGCACTTAAAATTCTGAGATTTTTCACTCCGGATTAACATCGGAATTCGTAAAAATATTTCACTGGAGGGAAGGGAAAGATAGGTTAGGATGAAAATTAGGCGAGGAATATGCGGGAAGGAATCGGTCACAATTGCGTAAAAAAATAAGTAACCACTTGAGGACAATGCGATGAATGGAGGAGTCGCTGAGAAGTGATGAACCCCAGGCATGAGCTCGTGATATCATCGATACCTCTGAAAAAGTAGTTCTTAAGATCGTCGAAGAGACGCCGCTGATTTTTTACCACGAATACCCAGAGAAGTAGGGGTTAGCTCGGAAAAGGGAAAATTAGGGATACTTAGAAGATTCTCGGGTTCTCCACCGATTCACAATCTCCTTAGCCGATATTTCAATTACCGACGCATCGTACTTAGGGCAGCTGATTATAAAACAATCACTTCAACGTGCTAATAAGCTTTTATATTTTTTACCATGAATAAAATACGATGGACTCGTTCGCAAATTTTACTTTCTGTCGATTGTAAAGAGTTCCACAAATAAAGATAATAAAGAAATACCCCTATGAAATAAGATCGTCTCCTCTAACAGAGAGAAGAGAACCAGAGAAGAATTCCTTCAACTTGTTCGCCGGGAAAGTTCAAGACCTTAATATTTCGTGGGCGTAACTTAATTTTTATATCTACATATATTGCAATCAACAGAAAAATAGCATTTGCGAAGTAGCCCATACTACTTCATTCTTTTTAACAAAAATATAAAAGAATATGAGCACCTTTCATTGATTATTAGACGATTTGGACAATTACCTGAATCAAAGTAAAAAATAAGACTTTAAAATAAACCAGTGAAATTAAAGGTTAGTGTACCTTGATAAATCTTTACCTTTGAGGATGGACTGGATGGACCCATAAGAATGAGGAAGAGGATACTTACAGTGACTCGCAGACGGAAGGAATGAGAAGAGGGTTGGAAAACAAGGTAGTATTGAGGGTAGTGACTTTTGTTGCAAAACTTCTTACTCAGCTATAGTAAAAAGGCATGCAATGCTACGCTGATTTAACACAGCAATTGGCACTTACGAAGTCAAAGTCAAACTAGGCCTTACGAGAGGAATAATTAGCACGTCTCCCATAAAATCAGCACTTTCAACGCAGGAAAATTTCCGCGTCTAAACAAGCAGGACATGAATTTATGGATGCAAAGTGAGAGCTTAATTACCCGTCACTTAAATTGTGCCAGGCACGAGTGAGCTCAACTCGTTATTCCATAGGATTTCTTGCCGCCGGAGGAAAGGTAATAAGTTTATCGGGGACGCTTAAGATTAAGCTGCTTCATTTGCAACATAGATATGTAATTTGCTTTGAGAGCAGCATGAAGCACTTCCACCCATCATGCTTTACTGTTTCACTAACTGCTAAGAATCGCATAAGATTTAATAGCAAAACTCATTAGCGTTTGGATGAAATACAAGGCGAAGCGCCGCGCCTTTGCTTGCCGGATTTACTGTGCGTGGCTTAAGTGCCTGGGGAGACAATTTCGCCTATGCTGAGGAAGGCACTAGCAAAGTGAGAGACACAGTATAAATAAAAGAAATAAACGACAATTATTAATTTTTAGAGAATATAGATATATTGAAGACAAAAATGAGAATTATTTCAGCCGGGAAAACAGCTACCCTCTACACATGGTGATAGCTTATTTCCCCTTGACCCGTTGAGGATTGTTTTGGTCCTGTTTCACCATATCCAACAGTTCTTTCACTGCCGACTCATACGAGGAATCGAGTTGACAAGATATAAAAGCTCCTATACATACTCCAGAGCTTCCATTTCTACGTCTTTCAAAGCTCGACCTCGTTCACTTGGAAAGACTGACTGACTGAACGGTTTCTAATTCCACCCATTAGTCAGCTCTAGTGGCGGAGTTATATCCTCCTCGCTGCAACTAAACACAACATCATCACCCGCTCACACAGTTTAGATTGATCATGGCAGTTTTATAGATTTATTTAAGCAGGAATAGCGACCTTGAAGTAGTATTTTTAGTATACCGAGTCATGATAGGTCAATATTAATTTTAACCGTACTCATTACTCAAATGAATATTACCATGGAGGATACTCCAGTAGTTCACCATGTTTATTGTCACTTACAGTGGATTTTAATTGGTTTACGAAAGTCGGCAACCGTCTTGCTGACGGTAGAACGGTAGAAACAATTTCTCGGCGAAATCACTTTTAATTAGAGCTGTTGACCAAAATTTATTTTCTTCATGATATAATCTAGCGGATTTATGATTTCTTATATTTTCCCCCGGGATAAAAAAGCTGTACCTCCTCTAGTTCAAATATTCAGAATTGATGGATAGCTCTACAAACTCTATCAATGGATATCAACACTACCTCCCGAACATTTCGAAAACCGATTAAAATACGTTCAAAGTGGTAGCAATAAACCAAGCGTCTACGGGACAGACTATGGCCTCCTTTCAGTATTTCTCTTGATTGCTCCTATCCCTCACTCCGCTTTCAAAAAGTTCCCCTCTTCCCCCAAGAGATTTCCTCCAGTTGAGATCCCTTCTCCCTGCCTCAGCCTATCGCTCACTCCTGCTTACTTGAATTCGCTGTCTAGGGATGGGAAAACGTGAACGTGTGTGGTCCGCGAATATGCTCCTCGCTTCTCCCAAGAGAGGAAGAGAGACTTGTACAAATAGCAGTGGAGAGGGTAGCGATTCACTTTTTTTCATAGAGTGAACAGCGCAGTGAGGGAATGATAACTCGACGTCTACTAAATGAAGGTCCCTAAGGTGTAAGATGCTATCTCTAATGCAGCGGCGCAGTCTTCCGATTTAGGGCGCCATAAAACGAACATGATACGGACGGGAACGCCCGCTTCAGAGCGAATAGACGCTCTCCCGAAAAGTCAATCAATCGCAAAAGGTGCGTTTTCCTCGTTCAAGGAATGACCTAACTACTTTCCAGTTTTATAGCATAGATAGTAGCAGTTGGCTTATGTATAAACTTGGAAACTTCTAAAAAAAAGAAGGCTTAAACGCATAACGAATGATTGCATAAATACTCTTAGACAAAAGGACACGCCATCAAATGTAGCCACTGATTATTTAAAATAAATCTTATTTTTATGAACCGGATTTTTAGTTTTTTTACGGGCTTGATATGCATAAATATCATAAAAATTACCTGTATAAAAAAGATTTTTCCACTTTCCGTATATATCATATGCAAAAGTAGCGTTTTCCCTGAAAAATGTAGAAAGAGAGCTTGACTTTAGTCAACAAACTCTTTCCCACGGATACTTTTGGTGTTGAACTATTGTTATTTTATTCTCAAGAGTTGTTTGTTCAAACTCAAGCCGGTGAACACACTTGATATTGCATCTTGAACTTCTTTTCATATTTGGCAGCACAGGTAATTTTATAGCGTTTCTCCTGATAGATATGATAGTATAGTAGAACCGTAACTCTTAGCTTGTAACTTATCACTGTGTAATCACATTTTCTTAAATAAATCACAATGGTGAATTAGATAGATGGTTAGATATGATGACCAAAAGCTCTTAAAATGTCAATCCAAGAAAACGAATAGTTTCCCATGTCCAGGAATAACCTGATCTATGTTTTATTTCATAACTGAGACAGTAAACCCTTTTTACTTCCATTCTAAATTTCTAGAGCACATATGATAATGCGCGGGAGAAGTATAAATACCATACGAAAGGAGAGCATCCAACGAAACCTCCAAAATGAAATGGTTCTGATACAGAAAAGTGCCATTTTTTACGTGACTACTGAGCATAAGTGTCTTTGGTTCTCCAATGGATATAGAAGTGGCTTTAAATGAAAAAAATGGTTGTACAATATTGATTCATAAATAAAAGGTTACAAGCAATATTTTTTACAATAATACAATAAGAATAAGAATAATACAAAAGGGAAGACCCAAGAGTTTTGGCATTTTTTTTGATCATGTTATTGTAAAAATATTGCTTGTAACCTTTTATTTATGTATCAATATCGTACAATCATTTTTTCATTTAAAACCCATAGGATGGTTTAAAAAAAACGAAAAGTAGGCACTTTTGCATTATTTGGCTTAAACTCCAAGAACTTAATATCATTATAGCTCAAGACAAGATGAAAAAAATCTAATTATAGCAGTGGCGTATCTATGAGGGGGATCTATCCCTCTCAAAGCCTCAGGGAAATAAAAAAAATATCAAAAGACATTGTCTAGTTTTGACATGTAATTACTGCATCAGCTTAAAGTTATCTTTAGTTCTTATCTTTAGTTCCAAAAGCTTTTAAAATTTTTATCCAGGCATGTCATTTTTTTAAATTTGCCGTTGATCCCTTCCTCTCCCCCTTCACCATCCCAGGCCATCCCATCCCTCCCCCCAAGCACATTCCTAGTAACGCCACTGGGGTATAGCATATGTGTTTCCTACTACTCATCTGCAACATTACGTTCCTCTAAAACACGCGTTTCATTTCGATGTATCCATTTTGTTAAAAGTGCATTTTTTATGTGACCATCTCCACCCTTAATTCCCAAGAGTTTCTCAGTCTTACTCAAGCCGGGTTACAGTGACAATAAGATTACTCGCTGGACTTCCATATATCTTCGGCTTTACTGGCAGTGCCAAATTTCCTGTTAAAGAGGATGTATTTGCGAATTTTCATCGCTTAGATAGTTTATTTATTCCGGAGAAGTATCATTTATCCCACTAAAAATAATTTTTTATAAACACTATTCAATCACTATCTATGATGAGGAACTTGGTGGCCAGGTTGATAGAACACTAAAACATATAACTGCGCCTTCAACCCTCTCCACTGGAGGTAGAAGCTTAACACGACCTTGTGTCAATCTGAGGTGAATTCCACCAGCTCCTATCCTAAGTCACCTTCATCTTGAAGCACGCAATTGAGTGAGTCACTCAAGATGACCCAAAATTTCAAGTAACAAAATATCACCTCCACGACCCTGCGATACATCATTATCATCCATGGTTTTGATGAATGCATAATTTTAACATTTCATCTTCATGTTGAGTAAACGAAGGAAAGGCATTTTTAATGAATCAAATATGCAGTCACTAGGAAAAATTAAACCGTTTACGTGACCTAAACATTTTTATAGGAGCAGATAAATCTACGTGCTACGCCTAAGAATAAGAGAACTGTGGAGCATTAGTGGGGCCATGTCATAGAACACCATTATTTCAAGAAAAATATAATGGATGGAAAAATGGAAGGAAAAGTCCCAAAAGGAAGGCCAAGAGATAAATTAATGGGGAAGATAACGAAGAAAACAAGTAAAAGAACTTCAGGGATCTGAAGGAATTAGCTAGGGAAGAAGAAAAGTAGGAGTGCAGCGAATCAATATGATTTATATTCTAAGTATAAACTAACGAGTTGAAATGTTAAAATATTAATCAGAATAAGTAATGGCAGAAATTGCTTTGAAAGCAAAGTGAGAGGAGAAAGAAGGTAGAAACTTAAGCGATTAGGGCAGGGGTGGTTACCATGGGTACAGTCGGACTTCGGAGTTCTCTTCGAGGAGAAGAAAATGTGAGCAAAGAGGTCGAGCAGGTAAACGCCAACGCACACACAAATAGGAACAATCCTGCTCTTGTCCCTTTACTATCCACTTCTAAAGTTCATAACAGTTTGGGAAAAGAATATATTTGATATCAGGATTACCCACGACTCGATCTCAAAGAGATATCGGGAAAAGAAATTTATCAATTCGCTAGTTTATTATTTATTATATTATGAGAAAGAGTCGAAAATTTTAACTAATAATCCATTTTTGCATTGAAGGAATATAAATACTCTCAATTGTTATGAAATATTTATTAAGAGCACAGAAAGTTAATAAGTTTTTGAACACGGAACGTAGAAAGTGGGCATAAAATAACTTTACGCGGAGTTTACCAGTAAATTACAATATTTAAGACCAATAATTAGAAATTTTGATAAAGAATCTCTGTTCCAAATTCATTTTTACTGAATTATTTACTTAGGTATTTGGTCGATAAAAGACAATATTTACGTCAACTGCAAAGAATTTCCATAAAGTACTCTGCCAAAAGTGGTTCAAAATGTAATGAAGAAATAGAAGAAATTATAAATTATTAGAAGAAAAAAAAAATGTTTCCATGAATGAACTACTGTATTTGCGATTCAAATTTTAAAAAGAAACTGCTAAAGACAAGTGTAATTATATACACGTTCAAATAATCCGATTTTCCATATAATAACCAACAATTTATCTTTCACACTAAACGAGGCAATAAAAAAGGCATAGAAAAATAAAATTGGATATTCTGTGCAGAAAACTAAATTATAAGAAGGTATTTAAAAATCGCCAATTCAAAATGTTTTTCCTCGTCTAGCATCTTTACTGAAAAATGAATTGAAATCTAGCTTTTTGCTCTCCAGCCTCTTTCCTCATAAAGCTTTTCTGTATTTGAAAGTCATTGAACTGAAATTAAGCAATTGATTGCGACACAAATCCGAAAAATGTAAAGTGGAAAAAATGGTGGTGGATTATTTTTTCTTGTCTTTTGGATGTAGCTGTAGATAATGCATAGCAGCTAAAGTGAAAATTTGGTCCTTATATGTAACAATTAGAGTTTAGGCGTGCCTGTAGTTCAAACATACCTGACCACACATAGATGCCAAGCCAAATATAGCCACCGCATTACTTTATTTATAATAGAGGAAGCAATGATATACGTTACGATGGTAAAGATCATCAGGTCTAAGTTATACTAAATAAAAGACTGGGTCGTGGTGCAGTAAAATATAGCCCCTCTGTCATCCGCACTGTACGCGTTACATATAATGTGGGCTTTTCTGCTTTCCACTCCAAGTAGGATACAACGGTATTGAAGTCTAAATCAATTTTATTTCATTTGAAACGAATTTATCATTCAATTTTATGTTATTTTATATTTTAATGTGTCGTGAGAATATTTTTCAAATACATAATCATTCTATGTATTTTCAAAATTTGGGGAAATGCATTTTTAATCATCTCACTTATTTGTCACGCAAAAATATAATTTCAATGTACCATCAACAAATCTATTGATAATTTCCAACTCAATGTTCTCTAATTTCATAACACTACTGACGGAAACTTTACATGAGAGTTAAAATTATTTATCTTATTTGTGTTTGACCAGTTTGTAACGTAAAATTTTTAAATTTAAATCCGTGAAATAACAAGCTAATGGAAAGAAAATATGTTATACTTTTCCACCAACCTATTTTCACGGCACTACTAGTTTCTACGCAGCGCCGTCATCTTCAGGTACCTACGCTTCGTCGCTACTTCGTAGCCAGTAGCAATGTCAAAATAAATTGCTGGGAAAAGACAAAAGATTTTATTTTCATTTGCTCAAAATGAACTTTTACAAAGTTGAGCCGGAGACAACAGAGACTGCGAAATAATATTGGCAAAATCCAGAAAATTTATAAATTAAAAATCAAACTTTTAATCGAAGAATTCATGAGTCGCGGACAATAAAACTTTGATAGTTATTGTTAAATTTTCAATAATGCACTTTGAATTTAAATAAAAACTTGCGAATAGTGTGCATAAATAATAATTTCTGCTAAATAAATATGCGTGTCAAATGTTTTTGAACATTTAAATGAACTCTGAACCTTAACTTGCACTGTTACCTTGGACAAAATGACAAAAGATCCGCCCAATGTGACACTTATATCACAGCCTGTATCTTGGAAACTACACCACCAATCAATGCAATATTTTCAGAATGTAGTAAAAATAGGTCCTCATCATTCCCCAAACATATCAAGTATTATAAGAGTCCCAGCTTTTGGGCGTTCCTCCGCGTTGTGTTGTCCATAGGTGAAAACAGTTTCTCCAGCCATCCTGCTGGCGTCTTCAGGACTTCTGACCCGAATACGTCTTCAGGATGGCTGCAGAAACTGTCGTCACCTATGGACAACACAACGCGGAGGAACGCCTGAAAGCAGTGACTCATATGGCGAAACGCCGCGGAAAGCCTTGATCCAACATATCACGTATTAATCTCAAAAAAAATATTTTGGGCGGATCCAGGTTAATATTAATTAACTATTTCCTTGATTTGGTTGTTGCTTTGAAAATTTACCAGTTGATGGAGCAGAGAAAAACGCAACAAAGAATTGTTCTCAAATGGGAGAAAACTTGTAACCTGCAACCCGCGAGTACTTTCTCGCATTGATGGTTGCCTAATTTCCCGGAAACCCGTTGCCTCCCAATGTGTATCTGTAGCACGCCATTTGCGTTTGCGTATGGTGAAGTATATCGGCCCTGCGGGCAAGCGCTCTGCCGGAGGCCAGGTCCACCCCTCATGGACTTTTTTTACCCTCCATTCGAGAATCCAGACAACCAATACGCCAACTATCGGCCGAATTCGGAAGTAGAGCTCCGAGGATACGAAGCAAGTACCTGAGGAAACCATGTTTAAAAATCATTGTCAATGTTGGGTATTTTCTGATTATTCTAATCATATTTTTTGTTATAAGCTATCATAACGTCGTAATTAATGTATTTTGTGCATTCATATTCATGCATAATGCCTTTTAGTTGCCACTCAGTGATACAAGTCATCATTTACTGGGACGGTGGTTTGTTGGTTTAAGGTACTTGGGGTAACCGACGTATTCCACTTTTTCTTTTATATCCTGCTGAGAAAAATATTTTTTTATCAGTCAGTGGTGCAGCGAGGGGGCAGTTTTGGGGGATAACCGCCCCCCTCCCAGAGCTCGAGGAAACTTTTAAGTTTAATGCATTTTACTTCATTTGATTAATATACTTATAGAAGAGTGTAAGGATTAATAAAATATCCCTCAGGATGCCATAAAACTCACCGTTTCGAAACATATATCTTAAAAAAATTTTTTGTGGAGAGCCCCCGCACCTCCCGCTTATCCTGGCGGGTATACCGCACACCCCAGGTCTAGTTGCGCCTAAAACCCCCCTTCATTCCTAGTTTCGCCCTTGATCAGAGTAGCGTATTTATGGTTATTGGGAACCCTTTAAGTAATCGCCGTGATACAGTAGAGGATATTTCCGCTTAAATGTACGTATTAATTCCTTAATCTTAACTGCTATTTGCCGTTGCCCCTAAGAATCGAAATACCTCCTCAAAGCCAAGATTAATCTTCCTTGATATTTTCTACATTAATTTTCGCAGTGGCTCGACGATTCATTCTATTACACCTATGTTATCATCGCAATAATATCCTCGATGCGTTGACCATGTTGGCAAATTACGTCACTGCCTTCAGCGCTGTCATTGGGGATTCGAGTGTCAAATAATCTAAAGGGGCCGGATTTTGGGAAGGTTTCACGATGGGAGTGTTCGACCAAAATGATGCCGAGGATCACTTCGGAAATTTATCTTAATTCCGCAGACAAGTGGCGTAGCCAGGATTTTGAAATGGGGGGGAATTTACCGGAGATTTCGAGGCCCTTCCGGATTGTATGGATAAGGACCCAGGGCTAACCCAGGGCTAATCCTTACCCGGAAGATTTTGGGATATTTGATGCCGAAAACGTGATTTTTAGGAATCAAAAACAGTAATTTTCTACGAGTATTTACTAAAATTAATTTATTGAGACCATCTTACTCGTTTCTGATGCCTCTATTAAAGGCTCAAGGGGGAGGGGTTTGTAACCCGCAAAACACCCCCAGTGGTTAAGCCTCTGCCGCAGACCACATATAAAATTATTCCTTTCGTTACTTTTGAGGTAAGTTTCTATACCGAAGTGAGGCATGGACAATCACAGCTGTAGAGAAATCAAGGGTAGAGGCCTTCGAAATGTGGTGCAGAGGAAGATTGATGAGGATCAAATGGTTCTACCGAGTGAGTAATGAGGAAGTCCTAAGAAAAGTAGGAGAGAAGGGAATCCTAACGAAAAAAGAGAACAAAGCAACCTTAAAGGCCATGTTTTGAGAGATGATGGTCTGATGAAGACAAACGTCGAGGGACAAGTAGACGGCAAAAGCGGAAAAGGAAAATCTCGAATTAACATATAGAACACGTAAAGAAGGATGGGAAAGAAAAGAAATACGTAAATGTGAAAAGATTAGCTGATAGGAAAACTGAGTGGAGAATATCGTCAACCCAATCTTAGGATTATTGACCAGTTATGATGATAATAATGCGCAATCCACGTAGAGACTTCCCATGAATAAGGCAACAGGTTTGATAGTCTTAAACTAATATCTCATGGGCTATGACCCTCTCACCGACTGTGCCATTCAAAAATGGGTTTCTTATGATAGCCATTTCCACCTTTGCTACGCCACTCCTATTCCACTCACACTCACATCCGATTAAAGTTTATCATCCCTGACCAAGATTGTTTGCCCTACCGTCTCATTTGGCATTCTTCGTGAGTTCGAATTCCAATGTGAGAAATGGTGATCGCGAAAGTGAAAGGGTGACAGGAAAGCGGTCAGTACTTTTTAAAATATAGGACTAGGAAGTACATTTGCGTACAAGGGGATTCAAATAGAAGTTACTGAACGTATGGGAGAGGATGAGAGCACCTACAGCATTTAATCAGTGTTTTTAATTGAGAGACATTAATTTATTTAATTTCTAGCAGTATATGACTGATTCAGCAAATACCAGGGATGACCAAGTAATTTTATTAGAATTTTTATCAATGTTTTTCTATGGTCGCAAATTTTTTTTTTCAAATTCATGGATTGAAAGAATATTTGGATAAATCACGCACGTAACTAACCACTTTGTGAGAAAAGCTACTTTCATGTGATTAAAACACAATTATTAAAACGCATAGAGAAATTGATGCATTCAGATACAGTGTCAAATAGAGCAAAGAAATTACTACCTAGTCTGAAAAAGCTTTAAATGCAATAAAATATAATAAGTATGCCGCCTTAGTTTTTTCAACTCAACTTTGGCATCTTCCGCCATAATTACCAATTCCCGATTAGTACTGCCAAGTCATATCGAGCTTATTTACCTCGCAATTCTTAAATCTGCAATTCTATCATATGCAATACACGGTCACTCTGGAAGATAGTAATTATCTCAAAGCTTATTGCTCTTATTTTGATGTGAACAAGGAAGCTAAAGAGATAAAGAGGTGAAAACTCAGAAAGCATCAATGAATGTGAATGAAAACGAGGAGACTAAATTACAGGTTTTGCATACAAAAGGGTTGAGGAAAGAAATTGCATGAAAGTTGAAGAAGTAGATTGCTATCTCGAGGTTGGGAAAGTTAAAACGCTCTTGAAGCCACGATAGTAACGAAATTTATATGTAATCATCAAGAAATAAAATGGGGGTAAAAAAATTAAAAAATATAATTGAAATAAGTCCGGAAGCACAAAATGAAATGACTTGAGAGATACCTTGATTGAAAAGCTTCTTTAATTTGAAAATGGAAATCTGTTGTAATTATAAAGACGTGAAATGGACAGGTGGGTTGATTCCACTAACAAAGAATATCGAACTTTATTTTGAATTGAAAACATAAACAGTTAACACTGCTGATCCGCTTATAACATATGTATTTGGATGCAATCAGTGACCTAGATCTTTTTTATTTTTACTGCACAGTTAAATTAAAATATTTGCCATTGAAAAAAAGGAACGATAGCCAGTTAAGAGCAAAATTCGCAGGAAAATGGGAAACGACTATACGTGATGAACAAGGTTTGTTCTGAACTGGATTAAAACGAGTTTATTTTCATGGAAATAGTTTCACCGCAATTTGCCCGAGTGCAGCCGTAGAATATTAATTTCCTGCAACAGAAATCACCTACAATCCAATCTCCCGAAATATGAAACGACATTTCACTAAATTGAATCCTTTATATAGAACGGCACAAAGAAATGTGTTCATAGAATTTAAAAAATCAGAGGAAATAATATGCTTAGTTAACCATACTATTACAAAAAATACTCTTGTCAACATTTTTTATGCATGATCTCTGCATTTCTGAGAAATGCAGAGATCAAACCATCGCCGCGGAAACCTACTTTCTGACATTTTTTATGCATTGCGATTATAGGTAAGTATACATGTACTACTGTTACTTAACCATAACACAATTGATAGGGTAAAGCCCAATTTTCATACGGTATCAGGGAAGGAAATGTTAAAACTATCACACCCTTCTCAATCACAAATTCACCTTCCATATTTTATACCACCAAACAAACTCAATATTTTTCTTCTTAATACCTTTCCAAACGGTACTGGAGGATTGGTTAGGAAATTCTGAAAATACGGGAAAATGCATTTTCAATAAAACTTTATAATAATAAAGTATATAATAATTTTTGATAACTCTTCCCATATTGGTAAAATAAATTACCATTTTCAAATATTATTAAAAACACATTTTTAGATGGTCGAACGTACCTGATGATTATGGGATCGCAGTGAAAATTAATTGATGACTGGCTGCGTCACTGTGAGAAGGTGATGAGCAATGGACTGCGTCATCATGAGAAATAGAATAACATTTTTTTCCCTTTTTCCATTAATTTCACTCAGTGATTCAAGCCAAATGTTGGTTCGGGTTGGTGGGGGATAAGGTAGCCTCGAACTAAGCCACAAACGTGTGAATTTCATACACACTGGGTAATTCATTTCCCTGGATCACCTCGCGCTTCCGAGGATTTTTGATTGGGGTGGTGCGAAGGCTCCAAGCGAGATTTGTACCCGGGACCCTTCCTGAATTAACAGCCAAGAACTCTACTCACAAGACTACTTCGTTCCACATTCCACCTATTTATCCGGATAAAATTTTAATTTCATGGCAGCTGAGCAATAAAGCGTGAACGAAAGAGCATTGATTCACAGGAAATATGAACTGCTTCCGCTACCTGCAAACTAACTACATTCCGTGCGAAACATGTTTATGGTAGGCCTTTATGGCCCGATTTGTACCCTGGACCCTTACTGAATTAACAGCTAAGAACTCTACTCACTAGACTACTTCGTTCCACATTCCACCTATTTATCCGGATATAATTTTAATTTCATGGCAGCTGAGCAATAAAGCGTGAACGAAAGAGCATTGATTCACAGGAAATATGAACTACTTCCGCTACCTGCAAACTAACTACATTCCGTACGAAACATGTTTATGGTTTGCCTTTATGGCCCGATTTAGGTACTGTCGCCAGCTCGGGTTGGATGATCGGGAAGGAAAGTGGAAAAAACGAGAAATACAGAAGGAATTGATGAAGAAGAGGGGCGATATGTTACCATTTACGAGTTCATCGATCCCCAACCGCCCTTGTCCCTAACCGCATTGACCACCACAGCCCTTCCGGGGAAAACCATTGGGCCATCGCCTCGCATCGCGATCGCCCTTGGGATGAAAATGGATGCAACTACCTTTGTGGGAAAGGAAGGAAAGGAACTGGCCCCCCTACCCTGAATGTATAAAATACACATGAATGTGGCTTAGCACGAGGTGGGCTCTATCCAAACCAACCTTTGGGTAGAATCACTGAGTGAGTTACATTGGTGGTAAAAAAGGGACAAAACATTTTTTCCATTTCTCATAATTTTTTTCCATACTGTCGCTTTCTTCAACGAAAAGATGACAGAAATCCTTCGCTTCCTCAAACCTATGTTATTTAAACCTTTTATTTCGTTTTTTATCCGTCCCATAAGGAAGGTTGGTCGAATTAAATACGCCATTGACGGAAGCTAGAAGATGTCCACTGTTATGATGCGCATTCTGTATCTGCTTTGCTGTGGAATTACTAAATGACTTCCACCTTTGTGCTTTTCATTTAAATCGATGGAGGACGAATAAACATTTTATAACAGCTGATGTTAGGCTTGAATATTTATTATTAAGTCCGACAGCATCAGCACTTCGATAGTTTGGTCATAAAAGAACGCCATAAGTCAGAATAAGTGTAAGCTCTACGCGAAAGTCTAAGTGTATGACACTTTTTTTCAAACTGTGAAAGCGTTACCGGATTTACTCTGAGATTTTTATATTTTGAAAAAAAAGCTACTCAATTTAACATAAGTTCTGCGGGGCAAAAACCCTGTTTTAAAATGCATCTAACTTTTATTTATTTGGGTTTGATGTTGAAGGTGCGTGGTAGAAATTTTTTACAAATCTGCGTATCTAAAAGTAACATATTTGTTGCTAGTACCTACGTTGGCAAAGAATGTTCAATAAATTTTCCTTTTGATGGCTTCAATTTTACCAATGGCACACAAAAAGAATGATCAGTAATGAAAGTAAAGCTAGATTGATTACAATTTTAAATATGTGGAAAAGATTTGCGCAAAAGGTGCCTACTTATTGATTCTCCACGGAGGAAAAGAAGATCCTGCGATTGCATTTCCGTTTACTCCCTCCTCCCGTTTTACCATTCATCCTAAATTCACAGCCCACTCCATTTCTCGTCGATTCAGCCAACACCACCCACTCCCTTCCAAACCCAACCCCTCCTGACACCCCCCCTATCCCACCCCAGGCTCGAATAGGCGGTCGCTCGTGAGTGATACCCGGGAGTTCAATTCCAACAAATCGAATTCCCAAAGTAAAGTGGTCCGAGAGGGCGCTGATGATACGGGTGGATTCTCTCTCTCTTCAGAAGAGATGAAGGGAAGAGGGGGGCGGGAGGAAAAGAGCCTTCTAGAGTTTTAGAGATTGAACGGAGTGGTAACATGGAATGACTGCGCACCCCAGCGCCACTGAGCGGCATTTATTGAAACTAACACTGAAATACGAGTACGGAGTTCCCAGAGATACCGAATCACATTTAAGTATATAAAAGCAATACTACCTACGGGGAGATAAATATTTTTAATAGAAATGCAAATAATTTCATCGTAATAACTGCGTAAGCCAAGTGATTCACATGAAAAGAATAAGAAGTCATTTATGACTGAACGTGAAGATATACCTCAGGAAAACAAAACTATGGCGCT
Source organism: Ischnura elegans (assembly GCF_921293095.1). Taxonomy (NCBI): domain Eukaryota; kingdom Metazoa; phylum Arthropoda; class Insecta; order Odonata; family Coenagrionidae; genus Ischnura; species Ischnura elegans. Next base: position 111,458,388 of record NC_060249.1, read on the forward strand.
TGTAACAATCATTAAGTTACAAAACTCCTTCATAGAACAAAATAGTCACACGCTCACTATTTTAGGGCCGAATTCTATCACAATGACCTTCAAACTTGTCCCAAATCATCATTTATTCACTTTTGTAGTCAAACATGAAGTGGGTTAATATAAACGAACATTCATGGTATATAAATACGTATTTCTGCATAGAACTGTAAACAAATTGAAGCGAATTGGGATTGCAGTTCAATGCATAAATTTTGCGTTCGATTAGGCTATATACATGTATTTTCAAAGAGAAGAAAATAATTATTCTCTTCCAAAAACAGCATTCTCATGTAATAAACGTAAGTTCTAAAGTATAAACAATTTTTTTGTACTTTAAAACAACAGTGTTTGTTACTGTTTATTCTATTATCGTTTATGAAGCAATCAATTGTTTGTACGTGAAATTCTCATGAATTTGAGATTAATACAGCATATTGTACCATATATCAATACGATCCAAATCACTTTCAATAACTTGTAGCAATGAACATGATTCTTATTTCGAGATGGGAACCGTAAGGAAATATTTATACGATTGGGTGAACGAATTTATACTATGGTAAGATTTGTGGAAACATTATCCGGCCTAAACAATCGCATTTATGATCTATTGGCTTACTTTCAGCATTAATTTATGTTATTGTTACGCGTAGAATTGCAGTTTAAAGAGGTAGAAATTTTAAGGATTAGCTAAGAAAAGGAAGGTATATAAGTTTTACAACCCGCTCTCTCAACGGTTGATAAAAAGCAGTATTTTCTTGAGATATACTTGAGAACCATGATTCGAGAGCAAAACGGTATTTCAAGAAATTGAGGCTGACATTTGGGTAATTTATTGCAAATTTTTCTCCTCGTGTGATAAAGTCCAATTTTAACTTCTGGGATTCCATTGACTGAAGCATTTTAATCATGTGAACCCGAAAGCGTGCTCGAGGAATTCACGTCAAAACCAACTTTAATCTTCACTCTAACCCTGGGGCATCGGTTAAAGACGATATTAGGTGGCACTAAAAAGAGAAATCGCCCACAAAAATGATTCTATCAATTCTCAATGGTGCTGTAAATACTCCGGAAGAGCCACAGACGCTATTCCATTTGAGTTCTGCAGTAACCTCTCACATTCAGCCGTCAAATTTGCAGCAATCCAGACATTTTTCAAAGGGACATAAGTATTACTCCCCGCCGCGTAATAGAATTTCTGGGGATTTTATTGGCAATATTTTCCCCACCCAACAAAGCTCTCTCATGTCAGTATAAATTCCTTTGGACAGGATCCTTACGTCGCCTTCCACTCCGAAAATTAGGAGGGTTTGGATAAAGAAAATGGAATGAGTGCGATTGTTAGGATAGTGGGTAAAAAAGGGGTGGATGGAGGATGAAAGTAAATAAATTTCTGGCTATACGACTCTCCTAAAGGGTTAAAGTATTTTTCAGCAATATATCATAGGAAACCACTTTCTTCCAGGCTCCACATCGGCCAAAAACATTTCCGCTCCGCAGACCTACCCTCACTTGAAAATTTTATTTAATCTTTCTCCACCTCATTCACAAATTTCACCTATGGGAATTAAATTTGAGTGCTCTACGGATGCAATCATCTCTAGTTTTATGTGAAGAATAAATAAGGTGGCGGGAAGGGATTATTTTTACCTTCAAAAGAGATCGATGGAAAAAGACGAACAGAGCAGGGTGGGACGCACACAGAAGAGGGAGTACAAAGTATTCTACCTCCACAAAACTGAGAAGCTCTCTCCTATTCACCCCGTGAAGACGCAGCGGCCATTTTGGCATCACTGGTAATACGGTTGCATACATTCAGGATACGTGCGTTGCATGAACATAATATGCCGGTATTCGGATTTCGATAGCTATTTTAACCCCTTTTGCTGAAATTACGTGTATAGCTCGTCGTGAACTTCCGAAAACAAATCGCGCACTGACGAGTTTAGCTCGTCATCAGATTTTCATAATTTTACCACTATTTTGGGGAACAATATCATTACAGTATACTCCCGATAACCCGGACTAATGATGGAGAGGGACGGCACGAATACTCGGAAAACACGAATAATCCAAACTTTCTCTTAAATGTCTTGTAATATTCATAATTTACGTAAAGCAAACAATAAATTATTATTTATGCATTCATTCTGTCATTTTAGAGTGCTTCCCTGACTCATTACGTGCTTTCTTCGCCGGTTCGCGATATTTTTAGCGGCGATAACATGGTTGTACTCGCATTATTGCTGCTCCATGTAAGGCCTCACGAATGCTTCAAAACCAATGCTCGACGTCGGAAACTACACTGTAAGGCACTACACCATGTAGTCGCGTCTTGCACAGGTTCCCCAGGTTGCAACTGCTGCGCGACGTGTATCCGTGATCAAGGACCGCGGTCGCGAACTGCGAGGCTTGGAAAACAGGAACACGGTGCTCCCGTGAATTCAACTAGCACGTGATCGCTTCCGTTTTACGAACGGGATTCTAACGGAAACAATAAGCCCGGTGTATCCTAGCGTTAATGCCGTAAACCCGATGATTTTGCATCCGATTTTTTTTAAAAGATCGCGGAAAAAATTTAGTGAGAGTTAAAAATCATGCACGGATAATCCGCAACCCGGATAAACCGTAGCCGGATAATGGGGAGTCTGCTGTATTTTGAAATTTAACAATGTCAAAAAATCCATTGTACATAAAAAACTCATATTTCATGAAATAAGATATTTCTATCAATTCTCAATGATGCTGTAAATAACCACGAAAAGCCCACAGACCCTATTCCATTTGAGTTCTGCAGTAGCCTCTCACATTCAGCCGTCAAATTTGAAGAAATTCAAGCATTTTTCAGTGGGAAATTAGTATTACTTCCCGCCGCGTAATACAATTTTGGAAGTAATAAAATGACTTTATACGAGTGGTGATTGCTGTGTTATCGATGCATTAATGAATGAACTAGATACTTTTCAATATTAAACAATAACCAATTTTTATATCACTGTTCGACGTTGATTACTGACTAAAAATTATCACTTCATTGCCTGCCATTCCATTTAAAAAAGAACAACAGATTAATAAATTGAGGATAGGAGCACGAATGCTGAAAGGAAGTGAAAGTGGTTAAAAATATACCGAGTGGCGGATAGATGTATCGCTTATATATCTATAACTATAATAGCAGCTCAAAATTTTGTCTCTTAAACTATTTATCAGATTGGGATCCATGCGAAATAAACTAGATTGACTGCTTATACAAGAGAAATGCGAGAACAGGAGAGTATAAGGCCTCGTTATTGGACCGGTTTATGGTAGAAATCAAGAAATGTGCCCTCATTTGTAAGAGACAAAGTTCCTCCTTCAACAAGTCAATGCGCGGTTGCATACCTACGTAGTTGTATTGGCCAAAATTACGGAATTATGGTTCCAATTGTTACAAAATTCACCGCATTCATAAGATTTTACCTTGACTTTAAGAGTGACTTTTCTAGTTTCCCAACTTGAAATACTGGCTTGGTGGACAAAGATTTACGACTAAGGTTTTGGTCGTCGCCCAACGTCACCACCAGGCGAATAAGTTATGAGGTTATATACTCCAGAAAGATAGGATAGATTGCACTCCGTTTGAAAATGGTCTCACCTTAACTAAAGGCATCCGTGATAATGGTGCCTTCCGATGTGGCAAGCGTTTCTTTGTCGACCATCCCAATGCAACGGAGGGATACCCCATGCAGCCTCTATGGAATACCTAATCATCGATATTCCCTTCGATGAAAACACAAATAAACATAAAGCCGGTGGATTTCTACTATGCGTCACAATGAAAAAATTAGGATTCGTCAAGCGTATTGCGAGAAGGTTTTCGGATGAAAAAGTAAAAGAAAGGTGCTATTTCGCACTCGTCCGACCGCTCCTTGAATATGCAGCGAGCGTATGGGATCCGGTACAGAAAGACTTTATCCGCGAACTGAATAAAATACAAAGGAAGGCCGCGCGGGTCGTAAAAAACTGCTACGGGCGTACAGATAGCATTTTGCAGATGTTAAGAAAATTAGGGTGGGAGCCGCTGGAAACTCGGAGGCTGCGCGCTAGGCTTGCTTGCACTTGGCTTGGATTACTTGAACAATTGAGAATGGATATCTTTAAGAGCGACACAGAGAACATAATATTAGAGCCACACTATATTTCCAGGTCCTATAGAAGCGATAAATTAAGAGAGATGTTTGGCCGAACGGATAGATATGGGAATTCGTTTACCCCCTGAACCATAATGGACTTAAGTAAATGCTATTCGTAATTTCCTTAGAGCACTTCCTTTTTATTTGTAAACGACTGGTGTCCTAACACCCCCAGCCCCACGGCTTTTAGGCGGCTTGCGGGGTATTATGTAGATGTATATGAATGCGGCACCACTTAGTGCTGTACTTCATTGTCTACCATTAAACATTACCATGTTAAAATCATTTCAATCCAATACCCCAATTCTTCCTCATCACCCAAACCTTGCAATTTTTCTTTCCTTCCTGGCACTACACACAGCGTCCTCTTATACTCATTCCTTATCTCACAAAACCCCGCTCCTCTTCCACTGTTTTTTTCGTCTTCCGTCTTTGTTCTTCGAAATAGGTCCTTCAACTACCTTCGATGTCCTACGTACAAAGGGCTGCCCAATTTTTATGCAGATTATCTCATTTACATACTCCACGGGTCCTCAGGGGAAAAGTGTGCATAGGTGGAACCCTTTTGGTAGCATGGGGTGCTGGCTGCCGGTAGGAGACTAAGGACTCTGAGGAGGATTGCGCTCCTTAGGAGGGGGTAGCGACAGGGGTGGCTGACTATTGTGGCAAAATGCCTTTGGGTCCACGACGGATGGACCCGGAACAGTGGCCTTCCTCGCGTCGGAGGAGGCAAGAAAAGTTTCGGTAAAGTAATCGACTCGAAGGGTTACCGGTGGAGAACAGCAGGTTGAGTAGGGTAGAAAAGGAGCAGAGCAAAGGACATGCTTTCAATGCACACAGATGCAATGGGATTGTGTTATAACTCCATTTGATTACTTGATGATGTTAAACGACTTGAAAGATGCAGAGGCACATCAGTAAATCTTATTTTGCAGGCAAATTTCTACAATTGCTAAGTCATTATGAAAAAAATTGTGCGTAGAATATTCGTGGAAATTTTGCAGTAATTTTTAATTTACCCATACGTTAGAACTACACGATTGAACTTGAAACAACTCTCTGCATTCAACGCATAATTTCAAAATTCAATTACTTTTTCTGATGAGGAACGAATTAAGCTGGAATAAGACATTCCATTAAAAAAGAACTTCGTATTTCGCAGCAAATATTTTTTCAAGTATCTATCAATTTTAAATATGTCTTTTATTTACTTATAATGAAAATGTTACCTGAGACAGCAGAAAATAAATTTTGCCCAATAAAACTAAGAAATCACTTTCATAATGACAAGCGAACTGGAGTCATTTGACATCGGCCAATATATTGATTTATAAGGGTTACATAAATGCTGAGGTGATTCTCAATAGAATATTATATTACGTATGGTAGCAACAGGAGAAATAAAAGCCATATGTATCGAAAATAATTTTTTAACGGTTCATTATCATAAAGTGTAGTAAAAAACACAAAAATAGAGCAATCATTGCACAGGACGACGGATCAGAGTACGAATAGTTTAACCCTAAATTGCGAGATCAAATTGCCGAGGATTATAAAGAAATGAAAACGTCCAAGAATGCCTAAATAATCGATCTTTGATGCAATAAAAGTGTCCAATTTTCTTATGCAAAAGACAAAAACGTTCTAAGTAATAAGAAAGTCGATTCAAATCACTAAATATCCCTCAAGAAAATTATTTGCATTGAAGAACAGCGAAATAGAAGAGAAGTCAGAAAAATCAAGAAATAATCAGCATAAAATAAATAAGTACACTTATGAATGTCGAGCGTTGTGGTAAGAAACCTATTTTATACGCCAAAAGATACTTGAAAGAGGATAGATGGAAAAGTTTATGAAATAAAAGGGTTTTGTAAATGCTATTAGATGAGGAAGAAACAGTAAATGACTTTAAAAAGGAGTTTGGTCCGAGAGAAAGAAATACCATCCCATCTACGATATTTTTCTTTCAAGCGCGGGAATTTTTCCTCTTAGCCCTTTTCATACTCCATCCACTATGCTTCAGAGAATACGGAACATTACCGATTAATATTACCATTACACTCTAGGTCGTCCACTCACACAAGTTTTAAAGTTGAACGTTAAGTGGTATAGAAGTACCGGCGATTCAAGTGGATAGGGTATACGATAAGGCGAAGTGCATTTCAAATTGCCTTTTTATTGCACTCTATGGCTGATTCTCAAGAGATGACGCCCATTGTACTTCCAGGGTTTTAACTCACCGTTATACACGAAAGGCGGCGAGAGAGCCTTGCTCATAAGAGTCGATGGTGATTTTAATAGTGAACTTTGCATGATCACCTTTAATCTCCTCCTTATCATGACAAAAAAATTAATCAGTCGGTGCAATCCATAAATCTTATTAAGAAAGCAATAAGGTATTTTTGTGGTTCTTATCAACAAATAAGCACATGATTGAACGTGAAACCAATCAATTATTTTTATTCTCGGTGCAGGTTCTATGCTGCATCAGTCAAACCAAGTCGTGCATCAGGTAACCTTATTTCAACGGCAAAACAACTTATCAGCAATCAGAGGATGAATTTTGAATCATCAGAGAGTGAATTCAATGAATTATCAAGGTTATCCATAATTTCGACGTCAAAAATAACGGGGAGATGGAAATGAGGAGAAAGGGACTGTTCTGCTTTAAGCCCCCGCTAGCATTACAAAATCTCTAGTAAATCTCTACTAGTTTTCTCTAGTAAAACCCTATGGCCTTTTTTTTATATATTTACACTTTCTCTTCCCCTTCCATATCAGTGATTAAGCATTAATTTTCTGAGTGACGCGGTAAAAATAACAAAAGAAACTAAAAATTAAAGCAATCCCTTCACCTATTTTCCTAGCCCCGAGTACTCCTTTTTCCCTAGGAAAAGCATTTCTTGAATCAATCAAAGAAATCCATAATTATAAATAAGATTAAAATGAGACATATTTTCGGTGAAATCTCTTTTCATATTTTTCCATATTTCTCATTACTTGTGATGCATTTTGGAGAGTAATTGTTAAGATAGCCTTAGATGAAAAAGCGTTATATCTGAACTAATACCAAAGGGTAATTACTTCAATTTTATTACTATCCACCTAAATCGTCAATGGAATAAGTTAACATGCATGTCCAAGTTTAATGTATGATTGAAAGAAGAAGAGACGATAGCCATCCAGTACAAGAAATGCCTCCTCTGCAATAAAGAGGTAAAGTTGGAAAAATACCTTAGGGTTAATCAAAGTTTTACCCAGACATTTATTGCCATTTAAAGTCCATTTGAGTGGCTTGTAAAATATAGCTCGCAGAAGGAACTTGGTTCCAAATACAGATGGCAGTAGTTGTCATAAATATGATATGCTCACTTGGTGATCGAAGGTGCTTTCGGGAGTATGCTACGATTGATTGGATCACAAACATTACAACAGAATTTCCTGCAGTCGGCCATTAAATGTGTTGTCGACCAGAGCCAATTAAAAAGGAATCGCAAAGATCTCTACTCGAGTCGGTGAAGGCAAATTGATTACGATTTCCTGGAGAAATAAACTATAATTAGGATTGTTGAAGGAAATATAATTTAAAATATTTCAAAAATATAAAGAAAAAGTTTCAATCCTATGCCTTGCGATGACAATAAGTCTAGAGCAAATGGATTGCTCTGCGCTAATCACCAGGCTTAGGAAATTTTTGAAAATATGTTGAAATTCGTCTTAAGGCCGGGACACACATAACCGCACCGAGCCCGCGGCGACACACGGCCGAGTGTTGGACGTGCTACGGCGAGAAAGGAAAACAATGTATTCAAACGCGTAGGGAGACACACCACCGCACCGTGCCACCACCGTCATCGTGCTCGGAGACCGCGCCGAGGCCGCACCATCAACGACTTGTTCCGTTTACTTTTTGACGGTGACGGTGCGGGTTCGTGCAACATGGAGAGCGAAAAACTAATTGAAGTATTTTGTATCATTCGAAAATATCCGTAGAACTTGATTTCATCATCCATGAGACGATGAAACGATATTAAATTCTCCCTCAATGAGTCTTGATTTCCATGCACTGTCCACCCAAGTTCTCTTTCTTTGCCTCTTCAAAGTTTCCTCTTTTTCCTCTTCATCTAGAGCCAAGGCAATCATCGCTAGATCACTGTTCCGAAAGTTTGAAAACATGATCGAGATCATAACATATCTCTGACGTATTTAGATTAGTACTTGATGAAATGAAAAGTAGAAATCGAAGCTGCAATTTAAATTCCAAATACGCTTACCTTTAGGTGATAATTTTTCGGAGTAGAGTGCAATTCGTGATTCTTTCGAGATGGACCTCGGGCTTTTGTAAGGCGGACGTACGGTACGCGGCTAGTGTTGGGCTCCCGAGTGGTGCGTTAATCTCTTTACTCACCTTCCGTGTTCGGACAGACTATAACTACGTTCCACATTGAGCATCCACCTCACATATTGAGTAATTTAATGTCGTGTTCATGATGTTTGGCGCAATTAATTATGCACTAATGTTTAAATTGCATATTTGTTATTTGTATGCATATTTGTATTTATTTTGGTGTTTTGGAGTTGAGGGTGCTATGGTGATCGGGAGTAAACAGGGGATTGCTAGAGAGAGAGAGCCATTTTGGATGGAGGAGATGAAATAAAGCGCTTAAGAGTATTAGTGATAATTATTGTATCAGAGGAAAAAGGTTGCGACATCACAGTATCCAAATCACATCATGAATTGAAGACTGCGACCTGTTCACTGTAATTTCCTTGAAGTGGATATGACAATGAAACTCACCAACGACGACCATGTCTCCGTGTTGGGAGACAGTCTGGAAGGAGGGGGCCTCGGCGGACACCTCGCAGCGGTAGCGGCCGCTGCTCGACAAGTTCACAGAGGACAACACCACCGTGCTCTCCGTCGAGTTGTGGATCTGATTGGAAGATGCAGAAAAACAAAGTTTATGAAATCAGTAAGAAAATGGTTGCTTGAAAATGTAAAGGTTGAGTTTTTGCTCACGTCTCTCGAAAAAGAGCTGCCACCAACACACACGAAGAGAGATGCAGGGATGTTGTGAAGTGCTGTCAATTTTTTTTCTATACTTTCTTTGAATACTTCATTCCCATTATTGTCTATGCGTTTAATGGATCTGTTTTATAAATTTGGTTCTATTTCATTTTACACTTGCGTTGGAGAGGTGCAAGTCTTTGAATAAATGTAGTAATAAGGATTTTATTTTCAAACTTTACCATTTTCCCTTTACTATTGCAACGTTAGAGGTTTCCACGCTTTCTTGTTCAGGAATAGAGACAAACGGATGAAGGAAGGGATTGTTTACATGATTGATTTCAAATGAAAATTTTATTTCTATTTCATTTTACACTTGCGCAGCATGGGTGCAAGCCCCCTTGGCTTGCACCCATGGTTAATGTTGCTACAAGTATTTTTCTAATTTTAACATTTTTCATTTATTAAGGTAACGTTGGAGGTTACCACATTTTCGAGTTTTGGAATAAAGGCAAGCGGGCGAGGAAAGAAAGAAATAAATGAAGTAGTGGATTCTGGGGAACGTAAGGTGGTTCTTCGTTCTTCCGGGTAAGGGGAGAAGGGCTTTGTTGAGAGGGGTGGGAATGAGGGGCGTGAGGGAGAGGATAAAGAGTATAACGGGTAGGGGGTAAGGTTTTCGGGAGGGTGGGAAACGGCATGGAATCGATACAAATGCCGCAACCACAATCAGAGCAAAGAATGTACCGAATGCAAGCATCTCCCCAGGAGATGAATTAAGGCTGCGTTTCCTCTTCGCATTGCATGTGCGTGGTTGGTAGAAAAGCAATGTATGGGATGAGAATGAAAGAGAGAATTCAACACAAATTTAATGCTCGCCTTCCAATTTTGACGCTTTGCGTCATTACCAAATTGCAAGCAACCTATTTCAAGCCTCTATTTATACTGTTTAGCTCATGGGGAGGAAGGGCAGCATCGATGGCAAAGAGAGGTTGACTGGGGAGTTGAGTAATGGGGGAGGTCATACATAGGGAGATGGGGGTGTTGATGAAAAAATCTATTTCAATTAAAATCGAAAATTGAGATTGAATTCGGTATATAAACTTCGTCGTTATGGATATTATCCCGGCTATTTACAATTTCGAATTTCTCGGAAAAATCCAGTTTTGACTCTTTGCCAATACAATGTAAAGAATTAAATTACTAAAATGGTTAAAACTGTTCAAACATTTGTAAAAACATATTTCAATGCTGGCCTAGGCTCTTGTTGCTGCACAGAAGTTCTCTTAGAATGCATTACGTCGAATGAAGTAAAAATTCGAAGTATATTCAGCTCAGTTAGATAATATTGACCGGTCTGGCATTTGCAATCCACGCATGCATTTTCATGGTAAAAAGTAAGCAGCGAGCCCTTATGCACAATAAGTTGCAGGGCTGAAATACGGAAATGGAGAGAGAAATCCTTCATTCTTCATTCCCATTCTACGAATAATAAGCCTCAAACTTTCTGTGCACGACTGCTAGCAGCTTGTGTCATGTTTGACTCTGAAAACGCCGACGGATTACGCGAAATCCAGGATAATGAAATTTAACTGCCGATTTTTATAAGTATTTTCATTTAATGGTGCTGCGCCATATTCTTTCTTCAACGCGACACTGCTGTGAGTATTTTGAAGGTAAAAGCTCCATCTCCAAGCTCAAAGAAACGATCCTATTGGGTAATTATATCATCAATCCAAAGCTTCCTAGGTGATGACGAATAATTTTGCCAAATTTTTACCGTAATAAAAGTTCATTTGTTTTTGTGCATTTTCTAAAACAAATGAAGGCTAAATTCATAAATGATTGAAAAAATAGGAATATGGCCATGAAAATTGAAAAGACTTAGCAAATTGCAGTAAGCAAAATTATTCCAGCTACCTGCAAGCACGGATCAGAATGTAAGGAAAGATGCAATTTGATGCACTTGGATTTTATTACGTATTATGAAGTAAGTTTTATGCTATATTTATTACTTTGTAAGATTAAGCTTTAAGTCTGCTCAAGTCTGCTGAGTCTAAGTATCTGAGTTACCGGTTACTTCAACAGTATTTTTAAATACCGTTTTATACGGGGCACGTTTTTGTGTGGATTGGCAATGATTTTTTTTTGAAAATGCAATAATAAGAGCTCGGAATGGGAGCAGGGGCTATTTTTCCATCTTTCATCCATTAATTCTCGCATGCGCTCTAGCAATTCACCGCTTTACACGACGCAATTTTGACTGCGCATGCATACATACGCCAGATTTCGCAATGACGTGTCCCGTGTAAAACGGCCGGCCTTGACATTAAGACGTTACTTTTTTAATTCTAAATCATACATGTAACTGGTTACAAAATTAAAAGGTACCTGTAATTGAGTCGAGTTACTTAATCCATCTCTGGAAGATGGGTATAAGATGGTATTTGAGTCTGCGCACTAAGGTAGGTAAAAAAGTACTCACGTCGACGGAGACTCCGGGCAGTGGAAAGACCTGGGCTGGTGGCATGTCCCTCGGGAGGTATCTGTAGAACTCGTTGCCGTCCTTGTACCACTTGACGGAATAGAGGGACTCGCCTTCCATGTCGAAGTAGCACTCCAGTCGTGCACTCTGGTCTCTCACCGTGTGCATAGGAATCCTCACCTCCAGCAGACGAATCCCAAGACCACCTGAGGAAACGGCAGGGCGAAAATTGTTTTAGGACGACTCATCTGAATTTTATCTATTCAAGTGATTAACCACGTCCCAACGGCGCAGATTTTTCGCCCCTTTTTGGGAACAACCCCCAAGCGAATGACGGTTTACATTTACGGAGTCTCTTGAACTAAAAACTTGGGTCTAAGAAGCCAAGTTGGAGAGAAAGGGAGGTAGGGAAGTTTTATGCAGAGAAAACATTTTATTTTTTGAAAGCGCTTCCGAAAATATGTTTTTTAGTTATGCTATTCTACGAACGCTTTTCTATTCTGTTCTTTCCTCCGTTTGATATTTATAAACAACGGTGCATAGTTATGCTGAGAAAATTAGATAATTAAGGGACAAAAAATTGAAGATTAGCCTAATGTTTTTTTACAAATAAACAGGTGTTTTGTGTTTGGAGAGTGTGGAGATTATAGCAAGGGAAAATTATTTGCCTTACCCGAGATTCTAACCCGGATCTCACGAATACGCACCAAGTGTTCTACCACTTGAAAAAATATGTCATCACCTTCCTTTGCAGGGTTTTGTTGGCATTCGAGGCCCAACGGTTTATGCTGCCTCACCCTTTATGCTACCAAGCTCACAGCTTCCCTATGCTAACAGTAGAACTTCAGGAGTTCAGGGTTCAAATCCTAGCAAAGGAAAATAATTACTCCTTAGCAAAATTTTCATACCAATTACCTTTAGGATAAGAGAGAATAGAGTAATAATGCCCTTTTTCATATTCTCCTCATAAAATATGCATGAATGTGCAATGTGCATGAAAGATTACCGCAATTCACCGTTTTGTCAGTGGCCACTATATGTTTAATTTTTTTGTTTCTCTTTACCTCTATGTGTAATGTTGATTTTAGTGTCTGGAAGTATATGCCTAGTACTCCAAGACACCGAACCAATGTTAGACATAGAGCTCGAGAGACAGAAAAAAACTCAATCTATGGAATTAATCAACAATACCTACACTGCAAGTCACATAAAATCAACACTATATATTTATATGAAAGAACTGTAAAACACCGATGAAAAAATGCCTGGATGAAATATTTCACCCTTTCCTCGCGCGCCGTCGTCGTGTCTCCAAACCGGCCCTCAATTGCTCTTCACTGCTCAACTTGTCTCTCACGTCCCCAAACTTTTGCCAATTTAGACTCTCCCTTCGTCCGGGATAAACACAACAAGTGCTCGAGGGCCGTTAGGCAAGACCTTTCCCTCGCATACGTCGCTCAACTCTGGACGACGGTTTCCCATAACTTTAAATTCACTCTCTCCTTTACTAAACGACTTCATGGTCCCAAACCTCAATATTGTATTTCTGTTCGCAGCACCGCGACTTTGTCATCGTTTGATTTAACTATTCTTCAACAGGATGAAAGTTATATATCATAATTGGACTCAATATGGTATTTTGTTATAGTTTTCTAACATGGTAGCTATGCAATTTTTTATAGACCAATCAAAATTAGATATCAAGACCCTTAAAATCCATCTATACCACATATAGGTTGTTACTGATTATTTTCAACGTTTCGAAAGTGTCAGAAAGGCGCTCAGCATAAAATTTTAACCATAATAATTAGAATTTATTTCTAAAGTCTCACGAGCGACTCCTTGATACTTTAGGAATTGTGTCCACATTTATCCAGAAGAAACTCAAATGTTGAAAAATTACGTCAGAAAATTAAACTCTTTGCCCATTAATCCACAAATTCCAACTGATTTTCATTCAATCTGCACCAAATCGAAGAACTTGTAAGTAAATATGTTCTGCAAAGTTCATTTTTTATTTGTCAAAACTAAATTATTAACAAATTTGGTAATCGAAACTCCAATACTGAAATTTTAATACCAAAAGGATTACGAAAGCCAATTATATCACCATAATCAGCATAAAATACACAAATTTCAGCCCAATCCCCTAAATCTGCTTTCCGCATGTTAAAAATGCAACGAAAAAATCATTAAAAAAAACCGTCAGTAATATAAAATAAAAGGCAGATTACAGTCTCTATATCTTACAATTTGACTCCTCTAAACGCCGAGGATTTTTTTCTGAGAACCTAAACTCAAGTCTTTAAATTTGGTAATTGACGGAATTAAATGCAAGAATATCATGATTTGACTTGAATTTGATGATATGAAAATCCGTTTAATGAACATAGAAAGTTTACATGCATTAACATAAACTTTTACATAAATTTGTACATAAATTTTTGACTGATTAAATAATTTTTAAAACGAATATTTTAATGAAACAGTGCAATCCATGCAATTTACCTCAGTTAAATAATCCAAAAAGGATATTTAGCATACTCAAATAACTATACATTATCGACGAAAATATTTTATCCTGAAAACGGTGGAAGCAAAAATAATTCATTTCAAAAAAGACACTAAAGGATAGTGGTTCCTCGCATTACCACTTGTCTCTCACATTTTTCCCTTTGTACATTAATGGCTCTATCGAAAGCTTATGACGATATCCAGTAGTAAATATGCGAATAGAAGAAACGAAGTTGACCCTTTGACCTCCCATAAATTTAAGATAAACATATTTTCATTTCCATATAAAAACTCAGAGGCCTTCTGCCGAAAAAGAAAAAATAACGGTCTAAAAGCGGGTAATTATTTTAAAAATGTAACACACTTTTGGGAAATAATTATCGTAAATAGACGTTTCAGAACTGAACTATGCGACAAATGTTTTTAAAAATTCAAAAATGTGACAAAAATATGGCTGTTATTCAGGCAAATTTTGCTATTTGGACAATGCATGTACTATGTGGACAGACAGGACGTATTTTTTAAAATGATTATTATTTTTATATTTCTTTTTCTTTTGCCTTAAATATTTTTCATATTAATAACACAGTAGTGAATATTTGAGCAGGTATTTTTAGATTCAATCTCCGTTAAAAAAAGTCCTTAATAAATTTTGATGCCCCCAGCTATTTAGCCGAAGCAGATTACGGATCATCATATCAATGCTTTGTTTTCCTTTCTTCAACAGAGCATGCGGAGGGATGACGGCAAGCTGCCGCCTTGATGCTCCACGTTGACTCGAATTGTCCAATCGGCTAGGATTTCCATTTCTACGCTGAAAGGCTATGCTAGCCTCTGTGCCTGCCATGAGCTCCGTGCCACTTTCTACATTCTCTTTTCCCCTCCCACACGTTTCATTCGCTCATTATGCGTACATAAGCGCATTATGGGAGTAATCTTTGGCGATGACAGTGCGATGAGTTCATTGGACACGTGATATGAAATAATGGTAGAACCAGAGCAGAAACATACCGTTTATGCCAAAATCATACATCAGTGGGAACAATGATGTGCATTTACGCAGTAGCTCTACAGGGCAATGCTTTGTTTTCACCACATCATGTCGGAGACCCAGCGTCTTCCATGGGCACTAATTCACTACGATAAGTGAATAGCAGCTTCGTGAGACTAGGGCACATATATGAAGGGGGATCTTTGCTGAGCCTCGGAGGCAGCGAGACGGATAAGACGTGCACTCGCCTATTCTTTTACAGGACCGGAGTAAAGGAGTAGGGGGGGGGGGGAGGAGTAGGGGAAAAGAAGCTGTTGAAGCGTTAGGAGACGCCTCGTCACTTTCTTTTATTTTCTCCACCGATCTCCTTTTCCTCCTTTTGCATTCCCCAACTGTTTTACCCCAACCACTCAGAGGGAAAGGAGAAATACGTGCCGTTATCACCTTTTCTTATCCCCCAAAGAAAAATGATGGCAAGACATTTTTATTTTTTTCTCCTGCTTTTAACTTAATTTTATCCTGTGTCGTCTTCTATTTCGCTATACTGCCATCGCAGGAGACTTCTACTCGTCTTTTCCCATTGCCCTTCATGCATTCACACTTTCTCGAAACTTCATTTTGCTTCAATACAACCCAATGTGACACCTATTTCGCTGCTGTTTGCAAATTATTTCTAATATATTTACGATTTCATATTCCGTTTACAGCTTTAAATTCTTGTTATAAATTTAACAATTACTTGTATCAAAACTCTTATCGACAAT
The DNA here is from genome assembly GCF_921293095.1 of Ischnura elegans. Lineage (NCBI taxonomy): Eukaryota > Metazoa > Arthropoda > Insecta > Odonata > Coenagrionidae > Ischnura > Ischnura elegans. The sequence continues at coordinate 111,474,349 of NC_060249.1, forward strand.
TTTAACTAATCATTTCATTGAATCTACTGTGGCTAATTGAGATTATGAAAAGTTTGAAATCGAAATTAAGACCTAAAATTGAGTTTTGTTACAAACTTACTTCGCGTGAACAAAAATATATACCTACATTTTGATTTCCATACTGTTTTCCGATTACAAACATCTGACATTAGACATAGTCACTTCACTGGAATAACATCAGTGTAGGATATCTTGTTAGTATGAGGGCAAGAAGTTGACTAAGTTAAAAGACGATATCGCTTTCCCTCGGAACCGCATTTATTCGTTAAGGCAAAGAATAAGGGAGAAGTAGCCAGAAGACATTGAGGAAAGGAATAAATTTCCATTCAACACCTTTTGGCGGAGCTGAAAACATATCTGACCTTAATTACTTTTTCACGGACTTTTTTTACGATTTATTAACCATGGAGGAGAAAAGTAACACGTTTTTTGGAACCTGATCCCTGTTCACCAGAAACAGGAGTTAGTAAGTACCTTGAATTAAGAAGGCGCGCCACTCTGCCAAAGCCTTACCGAAAAAGGCTCGAAGGGGGTATCCCCGACCCCAAAAGGTTTGAAGGGGGAACCCCAACCCCAAATGTTTCGGTGCGGTTTGAACCTCTTGATCCTCGCGCTTGATAATCTCGCACGCTATAGCCTTGCGCTCGGTCAGCCGTCAGTAAAAGTCACGAGGGTAATATGTCATTATAAGTAAACTACCAAAATGGAGACACTTTGACAAAGATGACTCGTAAAGACAGAGATATATGCAAAGCATAATATTGTAAGGGAGAACATTGACTTATTTTGCAGGGTAGATATAATTTAATGTTTTCACATTGGAATGGAGTTATACCTTAAAAGGCCAACACCCGTCAAAATGGCATGTTAAGTGTTCATTTGTAACGGCAACGTGTATTTAAGTCAGGAAATTACTAGACTATATTTCGTCCGACGATTTTGATCTTTTAGTTAGCAGTTTTTGTATTTTACATTCTTTATTACATTTTGAATGGAAATAAGCAGCATATCTGCCATGCCGAGCGGTATGTGATAGGTCAGGACAGGAGAAGCAGGTGCGACGTGACCGCTGTTCATTTAAAAAATTTTTATTGTAAAAAGATAAGTAAAAAATCACTCAGTAGAATTGGTAAACGAAGAAAGAGGTTATATAAAGCTCAATAAATGTATCAATAGTTTTAACATAAACGAATTAATATTTTAAATAATTACCACCCTTCAAAAACACGGGTAATGGCCATTCTAAGTAGGTAGCCATACAACCCCGGTTGTTGTGGGAAATGTTAAGGGAAGAGATACAATGTAAGAAGGGACTTCAGGCATTGGAGGATTGAGAAATGGGAGGTTGCTTCGGAGATAAATGGAAAATGAAGAAGGAAAGAGATGCTACGGTAGGAAGCGAATGGATATTGGACGGTAATGGGGCGAGAGGAAGGGAATACCATTTGTTCATCATCCGATAATGGAGCTGTGAATGCACTCGACAATCGATCCATGAGGGGTTGAAAAGACAATGAAGAAATTGATGTGAGAGGTCAGATGTGATGCATAGATTGAGCGCGATTGAAATGGACGGTGGTAATCACAGAGATTGCAAAACTTAGCGAAAAAAAGTCTGAAAATGAAAACACCTACACATAAAAATACACATAGACCATTAAAATGAATTTTAAAAAACGTCGAATGATTTATGCATGCTGGAAGGGGCATGAGCCATAAAGATGAGCAGCTTGAAAATATATTCTTTGGAAATGAAATGAAGCCTAATAAAACGATGCATGTATCCTGGAAATTTTTAATTCATTTTAAAATGCATCAAAAATTAAAGAAAATGATTTAAGAAAAGAAAATTAAGTTTAAATATTGATGAAGATTTTAATGGTAGACAGGAGAGAGATAGCGACATCAAAAGTGCTAAGATCCAGGTTCATGATAGAAACTGCGCATTTGCGACCAAAAAAACAATGACGAGATTTCTCAAGCTAATCAAGACATATTCCATATTGTTAGCAAGAGAAGAGAGTTTTCATATACTTAATAATTAAATGGTATTTCAGGTACGCGTTGTATTGTAAATTTTTATCGCATCCAGAAAGCATCTAAGTGTAGAGCAAAACCCGAAATAATTGAAAGGAAATATACGGAAATATAAGTACTGAGGCATCTATGCAATGGCAGTAGAGTAATAGGATTTACAAGTGAATTTGAAAAAATGTTAATTTAAATTTCAATGGGTTTGGTTGAAAAAGATACGTGCAGTAATCAAGGCATAAGCTACAAAAAAACAATAATTTTATTACGCTAACGTTGCTATAAAAAGATATCTTTCAAAATTCTTGCTCTGAAAAAGTCTTGCTTGAACACCGCGAATGGGCAGAATAAAATCGATACGAGCACTGAAAGAGGGACTTTAAAGATTCCATCTCAGAGGAAGACCTGGGCAGTGGCGCAGGGAGGGGGGTTTAGGGGGACAAACCACCCCCCCCCCCAGAGCACAGAGAAATTTCATTTATAAAATATTTTAATGAGACAAATTTTGCAAATAATATTCGGGGTAAGATGACTCTCAAACAAAAAATTAAACTATTCACACAGCCGTAAAACTCACCATTTTAAACCATTTGTCTTAAAAAATTTCTAGGGGCTGGCTCCCGCATCTCCCGCTTATCCTGGCGGGTATCCCATACCCCCCAGATCCTTCAGTATTAGTTGTGCCGAACCCCCCCCAAGACTTAATTCCTAGCTGCGCCCCTGGGTCTGGGGAATAGTAGGACAGGGGTGGGCTGGACAGCGCGTGATATGTCAAAATCCGAAGGTCCTGCGGAGAAAACGAAGGGAAGAGGCTGTGATACGGCGAAGGCACTTCGCAACGAGGAACACTCCATCATTTGAACCCCGATCACCTGTTAACGAGTGGGCGGATATTTTTAAAAATCAGTATCACGAGATGCTTAACCTTGTACAATGTGGTGGATCAAAGAACCATTTCTTATAAAATGCTATGTGATTGTTTAAAGCTAGTGTTTTGACTAATCGTTAATCGGGTTTGTTAATCAATTGTATTATACTGTTGATTCAGATATAGCTTCAGCGAGGTAGAGCGTATAGTGTAGTACGAGGTGGCCCAGGGAGAGAAATCGGCCCTGTTTGAATTTAACAAGTTTACTTCTCAATTTGGGGTGTACTCTAATATACTAACTAATCTTCAAGTTGGATCACCAAGAGAAGACATTATCAACACCAATGGCACATTGTGAGTAATGATCAGAGAAAATAGCAAAAGTGAAGAATATACGAAGCAAAATTCCTATCCCAAGCTCCTAGACTTGCAAGTTTTTGAATTGATGAGAAAGTATTACGCGTGTGAAGAGAAAAATATCCTCCTTGGTTCTGACGTATTGTATACAATACATCGACGTTTGAATTTTTTACCGCTTGGTTACGTTAAATGTCGTTATTGTAATTATTTCAGTGCTTCCTGACAAATGTCATCATCATAAAGGAGCATGATTCACTGAAATCACTAATGTTGTTTGTTAAGAACTGATTGACAAGAAAACATGAAATTAAGACTAAAATAACGGTAGGGGTCATTCCATTTCAAATCAACAAAAAAATCTTGATTTTACCATTTTTCATTCTCGAATATTTTTCTCAGGATCTTTGCTCATACATTAATGATTACTTTAAACTGAACCATGAGTCTGTATTTTCATGACCTTTCCCTGTGGATGTTGACTACGAAAAATGGTAAAAGTGAACTTTTTTTTTGCAGCTGAATTACTTCATGCGGTGAACATTTGATGATGATCGTGGGATAAATATGGACTACTTAGCTGTAGAAAAAAATCATGACTTTTCATTGCACAGGAATGGAATTATAGATGTAAATAAAAATCACCATACGTTGCACGTTACGGAACTTTAGTCACGCCCAAATTTCAATTGCTCATATTTCATAAACAATTTACAATTGGAGGCTAAAATTGTACACAATATCTAATCATACCAGAATGTATAACTATTGAAAATTTTATGAAAATCCGAGTCGGTGGGTTTCATTTGGTTAAAATATTGGTTGATCATAGACAACTTACGGGACTTAGGAGGTTAAAGGATCCAACAGGAAAATCTGGTGAGCCGGAGCGGGGTAAAAGGTCTCTGTCATGCCGAGGGGTGAGAGTGGAATATGACGACGCCGTGCGGACTAGGATGTCGAGTAGTAAAGGGAGGGATGTGTCCGCTCTGCGAGAGTCGTCCAATGGGAGTCTGAGATTGGACGATAAAAGGACCGACCGGTATGGGACGAGGCACCGCCCGCCCTGAGGAGACACTCTCGAGCCGAAAACGGCCGACCTACCCCTATTCCTGCTCAATTTGCCTCCAGTTCTCTCACTATAGCTATAACAATGGAGCTAGGAAATAGAACCGTGCAACAGCTGACGGTGTGTTTTCTGTGATATAGGACACTATTGAAGGAGCAAAAGGTGTTACTCAGGATCGAATATAGGAAAATCAAAAGTAAATTTTTGCAGAAGAGGATTATGTTCCTAGCTTGAAGAATGAATAAATTGTGAAAATTAAGCTATGAATTCAAAAACAGTCCAAGTCCTTTCAGAAAATTTTTGAGACGAAGCATTTCCTTCTCGGTACATCCTAAATGACACTCTCTGTACAAAACTTTTCGTAGAAAAAAATTAAACCAACACTTTCAATGCTCCCAAAGTAATACAAAAAAACGGTTCATTTCAAATTTATGCCTATCGGGCTTGTGATTTTTTTAAAATCCATGGCTATAACCGTCCCCACGTGTAGGTTAGGAGAAGGGTTCAGCCTGTTCCGAGGAAAAGTTTGCAAATTTGAAAAAAAAAGGTGAATAATGAATGCAAAGTAGGAAAAAATGCAGCTCTTTTCATACTAGTCCTAGCTTTAGTACCCTTCGCATTTCCCATCATAAATGCCCTAGTCATTCACGAAGTTGCCGAAAATCATTCAGAAATTTATTCGTCGGAAGAGAATCTATGAGGTATTGATGGATGGTAATCAATGATACAGAAATTGTAGAAAATAAATCCATGCGAGGAATTTTACAATCCCAGTAATATTTCCCTTGTCCTTTAGAATTCCATTTCATTTGATTATGAACCCCAGCGAATTCCTACTCATCGATTTCATTCTTAAATTTGCTGGTATTTTTTTCACAAAGAAAACTGAACCGTGTGAAATCTTCCGTGCCGAGCTGAGTCATTGCACTTTGAAAACCATTGGTAGGCAACATGCACAACACTTCATAACTTAGGCGAAATAGTCGTGCAGTCACTTTTGTCTATAAACGGCTGTGCTTCTGATGAAAAATTTCTCGGGATTCCCACCGGGTATGGTATTGGGTTAATTCTCCCAACGTTTCAATGGCTGAGTCTGCCATCGTCTTCAGGGATTTACTCTTAATGGTACTTTTTTATGGTACTTATTTATTTATTCATATTCCTGGTTGCCATAATTGTTGTGTGCGGATGTAGCGATTAATTATGGCATTCCAGGCACTGCTCAGTTGGAACCCTTTATCTTTATTTAAGCTCTTCTCCTCAAGGCTAATAGCAATTGCCTCCTTCACAATTCTATCCCAATACTTATTAGTGCGGCACAAAGCCTTCGTATTTTTGAAGTCTTATTTGTGCTTTTGGCTACCATAGACTACAAAATTGTATGCACTTGGCTCTAAGACCACGATTTCACATGGTATTTCACACGGTTCCGTTTGCAATGTAAGGGAAAGACATCCAAAGTACATATTCCTTAGGTGAGGAATACTTCGCGAAGGTTCCTCGTGAGCCTAAAAAGATATCACTCAATAGGCCAGCCTTTTCAATCTCAGACACAGCCCTCGACTTCTCAACACTCTCAACCTTTACGATTCTCATTCTCTATCTGCGGGTAGCAGCTTCAAATTCAGGTTTCTGGGCAAGTCCCTTACATTTCTCGGTACGAAAGAAAAAAGCTACTCACCACCCTCTCCTCTCCTCTTTAGACTTTCTTCACGAGACAAAAACACCATCGATCACTTCCACTGCGAACAATTCTGTAGCAACCACATATAAGGAAGTTATCTAAAAAATTCACCTATTGAAGTTCATTTCCAAAATAATAACTTCAGGATCAAAAAATTTTTAAAAGCGCAATCGACATAATTTAAATGAAAATTATCAAAATTATATTCAAATTTAACCCTTGAAGGTAGTATACTTCAGGATTTTCGAAATCCTACCACTTTTCAGCAATAGCTGCTTCATCTTCACGCTTAATTTCATAAGCTAATGATCACATATTCCATAGCATTTTTGGAATAGGGTTGAGTTTTCTGAAGACATAAAGAAAACTGTTTGAATTTCTTATCGGCCAGTTAGGTAAACTGTGTGTCTAAATTTCATGTGGGTGTGCATAATCGTTAATGAACGCATGAGACAGCAGCCTTGCCAGATACCTCTAATCGTTCCTTCAAATCTATAAGTTTCTGGAATCTTTAATCCATTTTACAACTACATAAATTGGTGTTATTTTTTATTTCGTGCCTTGATACATCCTCATTTTATTCTCGTTCATTCACTATTTGAGCTTGAAATAATAACGATTCCAATCATCCTCCAAAATCCTAATTCCAATTCCCAGTTCAAAAACAAATAATCCAAAGGCATTCATTTCTTTCTTCCTAGAAACTTCCCTAATCGTCATTTCATATTCCCCTCTTCAACTACAGCCCCGCACTTCCTTTTTCCATTATTTCCTTCTCTTTTACAGAAAATAAACACTTCGTTGGAATGCTCTCATCTCCGGTTCCGCGAATTCTGTCTCCCAGAAAGCCTCACCGCCCGTGCGGTCATTGCTACCTTTTCCACCTCTTCCGCATCACTCTTTCAAGCTTCCAATCTGCGGCTTCATCTCTGTAATTTGATTACTCGTTTTCGCTTCAAGGTTTTGCATTCAGACTCCATGGGAGCTGCGGGTTATGCCATCGTCCCTGCCGAAAATACCAACGCTCCACAATAAATACCATTAGAAATACTCTCAGATGAGTTAATTTTCCGAGTAATAACGGATATTTTTGGACCTAGGGCTAAAAAAAATCCGATACATGCCGTGGAAATCGTTGGAATTAAAAAATGTATTTTATACTGATACAATTTTATAGAAGTGTTTTTGAAAAATAGGATGATATTTAGTCCTTCCTGGAAAACCAACAAGACAATATCTTACCCAAACTTCGTGTTTTATGTAGGTATGTTCAAGCAAAACTAAGCTTTTCAGCCATAATTTATTATTATTAGACAAATATTCTGAGGATATAAATGAACTACTTTGAATTACCCCCAGGTAACTGACAAAATGTGGCTAAATTTAACCGCTGATATGCTGAATGATAGTAATTGAAGTTCACTTTGATCCGCTAATGAAAATTTTTAACTCATTTCCATGTCATTTCATCCTACTGTTTGCGCAATCCGGCCCTTTGTGGGCCAATAGATGTGCGCGCGGAGACGTGTGCCCCTAAGTTATGCTTAATGAAAGCGCACGGCAAAGCTCAGCGTCCACACGCTCCCGGCTTCCTTCAAACACTGATTGGAAAAACATGTGATACCCACGCCGATGGCAAGGGTTTGGATCTTAGAGTGTCCGGATGCGAAAGAGTTACTTACCCTCATGTAACGGCACTGCCAGGGATCCCTCACTCCAAGAGGGTAGCAGTGACCCTTGACGGAGACAACGTGAGAAAGGAGCTGGCCGAAAAGGCCGAACCTGGGAAACCCCGAGCACGGTGGCACTCGCCGAAGGAGCTGACAGGGATGGGGGAAAGGACCCAACACTCTGATTATATGAGGCTCTTGAAGAAAACCCACACTCCTCTTTACTATCGAAATGTAAAAAATATGTTTTTGAATCTTGCAATAACTTAAATCAATAATTAGTTTATTTTTGAAGCCGGTCGAAATAAGCCCTCAGACGGTAAGAGTCGGGTGCAATACGGAGATTCAATATGAATACCAACTGTCAGTCAATTACGTATCGTAAAAGTAATCAGGAAATGGGATTTTATAGAGCATTTTAACTTAACTGCATCTAAAAACATTTCCCCAGCATAATCATACTTTCTATTAAGGTAATTAGTAGAAATTGAGCAAAAATATATTTGACCGCGTTTCCGCCCATTGTGGCTTCATTACAAACGGTTATTCTGAATAAACAAGTTGATGTATCATCAAAATGTTTCACGGGATTATAAAAGACACCATAAGAAAAACGTACGTAAATATCTTCACCATCAATATAAGTAAATTTTCTGGCCAGAAATCAGTTAATGAATAAATGCTAAGCGTTACCAAATCTTAACATTAAAAATCTCAAAAATAAAATTTTAAACTACGTATTTAACAATAGATTTCAAATTCTAACAAACAGACTTTTTTATCTCAAGTGTGGATGTGTGGATGAAGGTCAGCTCGGTATCCCTCCCTTTTAAACGATTTACCTGGCCTTACGAGTTACGGCAGCAGTTTTAGTTACGAGGTACGGATTTGAATCACTCATATCCCATCTTACCCTCCAAAATCTCTCCCTCTCTCTATACCAACTCAAGCACCTAGTACTGCGAAGTAGCTATTTCAGTGGTTTTCTCGATCCTGCAATCGAGAGTAACGAAGGTGAGTAGAGTAGTTGCCTAGACGAGGAGGTCTACAGTGCTCGCTTGTAAAGGTACGATAGAGTACTCAGATCTAAGCTGTGTCTAGGTGCAACACTGCACTGCTGTCTCAGCTAAAAGGCTGACTTTTTCGCAGCCACATCATCTTATGCTTTATAAATTGGAACTTAATTCAGATGACTAGTAATCAGAACTTAAATCTTGAGTTCTCAAAAAGTTGAGGAATGTTGAATGCTTAATATTTTTTACCTTTCATCTAGAAATTATCGAAAATGAGCATTAATTACATTGGAAAACAAAAAATATGTTTTCTACATTTTCCATCTGAGGGAAAGATAACCTGTCGTTTGATCTAACATTCAACGACTAATTATTTGAAGAAATTTTCCTATGTGGTCATGGATGTATTTTCGAGCTATTTGTGGATTTTCCGCCAGTAGAAATATTATCTCTTTCAATATTTTCATCCGCATGTCTAAACAAATCTCCTCTTCGGTGGGAATTCATTATTTTTTTCATTTTATGCAGCACTGAAAATAACCTGATTTCACACCTAATAATCGAAAAGAACAAAAATTTTAAATATATTTCATATTCTATAACAAGAAAAGTTGACGGGGAATGTTTCATTTACCTATAATTTTATATCATCCTTTTTTACCACGGAGGTATTTAGAAGTACATGAGATTGCTGCTGAATATAGTTATTTGTATGTTTAAAACGAGAAAACAGCACGAATAAATATGTGCTGCCAATGTTTTCAAACCATTAAAAATGCGGCGAAACATACTGTTAGCAAGTGCGCTACACATTGAAATACCTCATCCAAACAGAGAAACCAAATGTTTCGCTTACCAAATAAATTAATTCAAAGATTGGATTGAATTCGAAGATGATTTCATGATGACAATAGGAAATGTAGTATTTAAAAATGAAACTACCATAGGGATAGTGACGCATATAAACGATTCATGTGCCAACGATGACTAGGTTTGGGGCATGTATGAAAGGTAAAATGTACAAGGAAGATCAGACGAGAAATAAATGTCGGGATGGAATGCGGAATAAAGTAGCAAAGACACAGAAAGGGGAATTTAGACGCAGAAGATTTCATTTCGACATGAGTAGCGGTCGTAGAAATGTGAAGGAGGTTGGGAAAGGTAAACAGTGCATTTTTCCTGGAAAGGAAATGATTCGAAGGAAAAATTGGGAGAATGAAAGAGAAAGAAAAGGAAAGAAGAAGTTAAGTCCTGTTGAAAAAGTTCCATGAGAATGCCTGAAAAAAATGAAAGACGCAAAATAAAGAGAGGAAGTTGATGAGAAAAAAATATCATTTGGCAAGAGGGCAGAGAAAACATTTGCCTGAGTAGTGGGAGGGAAGGAAAAGGTTTATGATGAAGAGGGATAGGGAAAATTCTACAAGAATGACGAAAAAAAGGAGTGCGGGCTCCTGTAATTGAGATAGGAAGCAACTGGTCGGGTGAAACAACTGATATGGTAATACGTAACTTATGAGACGCAGAAAGGGATATCATATTCCTACATGCCAAACGAGAGTGATCTGATGAAATTTTTTGACAGGGTCTACTTAAAACGTAACTTCTGGCAACTTATGAATTTGGAAAAGAAAATTCGAGATTAATTGAGAAAATGACGGGAATTTTAGTTTTCTGAAAATAAACATTTATTCGTCTAAATTAATGTTGTCGCTATCAAAATAGTCACAGTATAGTGCTTGGGACAGGCAAAGTAAACAATGAAATCAGCTGAAAATTATAACATCCTTCAGGGGAATGTATAGCAACATATTAAAAAAATTGACAAACAGACTTTCAAAACTTGCTAGGAATTTGAAAATCTAGTTCCTCTTACATTCTGAACACACCTCGTAAATATTAGGGTGTAATCACGCCATATGCCACTATGGTAAGGCGGTTGGTTGAATATGAGCTAAGCTCCTACCACATATCTTTCGCCATTTCCTACTTCCTCTTTCTCTAAGCTATCCCTGTTTCCCAAGTCAAAACTTATAAATTCACTCTATGATTTAAAAACTAGGGAGATACTTAAATTCTTCAAACTTCAATTCATCATTGTCTCTCTTCCGGCAGAACAAAATAGAATGGGATGAATTGATCGTAATATTCTTTTCAGAAGTTTCAAGTGGTTGCCGAAATAACTGCAAATAAATTTTAAGCCTTATATGAAATAATTTGACTGGATTGAGGAAAAAATAAAATCAATCGTGAATGTACCTTGTCGGTTGGAAAACAATTTATCACGAAGCCACTTGTCGCTTCAAACTATGTTATCAATGAGTGAGTAACTGGGTGTTAATGACTTGATTGCCATCGATTTAATCTTCAGCGTCCGGGTATGCTAGTCCACGGACATTTTTGCCCTGTATCCTCTGAAAGGGCAAAATTTTGGGAAGCATTTAAGGGAAAGGGAATTTCGCCGTGATGAGCACACTGACACCGGAAATCTCAGGGTTGGAGAACATTTTGTTGGACTAGAGTCAAAGAATTCCGCGCCGTAATTAAAGCAACGAAAGCTAAAAATTAGCGCAACTTGATGTTTAATATTAATAGAGAATGGCAAAAATCACCCGATAGATAGCGATATTTCAGATATTTTACTCTCAACAGGCTTAATTTTTCTCAGAACAAGAACCTAATTTTTTTGAATGCACGCGCAGGTAAAAAGGATTCTATCGTCCGTCTAACGTCCTTTGCGGTTGCCCAAGGGTTAGTTTGAAGGTGTATACCTCATTTATTAGAGCATAGGACGGCAACATCTAATTAGTTCAAGGTCTACGTGACTTTAGAGGTATAAATAATCGAGCCGCAAGCTTTTTATACGTATAGAAAATTCATTTTCTTTCAAAACATCCAGAATTTCAGTGGAGGAAACGATCCTATTTAGGTTTTTAGTTCCTCCACTAAAATTATATATCGGTACATAATACGGAGCTGGTTTTAATACTTGAATTGAAGGAGGTCGATCTCCCAAGAGAACCTTCTTATATGTGACATCTAGAAAGGATTAAATACTATTCAACAAAATCATTACAAAATATTCATTACACAGACTAAATGCAAAGAACTGTGGGTACAATGAAATTTTTATGCGAGAGAACCCAGAGGAAACACGAGACTAAACAGAGGGAAGAAAGGAAGGTTAGAGAACAGGTGGGAGAAGTCGGATTTTGGATGAGGAGACGAGGAGAATGTGTTGCACAGGTGAAAGCTATAAAAGCGGATTAGGGGGGTGGAGCATGAGACGCTGTTATTGAGCTTTCTCGACACAGGGAAGTTTGCAAGGTAAGGCGAAGAAGAAAGGGGAATTTGCGAGGCGTTGTTTGGGCTTTAGATTGAGATCCCATCGAGATTACCACTATAATCGTTCCGATATTTGTTTATTGAACTCATGCCCATCAAGGTAGGCTAAGAGTTTTTATTTTTTGAACATGTAGCAATAATCCATTGCATTGCCTACCACCTGAATCTGATTTGCAAAGACACCAGCCGTGCTCAAAACGACCTCCGATTGGTTATTTGGAAGACGAAAGGATGGGACTCGACCATTTCTCTTAAGACTTAATGGCTTCACTCACCCATTTTTAAATTTAATAATTGTGTTAGAAATCAAGGTACACGCGTTTTTCGGTATTCTGAACCGTAGCCTAATTCTCGCACCATTCCAGACAAAGTATCGACGTCCTTGACCATATCGTAGAAAAGTTGATGACGCAACGGACTCAAACCGAGCACGCTGTTTCTCCGCTACTCCTCGGCCTTATGCATGAACAGCGTGCGGTTCGTTAATACATACACACTTGCGAGCGAGTCTCTGCACCAATGAAAAATTCTCCTTGAAAAATTAAATGAGCTACATACCTAGTGTCGTCACCAACTCATGAAAAGAGTGCGGCAAATTTCGGTATTCGCTAAAATTGCTATACATATCTTCTCTTTGGAAATTTGTAAGTATACTAGAGAGTTTGAATTGTTGGACTAAAGTTAAATTATGAGGCTTTGAATAGATTGAAGACGAAAATTGTTAATTTTTTCTTGCATAAACCAAAATTAAATATAAGTTCTGTGAAATCTTCCTGAAGAATTTATAGGCTGTGAATAAGTATTATTTTTGGTAAAATATTCCACCGGAATATTCGCATGCTTACATTTAAAGATGGTTTCAATGAAGTTGAAATAAATGTGTGAAAATGCTTGAACGTAGGGAAGGAGGTTTAATATTCATATGCATTTTAAGTCACATCATGCATCTTTTGGAACGAAAAAGTAATCACCTGAATGCCTGGTGTAAGTGCTTTAAGTACGATTCTGTGATTCAATGCATTTAAATATTTTCTCCCACCAAGTACGAACTTTTCCCTTGCTGGCGTAACTACCATGTAGAATATTTTGTTATACCAAACACAACACAAAGTTAATATATTCTGAATCAATAGTACCTAAGAAAATAGCACGCATTTACCCGATGAGATAATTGCTTTCAAAGGAAATTTTAAAACACCCAAAATAACTGCGTTATCTACTGAAACATCTACATACTACTCCGCAAGCCGCAGAAAAAGACTTTAGGCTGAGGGTTTTAGGACACCAGCTGATTATTATATAAATAGAAAATCCTCAAAAAATTACGAATATCATTTATTCAAGACCTTTATGGTTCGAAGGAAAAACGAGCCCTCATGTCTATCCATGCGGCAAAATATTTCTCTTAATTTATCGCTTCTGTCGGACCTGGGAATATAGTGGCACTCTAATATTATGTTCTCCATATGGTTCCTAAAGCGTGTTCAAGCAATCTAAGCCTTGCGCGCAGCCTTCGAGTCTCCAGCGGTTCCCAGCCTAATTCGCTTAACGTATGGGTAATGCTGTCTGTACGCCCGTAGCAGTTTTGACGTTTTTTATAGATGCCATACTTGTCTAATAAACTCATGAACTTCAACAAAAATTTCTTTTGCTATGTGTATACAATTTAAATTCCTGTAAAAACCCTTGATTATCATTTTGAATTTAATATTAATTTTGCTAGAGCTCAATATTTTAAAACATGCTTGCAATAGCCGTAAACAATATGGATTTTGCTATTTTATTTTCAAGGTCTGTATTTAATAAAATTTTGATAATGCATTTCGTGGTACCTAGGTAAAAACTTTATGTATTTTCACAGCAACAAGTAACAATTATTTTTTTATTAATTTTCAAGATTTATTTAGTTCATTTAACTATGGTATTCCATAGCAGCTCAAATGTAATATTTTTTTCAGTGCGGAGTTGCTGGAAAATGTAATACCTGAGTAAACTTCGCACTTCCGCCAATTTCCGCCTTCTTGAATTAATAAGAGATGAGGATAAAGGAGATGAGAAAAAGAGTTGCAGCAGTAAGGACGACGGTTATCAGCGGGGAAAATAACATAGGTATGTTGATTCTATAAGACGGGCGAGAAAGGAGAGGAGACTACGGTTGCTATGCCGTTTCGGTGTTTTAGAGAAGGAATTAAATAAATAACAGGGCGCAAACTGGTCCTCCCATGAAATTCCAAGAAGTGGAAACACCGCGAAGCAATTGGGGCATGTAGGAGTTTTTACGAGAAACGTGGGCCGCGAAGGATTACGGGGGAAATCGTTTTCTGGAGTCTATTCTATTTTCCAATAGAATCGCCGATCGACACGAATTTATTGATGATATTGTGAGCAATAAATAATGCTTCGAAGTATTATTCGCACGAAGGATAACATGAAAGAGAACAAAAAGGAGCAAGGTTGTTACTCGTCGCCTGAATCCAACTCTTCTTCTTTCCCTTTCCTTACTTCGGACAGCGATGGGTATCCCTCAATCTTTTCAATTCCCCCTCCATCTGCCACCCCTTTCTACACAACTCCTCCTCAACCCTTCTCCCTAAATATCTATATGTATACATAATTGTGCGCACACAGCGTTAATCTGTAAAAAGAGAAATGGTAGCATTACTAATGACTAGTTTGCGGCGTGACTTCCTGAAATTACTACAAAAAAAATCATGCGATTCACATTCAACATGCAACATCCGTCGAGTACGGCAATTCCCGTGGCCAGCAGCCAGCTCCGGGCGGTGCCGCACGTTCCAAAAATCGATCTTAATTTCGGCGTCGCAGGTGGTCGCAGCTGTACTTCAGATTATCATAATCTATATACTTTGTTGTATATATTGTGTCAATATCTCGAGGTAACTCGGTGATCCTTTTTTTAAAACACAACAAACATAAACACAAAAATTCGACGAAAAACAGGGTCCGCCATTTTGTATCGTATTGGTCACAAATACAACAACTAAGTCGTGAAAGTTGTTGGTAATCGATGATAACAAACCGTTTAACAAATTTATAAATTTTTGTTGCTATTGAATTACTACTAAAGGTGTGACATTAGTTTAAACATGCTGAATTTCGAAAAAAATTCAAAGCGGGCAATTTCCGCCAAATTTGTTCAACTTTGAGGCTATGTATTTTATATAAAAAATTAGCCTAAGAAAAATATTTTGCGTCAAAAAATGCACTAATGTGTTGGCAACAACTGTGCAAAGTTTCAACTTCCATACTCAAAAAAACCATTTTCGAGGTTTTGTCCAGCTTTTTTCGATTTCAGCCCACTGTGCGGCGCCTCCTTCCCTTTTCCTTCCTGTCCTCCCCCTTCTGTGGTGCAGAGGTGATAAGGTTATAGCGGTTATAGCTTCAGACTTCGGCCCAGGAGAGTAACCCCGCGAGCCCGCCCTAGGGTTTCGAATCCAGTGTTGGATCACACTGTGCTTCCAAAATTCAACCGGTGCATCTCAGTAGTGGAGGTGTTTTTACTTACCAAGTATAAACAGATAATGAAAATGAAGAGTGTCTTAGTATTGAATGGCACGCTTGAAATTCCTGTGCTAAAGCTGAATTTGGAGCTCAATTCTGGTTTCGTATACTACAGTCGTCAAAAAGGAACAGATTTTCGAGAAAACGATTCACACAGTTGCATTGACTTCGCCATCCGATTAATGCAACCATGAACTTCATCAACAATTCATGCTCTTGAGTTCATTCGCTGAGGCTTCAGTTAATGAGGCATTCGCAAGGAATATTGGAAGCAGCAGCCTCCAGATATAGGTTGATAACACTCTGATCCGCAACCTCACTGACATCCATTCTTAAATCTCCGATACTGACGCGAGAGGACTATTTTTAATTCACCAGAAGAACTGGACGCAAGGACCGGTGAATGAAACGGAACGACAAGTGATAAGCTGCGTGCTCCGCACGGCCTTGGTACGCGAATTCGTGATCACGCGTGACTGCCCTCTCTCGAGGGATTCGCAGGAGGAAAAGCGTGATGCTGCCACTGCACGTTATTTCACGCTATCCTTTTTTTTCCCTTCGCTTCGCATTCCAACCCTAAAGTGATTCCATCCGTGACTGCGGGCCATAAATGCGACGCGAGCGTGTAACTAGGCGCTTCGGCCTGTCCCTCTGGCAAAACGACAATAACCTTCCCCAGAACCCGTGACCCCCCAGCACCCCCCCCCCCTTAAAAGGGTCAGCCGGTCGGTCATTATGACGAGACACCACCGCGAAGAGTTAATGACCCTCCAGCCTAATGAATTGGTCTCCATCAGTGCGGCAAATTAAACTCCCATTCGTCCGTCGAACATACCTTTCGCTTACGCAGTGCACTCTCTCCATGAAAGCCCATTTTGCCTTCACCAGTCATCATCATTCATTCTCTTTTATTCTCGTTCCTCGTGCATTCCCGTTCACTCCACTTTCGGTCCGGGAACTCACGCTCACACGCAATTTGTGACATCCAGCTTCCGTCCAGTACAGTCCGCTTAAAAGTTGGCTGCCTCTGCGAGGACTACGGTTTCGGGAATGGGCGAGTCTATTCTGAAGGATTTCCGTGACACGGGAATGTAGGGAAAAAACTTGGTAAATTTCACATGTGATTTTAGTAACAACCAGTTTCCTCTCTGTGCAACATCGCAGGGTTAAAAAAAAGTTTTTTTTTACTTGACGAAATGTTTTGTTCGAAACTGGTTGATACTAAAAATCACATGTGAAATTTACAAAGTTTTTTTTTTGACATGTAGAAAGTCACGCCTCAAACCATCAATTTTATTACGGAAATGTAGGTTAACATAGTTAGTCCTCGGCATAGGAGCAAAGTGCGTTCCGAGAACTTGTTCGTAAGTTGATAAACCTAATCAAGGCATCATGAGGTGTAGTGAATACTGTAGAATGCAAAACTGCATTAAATTCTTTCGTTAACCCACGAAATGATGACAAACTGATCTAGCGGCGCATGCGATGCGGCTGGAACCGAAAAAATTTCGCTGCCCGCGGGAAGAACAGACGAACGAAACAATGAACAGTTCCTTACTTCACAACGGATTGGTTGATACTTTGTTTGAGTTCCTCTACGTCACACCGCCTTGCATCGGCGTACGAAAAAGACGCAAAATTTGAAATTTCGGGGACGCTTTAGTTTTTTGATTGTTCGTATCTCTGAAAGTTCGTAAGACGAATGTTCGTAAGTAGAGAATTTTCTGTTTTACCAATTTTGCATGGGACTTGATTCTATTTGAGGACTGTACTTGACTCAGTCCGGAGTGTTTCGCATCCCCACCGAAGGTCCCCCACCACAGCCAATTTCCCCTCCTCTCCCTTTAGCATGGCGCATTCAGGGGTCACCAAGTTTTGACCAGACGGTACCCGCGCTCAATCTTGCGGTTTTGGTTTTACAACGTGGCACCAATTTTTGAGGGGGCCCGAGCCCCCTCAAAATTTTGTTATGGGTGTGAGGAAAAAATGTGTCAGGCTTATCGATTTTCCCCGGAGTGTCTAGATTTCGAAAGTCGAGTTATCAGGGTTCTAATGTTGATCATGTGGATCTTTTAAAATGCTTAAAAAACTTATGACTCACTACTTATAAAATTTCCCGGGGCAAGATCCCCGGTTTGGGCCTCCCCAATATTTTTTGTAATTCGGCATCCCTGGAAGTCATCCGATATCAAACAACGCGACGGAAACACGGAAAACCATGAGAGCATCCACTATTCATCACGGAAGCCATGGGTAATAAAAATGTCTAAAGGACTAATGTCTAGTACTTTGGACACGTAACGTAAGTTCCATCAGCTCCGCGCTGTTGAAATTTATTTTCTATTTCAGTTCCTTAGGAAAATTCAGGGTACAGAGCTGCAATCTCAACCGGGAGTAACACTCTGCTTCATTACATCGTAGATTAGTTAATAGTCATGAATTTACTGTAGCAGCAAAAACACTATTAAAGTACCTTAAGTGAAGGAAGTATATTTAATTTTTGGTGAGACAATTTTGTAGCTGTTCATTTGGTAATGCATGAAACGCAATTTGAATTTACCAAAATGTTCATTACTTCACCATGATCAATTTCCAGCATCTCTGTATCGGTTTCAATGGTTCTTAACTTATGAAGCAGATGCGATGATTTCGATGATATTAACCCTCGCCACCTGTTACTAAAAAAATTACGTCCTACCTACTTGGGGTCTTTTTTGACCCCATCGTGGATATTATTTTTTTTAATGAAAAATAATACTCCAATGACTTATATTAATGAGTATTTTATTTGAACACATAACAGGTCAATTAACAGAAAAATCCCACTCCAATATATACATTGGATAATTTACAAAAAATTAAAAATATTACAATTTTTAGAATTGAATGAGGACACAATAGAACTACATATTTAAGTACATAGTTTGATTATCTGAATGCATATTTTTAAAAGTTAACATTTGCACTGTAATTTTAAAACTTTGTTATTACAATTTACAAAGAAATTGTAATAAAAATAAAATATTTTAACAAATTCTGATGACTCAAAATATTTGTGGCAAATTTTAATCTAAATCTTCATCTCCACTACCATTACTGTCACATTGCATACAGATGCTTCTCTTTTGAACATGATTACTACACACATATCTATTGCAAATATTACAATGAGTATTGGTTTTTTTGTCACTCTTACGTGGGCATATGCAACATCTACCACGCTTATTTTTGGACATAATTTCGATTTCATTTTCTGGCAGAATGTTGCCAATCCCAGCATTTTTTATGGCAGTCTGAATTCTTTTTGTTTGGCAACCGGTTTTTCCTATTCGACGATGAATTTCAGGCGTTATCAATTCTTTTGCTAATTCTAAAAGGAACCGCCGCCTAGAATTTTTTCCGCGGAAAGAGGGGTATTTTCTCAAATACATTTGATATGCATTTATACCTGCAAGGTCCACGATATCAAAGAAGATAGTCAATGGCCATCGTCTAGTCCCTCTTTTTACAGAATACTGTCGAGCCATTTGATCCACAGTATCCACACCAAATTTTGTTGAGTTGTAATAGAGAATTACTTCTGGTTTTTTTCTTTTCAGAGGAACATATTTCAAATGCCTTATGTTGAGTAGACAATAATAACACTGATTTTCCTTTGCTGGGGACATAAGAAGTCAAAAGTGTGTTATGGGAAAATGCAAAATTTGAGGAATTAATCTCCCTGTTTTTTGATGGGAGCATTATTGGTGGCAATTCCCTGCGATTTTTTCGCATTGTACCCACGAGTGTTAGGGATAAATTTAATAAATCTTGGCCAAGAACAAAACTTGTAAAAAAATTATCTGTGGTGATGTTTCGACCAGACCCACTCAAGTGACTCGCCAGATCCATTACTACCCGCTTCCCTTGCTGTATTTCACGCATATCTCCATGTTTACCTGCGTAGATTTGCAAATTTACAATGTACATATTTTCGCAATCCACAGCCATCCAAATTTTAATGCCGTATTTTCCTGGTTTCGAGGGAATATATACTTTAAAAGCACACCTTCCTCTAAAAGTACATAAATGTTCATCAACAGTGATATTCGGACCCGGAATGAATGAACTTTTACATGCACTAGAAAATAAGTTCATCATTTCTGACACAGCTTCTGCCTTGTTTTTTGTTTCCCTTTTGCGTGCTTCCCGAGTTTCTTTATTATCAAATCTTAAACAGTTTAGAATATTTTCAAAGCGACTTCTTGACATAGTTGCTTTAAAAATTGGAAATCCAAATTCATCTGACCAAAATTCGTTCAAAGGTTTTCCTCGCCCTTTCTGAACACCGTATGTGATACACAGGCCAAGAAAAGCTAAAAACTCAATGGAATCGAGGTTCTTCCATTTGCGTAAGCTTTTCCTATCCTTGATTTGATTTGCCCGTTGATTAGTGTATTGACAAATATTTTTAACCATTAAATCAGTTATAAAGCATCGAAAAATTTCAGATTTTTCCACACACTGAATATGTCCTGGGAAACCTGCGTCCTGCCTGATAATATTCCTGGAGAGTATTTTTCCAGGCGTCTTTGGCTCCACAGTATCCCATTTTATTTTTTCATCTTTACTCACCATGAACCGTGAATCGTCTTTGACATATTCATCTTGTATTTCCTCATCCTCCTCTTGGTCTTCTATTTCCACCTCCATGTTGTCTTCCTCTGCTTCACTTCCATCACTCTCATTTGGAATGCCTTCTTCATCTGAGCCAAATAAATCGGTAAGAGCTTCGTTCTCGCTGTATCCAGGAGCAAATTTGACTCTATAGGCTGCCATAATTAGGAATTATTCCTGTATAACCTAATCCTACATTCGACAAGAGGAGATATGCATAAGAATACACCCTAATAAGTAGGAGTTGCAATTACATCGCACTTGGCAAATAAAACAACACTAACCATTCAACAAATGCATATGCCGTTGACAAAGTGATTTTTTTGCTTTGCTCTTAAATCCACTAGATGCAATATTTAAAACACATCGATTCCTTCAAAACCCTCACAAAAATATTGTGATTATTTCCTCACGGGAGCTGAAAAAAAAGGAAAGTGGAACTACGAGAGGCTTCAAAAACTTCATATAACCTAGTAAATATATGAATCAGAACAATTTCCCGTAAAGGAAATAAAATTAGTACTGAAGTAGTTGGTAGGTAGTACTATGGTTTACAAAGAAACACTTACCGGTCCGCTAATAATTCGAATGTGGGAGATACTCTTGAGCCGGATACAAAGGTTAGCTATGACTTCTGCAGTCGACGGAGGCGTGACCACAAGTGACGATTCTCACTGTATATGCCGAGCTCATATCAGAGGCCGAATACTACTACTAATTGTAAGTAAGTCAAGATACGAGTGGAGAGAACAATTGAGAGAGATTGCTGGTTACAAAGAAAGCACACTGTTGATGAAGAATCTGCTCTGCGAAGATAACAGTTAGATTCAAAGTTGCAGAGCAATGAGGGCTTCTACAATCATCAGAGGAGCGACCACAAGTTATCTCTCTGTATCAGCTGAGCTTATTTCAGTGGACGAATATTACGACGCCCGGAGAAAACATTGACTAGGCCTTGCTGATTACAAAGAAAACACCCTGATGGCGAAGAATTAGCTCTGCGCTGATAATATTTGGGTTGGAAGCTGCAGAGCAAGCTGAAAACGTAGTTTGCTAGCAATCACTTGGTATTATTCAGCTGTTTTTATGAGATGGGGTGAGGTGAACATGATTGACTGCTTATGAGTTAGTCTCCAAGTTCAATCATTTGACACTGCTGGTATGGAATAGATTTTGCTTTTGGTTAGCTAATCCTCTATTCATTTCCCTAAGTGGTAATAAAGCTTTTTCAATACGACGGTGTATATTACCATTATATCAAATTCGGTATCACATGCGAAGGAAATACATCCAAAAAATCCATGGCGATCTTCTACGATGTTCTTCCCTTCTAATAATTTTAACATTCAATATGTTACTCATTTTATGATTAAAATGCTAATATTTATTCCTTACATGACAGAGTCATCAAAAAAGCAAACATTTGTTCAATTATTTATGAAAGACGATGATAATTCACCTCCAGGTGTTGAATCACGATCGGGGAGATTTTAGTTCCACATGCCCTACCTGGGGTCAGAATTGACCCCAAGCCAGAAATTATTTTTTTTTTAGGATTCTTGATGCAAATGCTTTGAAAATGAAAAATGGAATTGATGTAAACTTGTTTTATAGGAGCATTCCTAAAATAATATGAATTAAACTGTAAAAGTTAAAAAGTTATTCACATTTTTCTATGAGCTGGGGTCAAAAAAGACCCCAGGTAGGTAGGGAGGGTTAACTTAGTCTGGGTCAATTAGTATAAGAAAGTGCGGAAAATACATAGATTTTTTATATCTTGCAGAAAAGTCTTCTCGGGTTTCGCATCGGGTCAGGTCCTCCATCTCCTTCCAACGTTTCGATTATTGGATTCCTGGATCCCTGATGACGATGGGCGAGTTGTTCATCGAAACGTCGTCGGAAGGAGATATGGAGGACCTGACCCGGTGCGAAACCCGAGAAAACTTTACTGCGATTGTTCGCCGGGAAAAAAAAACAAAAATGATCTTATATCTTGTTTTTCATTGCATGGGAAGAGTTTTTAATACTTTTACGAGTAACATATGTGAAGAAATGGAATTAAAATTTGAACTCAACTTGAAAGAAAGCGCTCGAAAGAAAAAATAGTTTATCCTATTCTCTCACCTTTGTTTTTTAAATACACAAACATAATTTTTATGAAAATTCAAATTCACTTTCAAAAGACATTGGAGATATAAACCATTACTGAGGATGACTGCAACAGAGGCGATTTCCTATTAATAGATTAAAAACGCCTTCCTTTTGCTGTTAACCTCCGGAGGGCGGAAGCCAGAGGGAGGTTGCAGGAAGTGACGAAAGGGAGCGAAGAGGTTAGAATGAGGGTGAAGAATGGTTGGAGGGATGAATGGAGAGGTTAAAAAGTGGAAAGGTAAAGAGTTGAGAGAGGTTTTAACAAGAGAATAGGGATTTGCAGTGCGTAAAAATGTGGCGGCATACTGCATTACGATATTCTTGAAATTTACTAGATGTCCAATAAATCACTCACGCGGGATTTCAACACGAGAGATGGATACCCAATCAGCAACGTAAGGAAGAGAGTGCTGTTTAATTAGTCATCAGTAGAAGGAAACCAACTCTATTTAAGGCGGCAAAAAATCAATCTTCTCACCTAACTTCTTCACTTACACTGGGAAGGTAATACTAGTCCCTTGTTCTAGTTGTGCTATTTGGCCCTTTCATGCATATAGAACGCAAAATCATTTCCGATGCAGGGGTGGTATATGATCTCATCGGCAACCAGACCTGTGCGCGGTTTAAATACCGGAAAGAAAATTGCGGGTCATCGCCGACTCTAACCTTCGGCCTGAAGACGAGAGGAGGATGGTGTTTGAAGCTGTTGTCAATTACAAACGACTAACGCGGCTGGAGAACCCGGAATTCGGCAATAGTCAACAAGAGAGATGGTTTGGACATGTAATAATAGAGCTCACCCGAGAACTTAAGGACAGGTTTTTGACCAACTAAAATTCGAAGCAATGGAGACACATACTTTCCTTGAGCCACCTCTTCAAGGAATTGCTTAAGGCTGTCCGAAGGCTACACCCGAGATTTGAACCTGCCGAGAAGAAGCCAAGCACTCAGTCCACGAGCCTTCGACATTCTCCAAGGTGGCAGGTATGTCAATGAAATATACGCCGGTGTCCCGGGATATCGTCCTTTAATTATACAATTATTATTACTGGTATTTTTCAATCTACTTTTGTTGCACTTACCTTTCTTGTGTTGAACGAACTTAGTTTCCATGTACCACAAAGGGAACAAAAATGTAAATAATTATACTTCAGAATATGCAATATCACCGACAAATAAGAGAACTTGAAATTGAAAAAAAAAACATTCATGGGAAAGTGGACTAAATCCGTCAAGTTTACTTTAAGTGTTCCACTGCTCTGAGGAATATTTAA
Source organism: Ischnura elegans (assembly GCF_921293095.1). Taxonomy (NCBI): domain Eukaryota; kingdom Metazoa; phylum Arthropoda; class Insecta; order Odonata; family Coenagrionidae; genus Ischnura; species Ischnura elegans. The sequence continues at coordinate 111,498,007 of NC_060249.1, forward strand.
GAACCTCAAAAAGCGTTTCATCGCCTTAGTTTCAAACTGTAGGAACATGGATTTTCTTGGAAACAAGCAAGGAGAAAAACGGAGAATAATTATTCACGTTGAGGCAATCTTTAACAGAATGACGAACGCATTTACAGCCAAAAAATATACCTAAATGTAGAGAAAAGGCTGTTGAAGGCAAACGGGTGAAGTGCGGCTTTGTATCGCGGCAAAATATGGACAATAGAAGATCCAGACAAGAGAAAAAGTTGATGGCTTTCGAGTCTCGACATTTGTGAAGAATGCTCAGATTAAGTTGGGTACAGAATATGAAATAGGCATTCCGAAGAGCATGATAAAGGAGATTAATAGGAAGCCTGAAACAATAGGGGTATATCTGATAGCACTAAAAGTCAGACAATTATATTTTAGCAAAAGGCATCAAAGGAATGATTGCAGGGGTATAAAAACAGGAGGAACTTAGAACTGGAAGGGGTTCTTAACGTGAAAAATTCCAATTCGTTTTTCTTTTGTTCTGGTTCCATCGTTCGCATGAATATGCTTACACCAAAGTTTATTAACCAAGGTAAAGAAGAGCATTATGAGAGTGGGGTTCCTGAAAATTCCTCAGAGCAATGTAATATTGGAGCTTAAACTTAAATATATTTTTCCATTTCCACCGTTTTCCCATGATTTTTTTTTCAATTTTAGTTCCTCTCAATCAATTCAAACTCAAACTCAAGCAATTGAAGATAGTGAAGCATTGAAAACGATGGCAAGATGGTGCGAACCAGCCCTGGAGCTGCTAACTGCTGGAAGAAGAATATACCTGTGCACCGATATATCCCGCACATACCAAGAAGAGGAGATAGATCCATTCCATAGATTCCATTCCAACACCAACACTAATATAGGTTACTTTTTATGATCTATCAGATATCCTACTGCATTGATATGACTACTTTTAGCAGCAAACATTAGAGCAGTTTTTTCATAGTCAAAATGAGGTAGACTAAGAGTACTAACTACATTAACTAACTAGCATCTGCGTTTGCTTTTTCTACTAAGTATTTTACTATATCTAATTTGCCATTTGCAGCAGCATGGGCTAGAGCATTGCCTAGAGTATACCAACATGAAAGTTGACTAATATATTCCATTTCTACTAAGTATTTTACTACATCAAAGTGACCTGCTTGAGCAGCATCAAGTAAAAAGAGTGTAGCAACTATATCCATGAGGCTTCTTTTGCCTTTTTTTGCTTGCTTAATATTTATAGCTAAAGCTTCAGGGTGTCATTTCAGTGCGTGACGCAGAGATGTACGGAGATTGAAGATCAGTGCTTGACACTGGAATGGCTTTGCTGCATCGCTTATCGGATAGTGGGTAAAGCATAATAAATTCATGAAACTACCTCAAACTTAGTCATGCCAATATCAGTAAATTTATTGAGTAAGTAACATTTTATTAGCAACTCTTTTTCTCGATTTACTTCAGACATATTTCTAAAACTAAACATAAATATTTGCTTTAATCTTGAAAAAAATCCTTCAATATACGACCTTTTTCCATAAATCGTTCCCTTCTTCCACTCTTTCACACCGTCTTTACCATATAATTTAATGGCAGCATTCCTTTCAGCCATATAATCCAATTTTGTATGCTCCGCTGCACGATTTTTCGGTAAAATTTTTGTCTTTATATCATATTTTTTGCACAATTTATAAAGCTTGCGCCTACCATAGGCTCTGTCTGCATATAATGCTTTTATAGCATGCTGAAAGCTAACTTCTTCGAGCAAGTCGCAAGCACCATAACGGTTGGAGTAAGCACAATTGCTATATTGTGCAGCTATAGGTTTTTACTATTTATACTCAATATTACGTGTAGCTTTCTTACCTGTTTATAACTGCGATACTTTCTATCTTTGCTATTTTCCTTACTGTGACCAGGGGCATTATCTGATACTTGTACTGTCTATGGCAATTTCAATATCTTTCATATTCTTTTTATCAACTCTGCAATCATTGATCTTAATATTGAGCTTTTTAAACCTTCTTGAAGCCTTCGAATAGCTAATGACTGCTGAGGCCTTTTCCTACTTTCTACAAATATCCTTTTATAAACCCTACCGTTTGTCTTAAGCCAATTCTAAAGAGACGTGGTGGATGGAAGATCCAGAGGGTAGCAGGAGGAGGTAAATCCCTAGAGCACGGTCGATGGAATTAGCTGGAAAAATAAATAACGGTTTAGGCGCTGTTAACTCTATATCTCGTCCCGTCTCAACGGGCCTCCATTCTTCAACCCCTGTGTTAGCTACCCTCACTTCCTTCACTTGCTTCAGCCATTCCACTACTCTTCCTGGCTCCTCTACTATTTCGTGGCTGCTACCTTAATTGAATACTTGATTCCCACGGAGGCGATGCCTCTTCCTCACCCACTAGCGTCCCAATCCTCAAAGTGGCTTTAAAACAGTCAATCTTGGCCTCGCAATCCCCTCGTACACCTCCCTATTTTATTATAACGTTTTTATAAACTCGCATTGCTGTTTGCAATCTTGTCCGGAACAAATCTTGCAACTAAATTCCGAGTCAAATCTTGCAACTCAATTTCAACCCACTTTCCGATTAGGAATCAAGCTGAACATTTCAAGAGAACCCAGAACCAGATGACAATGCAATATTCTAACTATTTTATTATTATTTTAACTGCATCTCGATTGCTATTCAGAATTTAATATTCAATATGGATATTAGTATAAAAAATGGTCACCAAAATCCGATGGCGGCGCTGCAACCATTTAAAGGAACTAAAATTATATATAGTCATAGCAACAAATTTGTTTGCATCAACGCACACTGAAACATTTATTGGACAAAAATTTACAAGCAGAAGAAAAAGAAGGCGCTAAAACAAAAAGAGGATACAGATAACGCAATAATTTACAATTTAATTTTTGAAAAGCCAAATTCTTCATGGCTTGCGTACATATAAACAATATCAGGCTGAAAAATTTTAGTATTCTTTATAGTTTGTGACACAAACGTTGTTCTCTATAAAAAAATCATATTTATTTTTTATTTATTTCATATTATTATTTCCGTTATCTTAGCATATCCTACCTTTTTGTAAGTAGGTGTATTTAATAAATGCATGTTGCTTGATGAGAAAATTTGATGCCCAAGTCAATATCATGAAAGTTGCTGTCATTTCAGCATGAAATATTGTTTAGGACGCATTGACTATGAATAAATCACACTCTATTTTTACTGCTAATATAACTTCCGGCTTAGCTAGTTCTGATGTCTAGTTTATCTATCTGTTATTATCTCTTTGCCGGCCTCGATGGCGACGGTATAAAGTCCTCGTCAGCCAAACAAGAGGCCGCGGGTTCGAAACCCGCCTCGCTATTTTGCCCCTATCAAGGGCATGGTTGTTCGTTCACGTATAGTTGATAAATTTGTTGAATAGCCCGTTGTAAAATGACCAATATGTGCTGCTTTCGGTGGTATGGGAATACATATAAAAACAAATATACTCCAAAAGGAGTTACTACTAGATAAAATAAATAGTATCCACTATTGATCTACCTTCTTACTAAAAGACGCGAGCTTTCCTCACGCTCTTTTAAATTGTCTTCAACCCGTTTGATCTGCTTTCATTTATTCTGCATAGAAAACCCATATCAATGAACCTTAAACAATTGCTACCGATTTCGGGGGCTAAAGAAAAGTAATTCATTTGTTTTTTCTCCTGTCTTGGCTTCTCTTTCCTTCCGCGCTCCCCCTCCATCTCCTTGATTAGACCATTTTTCCTGTTTCTCCCCTTCCTGCCCCGTCTTTGGGGATTTCCCTCCGTTCCCTTGTTTCCCTTGCAGGCTCGAGTTCCTTTTCATAAGAAATTCCCCACACCTCAACTCACCAGTCCCCAGTGAGCTGTTCTTCCGCTCAACTCCGCAACAGGACCTCTCAGCAGCTGGAGGAATGTAAAAGTCTGGAAAACTTGGGACACGTTATGCTCTCGGTAGTCGATTTGAAGAAAATCAAATGCTTTCCAAAACGCAAAAACTTCTTCGTGTTCCCTTACTTGCCCTCTAGATAATAGGCGACCTGACAGTAAAGCAAAACTGCATTATTTTTTTAAAATACATCAATTCTTAATACAAGACATTTATTTATTTATACCAATCAGAAACCATGGCATTTACGCCGTTTGCAATAGGGTAACCGAGGGACTTAATCCTTGAACGATCCCGTAACAATTGCGCACCCGTGTGCTGAATTCGGGCAACATATCCTGGTGGAACTCGAACCCACGACCTTAGGTTCGGCGGACTAGAAATTTACCCCACTTTGGCCGAGGTAAGTTAAATGATATAGGATAGACTTACTTGAGAAATATATCCAAAGAATTCCTTCTTGATACATCTTCCCAGCGTCATCCATTTCACCTCATTAAGCTTAAGTTTTAAAACCTACTTAACTAAAAAATATACAGTTTCCGGCGTAGTCTTTGAAAATTAACATAATGGAAGCACTTGTCTATTATCGCACTTCTCCGTTTCTACCGACCCAGGTTTCGGCACATTATGCCATTTTCACATTGTGCCACATCAAGAATGAGATCGGTATAAATAAGGAAGTGTGGAAATAGACAAATGCTCCCATTATATTAAAGAATTCACTAAACTCTGGTATGTGGAAGAAGATTACCATTCATTATCATTGAGGAAATTTTTCTGAAAATGGAAAAATACGATGAATACCGGAAAATATGGAAGAAGAAAATCCGGATGATTTTTCTGTTACCTCCGGAAATATCACGTTGAAGAAAGAGATGAATAATAACAAAAAAAAATGATATTGCCATCATGGTGTCGCATGCTAGGTGGAAAAAAACGTATGGAATAATGTTATTCTACCGCGAAAGTAACACGGGAATAATTTTTAAGTAAATTATGCCTAATTTTCGCGTGATATAGTGACCGGTTCAAAATCATAAATAACGTCCTTCCAGCGTCCACACGTTGCTACTCGAAATAAGCATGAGTACAAATGGTCCGCATTCACCCTAATGTCGCGAAAAATACGATACCTGTGGCATTATGGGAGAATAGCGACCACCCTTGCGATGTAACTGTCCCAAAATGTTTCGCTGCAAATGGGAATTTAATTAAGTGGTCGTTATGGTATTCTAGCATATCGAAACTAGTGTAAGTAAAAAGATAAGAAATGAAAGGTAAGCTACGATGAAAAAAATCTTCAAAACCCAAATGCCAGAAAGGGAACAAAAACGTATCTAATTATACCAGCTATGCAGTATACTCAGAATCAGCAACGAAATATAGGAATCAAAATTGAAAAAAAATACTCTGGTAAAACGAACTAAACCATTGAAGATACCTCCAAAGTTTCACTGCTCTAAGGAATTTTCAACAACCTTACTATAAAAAATAATTTTTTACCTTGGTTTCAAGGCTTCAGGGCATGGATATATAAACAAATAATTAAACGATGAATGGATACTGAATGGTATTCGAACATATTAAAACTAGAATAATCTAAAAGATAAGTAACGAAATATCTACTGAGGCGGAAAAGTCTTCATCACTCATCCATTCGATCACAAGCGTAAATGTGTAAAATAGGAAAACGCGAAATTTGTCGCCCTTTTCTATGAGTCGGTGATGTCATTAGAGATCTGGCTTATTCGTCCATTCGGGACCTTTCTTTGGCTGAAGGAGTGGGTAGTAAATAAAATCCAAACAACAATGAACCACAAGCGGCCAATGAACAAATATGAGGAGTCGTGGAGAAGCGGCAACAGGCCCGGAAAGAATTCGAGACGTTAAGGCTATCAATTTGTCATGGCGAATATTTGGAGAAGAGGGCAATGAATCAAAAAATAAAAAACTACAGGTACTTCTTTTTCAAATTCTGTCATGCGACATGGAAAAAAATTAGCTAGCCGTATCATTAAACGGCTTTTATAATGAAAGGGCTAATTGAGTATTTCAAACGCGAAACACATGGTAATAAAAGCCTTTAAAATGTTACACTGAGCAATGAGAAACCTTAGAGAGAAGCAATACCACTATACCACCTATTAAACCCTAGAAGGACCAACCTTAGCGTACGTCTCTCTTGTTTGGGACCCACCCAGTAAAGGAGAGGTGACGAACGTAGAGAAGATGCAGAGGAAACTGCTAAGTATTTGTTAGGGAAGCATAAAAAACCATACAGCGTTACTGAACTGCTTAGAGTACTGGATGGGAGAGTTTACAGGGATGGAGCAAAAGGAGCAGACTATGTGGGATGCACAAAATAGTGAGGAGGAAAGAGCATAGGGTGTACTTGGGCAGTACATAATAATATCTAACATTATGAGAAAAAAATGACCACCATTTCAAGATATAGCGCCGATCACAAAGGACAAATGTAAAGCAGTTCAAAAGGTCCTAATAAGCCCATTAGGACTTGTAAGTGGGTGCCAATTGTTACAAAGTTCGTCTGCTGTGCTGAATTATCATTTTGATGTCCTTAATCAAATTGCCTACATCTATTTTAGCATCATTTTACTTTTTATTTTAACGTGCACTATACTAATGATTCATATCATAACTCATTTCGATAGACATTCCTTTAATTTTTTATCTTCATAAATGATATATATTATAATTAATGATTTTGATAATAGAATTCATTACAATATTCCATTTTAAAGGAAATGAATATCAATTCCCCTTTTCATCAAGTTCTACCATAATGGACTACAATTGAAAATAAATAAAAAAATGAGCCAATTGTATTTCACTCTTAAGGCAATGCTTGAAATAAAGGAACATTATGCATTGTTGTGGTAGCAGGATGTACTATCTCTTCTTTGCCTTGCCATTAAGTTCGCGACCTGAGCTACACCGCGTGCTACTTGATGAACGCGTGCCACGACCGGGAGCACTAATGCTTTGAAACGGCATCCTGAAAGAATTTGTGAGCTGCGGCCAGAGGAAAGGTTAATGGCGTACAGCCGGTCAACCCTCATCACACGCATCCCACTGCGACACGATGCGCCTAATTAAGGAAGAAGGGTGAGGCATGTAAAATACCAACCTCATCCCAGGACCACCTCCCTTCCAACCCCTTCTCCTGTGATAATCTCTCATCTTGTGCATGCCATCCTTTACCAATTTAAAATTTCTCAGATTTATAGCCAATCGAGAGGATACACCGAGCCTAGCATTTTTAAGTCCGTCACGTTCGTCGTTTTCAGGACATGATTTCGTCAATAAATAAAAAATAAAAAAGTATTTTCCAGACATCAAAAACAATAATATATAGAGACTGTAACCATGCAGAAATAATGAGATATCAGATGTTTTTATCCGTTCCCAAATATTCACACTGAAACGAGAGTTCCTTGCCCTTGGGAAAGAATTCCGGTTCATGGTAGCCATGTAGGGCGCCTTTGTGTCTGCAACTAATGAATTGATACAATACTGTAAGATGGTGAAAATTCATCCCCTGCCAAACACCCTTGGTGAAAATCGGCAGAAAATTCTGCATTCGTGCGGACATGCTTAAAAGTGGAGGAGGAGGAGGAGGAGAATGGAGCCACTTGCTTTCTCTTTTCCCCTCCCATAGCTTCGGCGTTACCAATTTTATGGAAGCAGCCAACTAAAATCTGATCACTTTTCGTAATAAAATCTTTATTTCTTACTATAGACCTTCTATCAAAAGACGAACTTAATCGCTCCACTATGAAGAGTTCAACTAGTGTATTCCTTTACCTCTTAGTATTAAAATCTACAAAAAAAAAAATTCATCAATACTCGTACGTCATATCGGCAGGGGTGACCTTATGCTGTGACGGCTGTCTACCGAGAACCCGTATCATCTCACGGAGCTGAGGTAGGGGTCCGTGAAAGTGTCATCCTCTAGTTACCGTTTACCTGTCTTGGGTAACGCCCACCATGAAAACCACTAACCATGAAAACAACTATTGAGAAAGAACCAATCAGGCCACTCAAGGATATAATTAAATAAACAAAATGCCGAAAAGAATTAGGCTCCACATTCTACCCCTGAAGCCGATGGCAGACTTAGCCTTCGAAACGTTGGGACCAGTTACCCAAAACCTTAATCGAATGGGAAAACCGAGAATTTTTCCTTCAAATCATACGCCGGGAAAATCTTAAAATCTACACAATACCATGAAATGTAATTTCCTCATATTCTGATGAGGAGAAATATGACTGCCCTCGAAACGCTGGACCGCATGGTTTCTTTAGCCCTGATGATAATCCGAGAGAAAACTGTTCGAATTTTACGTAAGAAGATCATAAATTCAGCCTCTAAATGAGTTGTCACCCACGCACATTTAAATAGGTTAACATAAGTCGCCACTGGTGTCGCTGACGGACAAATTGATCCGAGTCTCACAGGATTATAAGGTATAATTTGGGGTATTAACCGAAATTTAATTACATGATGATGTGATATATAAAATTCATTGTAAGCACTGCCTATGGAGAAAGGTGAGGAATACTAAGAAAGGCAGTTGAGGCCGTAGAGAGCAACTAAGGAATAAATGGGAAGATTATCTACCGACAAAGGTAAAAAAAATGTGTGACACTGCACCGAGTAATGAGGAGGCACTGAGCTAATGACCATCATAAAAATACGTTATTAAGGACAACTCAACATGTCCTCACGAATATTAAAGATTGTGTTTCTAATTGGCATTTTTATATTCAACATAAGGTGTTTCGATAAGTAAAACATTCCTGAACTAGTTCACACCTAATTTGATTGGATAACAAGAATTTTCAGTCCACAACGTTTATTACACAAGTAATGAAAACATTTTAAGTTATGGAGTAGCTATCACACCTGAGGAAATTAGCATCTTAAGCATAGCTCTATAAAAGATGGTGCATATAATCAAATGGAAGATGACAAATGTTAAATAACAATTAAATTAGGACGCAGGCAGTAATTTCATTTACGATTCATAGTAAAAATTTCTTAGCAAAAATTTCCTTATGATACGTTTTCTATACGTTTGGATTTTACTACTATGTTTCATAATGATTCCTTTTCCTGCAAAATATTCCATCGACTGATTAATCCCTTTAAACTATACTACTTCCAAGATTTTCATTTTTCAAAATAAAAAACGAAATAGCCCAATAATAATAATCATTATCATAATTCTATAATACTAAGATTGGTTTGACGCAGCTCTTTCCTATCCGCTTACCTTTTCATAGTGACATGTTTCTTTTCTTTTACATCCTTTATAATCTGTCCTACTTTCTTTCTTTCTTTTTTTTCTTTTTTTCCTCTTTGCTTCCTTCTTTTCCGCGTGTCCTTCTACGTTTGTTCTTTTCTTCCACTCTTCCACTCTTCATTCTCTTTTCTTCCACTCTTCTTAGCACTTACTCATTACTTAATCGGGCGATACGTTTTATCTTCATCATTCTTCGGTAGCAAGACATTTAGAATTCTTCCACTCTTGATTTCTCTGCTGCTGCTAACGTCCAAGCTTTCCACATCGTGTTATACTAAAATACAATGCAAGTGATCATGAATAATTTGTAACCCAATGGCTTAGATTTACACTCCCAATGCATTACCCATTATACACTTCTTTCATTAGGGTCAATTGAATTAAGGAAGAGAGAGATTTTTATCAAACATCAGTAAACGTTCATAAATTATTTTGCGACAAGTCTTTAGATAATACGGGATAGCCCATATTACATACCTCTCCTTTTTAAAAATATCTCTCGTGTACCACCGTGGTAAGCCGCTTGGCCTATAAATTTGAATTTTTATCCAGGCACCCTACGTGGAATGAGGATTTTGTAAGCGAAAAAAATATTCCTCCCACCCTGACCCGCCTGCGCCAAATTTCGCATCTTGACTGTGCGGTTGTTCACAGCGCCAGCCTCCTGGACCGTGTGATCATCCACCCTTGTTCTCTATCCTTCTACACCCTAATCAGCGACATTATAACTCTTTCCCTTGATCCTTCTCGAAAGAATGAGACACATATGGCGCCAAGTTTTGCCTGCTTCTTTATTGTAATATCCAGCAATAGATGCATACCTTAATCGGTATCTAAATTTAGATACTATTTTTAAATTGATAAATTTAATCCGTTAGAATTTTTTCCTAAAATGTTGATTGTTTCGACATAAAGCAAATGATTTTTTTTTCATTTCTTTTTACAGATTTACATCATTTCTTAAAAATTACAATATTTTAAGATTATTTATCTAATAAGGTCATATTTTCCAGTCAGTTTTGGGGGACCGTGCCTCAAAATGTCCTAGATAAGTAAAGGAGATGGAAAATTGCCGGAACATGCGGAAGATGTTCGTAAAATATTAAAGCCACATAGAAAGAGTGAAAATCACCGAATTTGTGAAATCACAACAGCACGTAATTTAGTATTGTGCTCCGGCCCTTGGCACAAAAGTCTTATTGTTACTGAATTGGAATGACGTGTCCGTAATGATTCGAGTAATCAATTTCACTCCGAGAAAAAATTGGTAAAACTGCTTAATAAAAACAAAAACCAGCAAACTCAAGACATAATCATGTGAAATGTCCAAGCATGTTCTATACCACCTGCCTCTCCCCTAGCATTTCCCCTCTATGACGCTGAATCAAAATGAGCCGCTGATGCAACCAGTTTCCTTGGTGGAAGCAGAAAGGGAATGCCATGATTGCCAGGGGCATTCTCCTTACACAGCGCCGTAGACTACTCGGCGTATAAGCACCAAAAAGCTCCACTCCTTCCACGAACGCAAACTCCCTTCCGCTTTGTATCATCTTAGTATGCCTCTCCACATTGATTTCCATTTTGTGAACTTGCCTCCACTTCCTTCAATTTACAACAGGGACTCTTTTTATGCCAACCCATGAAAAGACAATCTCATGGTATTAACAGCATCCAGGGTAATTTATGGACTAGTTTTAGGCCGTTTCAAAATAACATATTAATAGCAGAATTATGTGGAAAGAAGCGGACTGTGAATTTCTGCAACAGGTAAACCCTTACAGGAACGAAAAGATATAACTAAAGTTTATTTATCATAATAGATAACGTTTGCGTCATAATTCCATGGAGCTTAGACATAGGATACGATTCACTATGTGCATTCCTCGGTAATTATTTTCACCTTCACTCTTTCAATTGTATGATTATACTAAAGGAATTTGTAAAAAAAAATGCTTGTTAATGAGATTTTATAGCTCCAGCCAGAAGCAATTGATTCTTTCATTTATATGAGTGAAACCGAAGACATTAATTTAATATGCCTACATTCTACATCGCTAAAGGAACATTCAATTCATCCTGGCAAGTCTACATACCTTTCGTTGGCTCTACCGTAAGAAAGGAACCCTCAAAGTGAAAATGATATAAATGATTACGAAAATTTTCGTACGAAAAAGAAAGTGTAAAGCAGTTTATTTTTTCGATTTTGACAAATAGCATGCTGATGCTTGCTTAGAGAATAGGGTGAACATGTAAAGTGGTACTTTAGATAAATATTGCAATTAAAGTAACGATACACAACTGAAGTAGGTAGGTACTTTGTCACGAAGGCTGGAGTGGAGAAGAGTCGAATCCGAACGCAATAATGGCAGAATAGCGTTCACTAAATGGACTGGAAAATTAACCCTCGACTTGCTGCGGTGACGTAGCCGTGAAAGGGTCTGATGTTTGAAATGAAAAAACAAAAGGGGATCTATAACGCACCAATACGGAAAGAAACGGACGTGAACGAGTAAGTATTAAGTCGACCGTTTAGACCGACGTAACAGGAAGAATGAAAACGTAAGAGCAACTGAGAGATTATGATGGTTAATAAGGCCAAGAAAGGGGGGCATCTTTCTGAGGAGGTGAGATTTCAAGACGTCTTATCTCGTAAACACGCCATTACCTCAACTCTTCCATCAACTCTTGCCATTAAAGAGGTATAAAATCACTTCTATCGTCATAAACTTCGAAGAAACTCACTGCTTTGCACGTCTGAATACATTTCCGCTGGAATACAATGGAATGGAACCCCATCACATATTGATAGACGCTTATCACTAGCCTACAAAGGCCACATATGCCTCGTTCCTCCTTTCCCTTACGAATGTTTAGAAAAAAATTATATTTTTTAGTTTTGGCATTGGAATTATCAAATGATATTAAATCCTCCGACTCTGAAACTGACAGCTGCCTAACTTCATCATAAGCAACAATGCCTCGGTAATCTATCATGTTATAATCGCCGATATAAAGACTAATGGATAATAAATGGTAGGGTTTTTATGAGCCTGCGTTCCATTGAAAGCAGCCATTTGAAGATAATTAATTGATGCCTTTACTGCCGAAGTGCTCGTATTTAACACACATCTCTCACGGATACCAAGTTAATCTATGGTTTTAAACAAATTTACGAGGAATATATATACCTACACTAGTTACTTAGTTAACCTAGTTACTTTACAAATATATCCAAATTTTAGCTTGAACACATCGTCTTTAGTGAAAGAATTCTTCCTTCAAAGTATTTAATGATGTGATTGAGCCATTAAAAAATTAGCTTTTCATTAAGAAACTAAAATTGTTAATATTCCCTCTTCCCGCACAGAAATAAAGGGAAGAAAAATCAATATGCCATATGCCATTCTTCCCTAGCTCATCACTGAGAATACAAGCATAGAAGTAAGGAAGCAGTACACCCGATCCGATGCTAAATAAGGAGCATGTTACTCTATGAGAGTGAGGAATTAACGTTTACTGCAGCAGAGAAGACAAAGGTGGAAGCATTAGAAATGTGGTGCGGCCAAAGAATAATGAAGATCGGCATGAATCGAATGAGTAATTACTGATGAGTTGATAATGAGAGTGGTATAAAAGAGAGGTCTTCTAAAAACCCAAAGAAGGAGACAGAAGAATTTGATCAGGCACATCCTAAGGAATGATAGCCTATCGAAGACAATGGTCGAAGGACAAGGGGACAGAAAGCAAGGCAGAGGACAGCCCAGAAATAGTTTAAAATAACAAGTTATTAGGGAATCAAAAGAGAAGAAACATACGAATATGGAAAGGTTACTAGACAGGAGAGAGGAATAAAGAGCTTCGTCACACCTATCATCGAATTGCTGACTTATGATGATGAATTTAAAGATATTCTTTTTTCGAAGCCACTCGCGTAATGCGACAGAATTCTTGGCGAAGAATTCCCCGTTTTTCCATTCGAAGATGGTTTAGGAGCGAGAGTGAAGACAAACCACGTAAATTTCCCAGCGCAATGTCAGTTGTGGGCAAAAGTGAAAGAAAAGGACTACCAGCAGCTTTCTTTTTCATTTCACCGCGTTGAGGGATCCCTCCGTGGAACCATGGTAATGACAATGAAATGAAGACGATCAGTAACATCCTGCGAAAATAGAACGGCGTGGTTGCGTTTAAATAAACAGCCGCACGAGACAGAGTGGTTTGCCCAGGCGAAGGCAGAGAGCCTTTCAGCTCTCACCTTTTCTGTGCCGGAGATAAATAAGTCTTCCCAGAGGAGAAGGGTGGAATGTTGGACCAATTGGAGGAAGCCGCAATATTCTGCAAGGGGATTTGTCACCACTGAGGGATGCTTGTGTCTCGCTGAAGGTTGGCCGTGAGGGAGGAGGAACACGAGCGCAGGTCGGGAGGAGTCTCGTCTGTTTTGGCCCGTGAAACAAATGAAAGGCGACAGGACATTCGCGGAGAGTCACAAAACACCGCAGACTAACGAATGGCCCACCTCCTTCTCGCAATTGAAACGTCAAGAGGAACTAAGAAGTCGAGTCCATGACTTAAAGGGAGATATAAATCTCTCCCTTTCCTCTTTTCCTCATGCTACAAATATCACGGCAGTGTCAAGCCAGCCACGGAGTGCGTATCCTGTAACCCTGTATCATCAGTGCGTACAAAGGATTCTTCTTTCTAATAAGGAGAGTAAACATTATTAAAGAAATTAGGAGTGTAAGGAATAACATACTCCTCACATAAAATAAATATCTGCTGCCTAATTTACTTCCATGTTTCGTCCAGATACGTAAGATATTTATTTCTCTGGTTTAGACAAGAATTGTGCTCATCTTGTGGAAAAACTTTCAGCACAGATATTCATATTGTAATTGTCATTGCAGCATGTTAATTCATGATCAAAATTCAATCACTGTTTCCTTTGAATCAAGATTATGATATCACTAAGTTTTTCTTCCATTAATTTAATAGTACGAGACGTTTGTATAGATTGATAAAAAAGTGGCAGTTATGGCATTTACGTATTTTCTTGAGAAAGTTCTGAGATGAGCACTAAACCATATCTTTAGGCGTTAAATGTAACATTCATGAGGAACGCACAATGTAAACATTTTTTTTTCTCATTTCATTGGTAGGCTTCACGAAGTTATGACTCAAGCATTTTTTCCCTGAGACAAATTATTATATATCACCACGGTTACGTTCTTCAACCAGCTCAGCTGAAATTATATTTACGAGAGTGAACCAGTATTTTATCTGCACGCATACTGGTATTTAATTTTATTATACGCAACGGAAATATAACAATTACAGTATTAAAGTATATTTTCAAGGGTATTCCCACTAGTTACGTGGCTGACAGACGCATTGCTTACACATTAATGGAAGTTTTGTGAATGATGGGAAAAATCCAATAACAATCAAGGGCGAGATACTAGTGATTTTAATAGCTTTTTTCCACTCATCGTAATGCATTTTCAGAACACAACTCTGCCACAACAAAATATCAGTCGGGGACTAAGTCCAAAAATTGTCAAACCGAGATGACGGAACGTTGACCACGTTAAAAAATCTGAAACAGAGCCTCCAGATATTTACAATCTCCTTGATTCCACCCCACTGCGACGAGTGCAAATGCTTATTAGCGCAAGACATAGTGACGAAACAGGCTTGGCATCGTTTCAGGGTAAGAATACATGCTGGACGGAGATGCCAATTGCTCATGAGAAGCATATATAATAGAATATGGAGTGTTTTCAGGCTTGATATAATATAATCTAATATGATAGATATGATTCTTTCCTAGCGAATGGTAGCTGCGCATGTCTCTCGGGCTTCCCACCGGGTTAGGAGCTCCATTTCTGCCGACGTTTCGATGAAATACTTCTTCATCGTCCTCAGGGCTGGTCGATCAATGGCCGAAATGGAATGCACAATCCGGTGGGAAGCATAAAATACATTCACAGCCATAATTTTAACATATTAACACAATGAAACTTGCGAGAAATCTCACCAAAAATAATACAAAATATATTGAAACCAGTCGCGAGATGATAATATTTATGAAAATTTTCCATTAATTTTAAGTTCATCGATATACAAAAGAAATCTAACACATTAATAAATACACATCTAAGTAGTTTATGATTCTATCGTAATGCGCAATTGGTACAATAAAAGTTTCATCAACCGAATTAATGATTAAAACATTCAACGCGGGCCCGATTTTCATGAAAGTCGTCAGGATCGGCCGATAAAATAAGAATGACAAATAGAGAGAGGTTTCCGCGCCATAACTTCCGTTCAAATACTGCTATTTACAAACAGCGCACACAGGTCGAAAGAGTGAAGCTTGCTGAAGGTCATTTTTACGATCGGAAGACTCAGAAGTGATTATCAGTCACACACGAAGGCGTAGAAAGGGCTCCCGGCCAGACCGGCAGAGCACGGACGGGACTTCATCTACATCCACATAATACACCGCAAGCCGCCTAAAAGGCGTGTGGCAGGGGGTGTTTGGACACCAGCCATATACAAATAAAAATGAAGTGCTCTAACAGAGTTTGGACTAACGTTAATTAAAGTCCTTTATGGTTCGGGGAAAAAACGAATTCCCATATCCATTCGTTCGGCAAAACATCTTTCTTAATTTATCGCTTCTATCGGACCTGGAAATATAGTGTGGTTCTAATATTATGTTCTCTGTGTAGCTCTTAAAGATATACATTCTCAATTGTTCAAGAAATCTGAGCCTTGCGGGCAGCCTCCGAGTCTCAAGCGGCTCCCAGCCTAACTCGCTTAACACCTGAGTAACGCTGTCTGTAATGCTGTCGGGGACTTGGGACAGGACCACGTCAATTGACGTGCTCCGTGCTGAATGTGTTAATCAGTGGATTATTGCGTGGCAATAGACCATGGTAGGTGGTAGTTTAGGACATACTTTGTTAACCAAAAAGTACAACTAGGTACTACCCCTCCAGTCTCCTGACATAATCCAATACCCTTCTCGAAGGCACATCGTCGACGCTGGGTGATGTTCGAGCGGCGACCCAGGAAGAGCCAGCACCATCCACACGTGGCGAAAGAGAAGGGAGTTGAGTTGTTACAATGATGGAGGGAGCTGAGTGGTGAAATATCAATCACGCTACGATACGAGCTAAACATCAAATCCACTCTTTCCATGCCATTTTCCCTCTCTCTCTATTCCTCTCTCCCGCATTTCGCTTGACAGAAATACGGACGCACGAATCACGCACGACAATCCATTCCCTGTCCTTTCGTCTCAAAGCATATTCATCGCAAACCCCTCAATGTACCATTCGTTTTTGTTTTCATCCAACCCCCAAAGGACCGGCAAATTTTGGCGGTACGTTTTCGTGCTCCCGAAACGATTCTCCGCGTCGAGATTCACATTGATAGAGCAGTGAATTGTTTCATTATTCAATTTCATGTTTTGGTAAATTAGTATGAAAATTTACATATTTCAATCTTGTATAGAATGCTGCAGAACCTACATAAATTTTACGGCTTGCCCAAATGATGACCTGCAAATCTCTTGGTGACACGGTTATTTATTTTTTTCCATACCACCGAATACAGCTCTCTATGGCCTTTAACATCGGGGTTATAAACATTTTAACAGTTCAAACCATGCCCTGGATAGGGGTAACTAGCCTAGGTGGGACTCGAACCCATGATCTCCTGTTTGGCAGGCGAGAACTTTACCCCGCCGCCACCGAGGCCGGCGTATGTATTGTATGCATTATATGTTTATATTGTTAAAATATACCTCATTTTCTTCCTACTCTGCCGATAGCTATGTTCTGCCGATAAACCGCAGTGAAAGATAAAGAACGATGAAATAGCACCAACAGGTCTAAATTTACATAACATTTTAACCCAAAGATTTGTAAATATACGTGAGGGTAGATCTCATCCCAGACAAAGAAGCAGGCAAGTGAAATTAACGATTGGGGTTGGACCTCTTGGACCACTTCTTACACCGAGAACGTTTGATTAAGAATGTCTGAAGGAAAAATCCGCGATTCGAACCGCGTACCTTTAAGCAGTATTCCAACGCTCAACCTTCCAAGCCACAATACTTCCTCATAAAACCATCGTCAGCATTTAATTCTATTTTTGGTGAAAAAATGCGTCATATAGCCGTTGACACGTTCCTTTTTCTTTTCCATTCAGTGCCTGTAATTGCCCTGACAATCATACTTAGCCAATCACTGTTGTCCGATCGGATTCAAAATAGGAAGCCATCAGATTCCTGACAATCTGCGCATCCATGGGAAGCGTCTGAGGATAGAAATGGAAAGGAAAATCATTTATTTGAACTTGTATGCTACATGATTTTTGGTATATTTTTCGCAAAAGCTAAATTTTTTCAACAGCCACGGTGTTTTCATCCGAAATATTTAATTTTTAGTAACTCAGATTTTCAGCAATAAATAATGATGAATTTCCAAGTTAACCAAATTTGATAAGGACTTGAAAAAGTAATACCCATACTGATGAGAGATTAGAAAAATTTTAGTGGATCACAATTTGTTTAAGAAGAAAAGTTCTTTTGTAAACCCAAATCCTGCTCGTCTTCATCATCAGAAAATTATTCCCCTCTCATAGATAATCAGTCTGGGTCATTCGGAAAATTGGTGATCCCTTGCCTTTTCGCCGTCGAAAAATTACGATAATTTTGCAAAGGTCCGCTGTCGTATATTAGTCGGGAGCGTTTATCACACTCAGAATCGTGATTGCTTTGAAGCCACCGCGACAGTTGACATACTGCCGGCACCTGGCTCTCAGCGCGACTGAAAAGATAAGGCTTATGGGAGGGGAGACCGGCTGGATAAGAGATTGGCGATGGACATGAATGATGGACGGTTAGAATTCATCTACTTCATTCATTCATTCAAAATTTGACGTAACTAAGGGATATTTATCAATGAATCCGACAAAATTAAAAAAAATAATAATCGACGAAACATAAGTGAAAATCATTAGACATATAATACGCAAAATTATATCACAATATTTGCTAATTAAGTTAAAGTCGTGGTATAGCATCATGCATTTATGACGGCATTATATATTCCGATATAACAACATAAATTAATATTTTTAGAAAAATCAATAATTGGAAACAAGAGAACAGCTTAAAATCACCCTAAAAATATGGCCCTATAGACTATAAGGTAACCATTCCGAAAGGCTTATGATCTTCAAGCTAAAGAATGTTCAAGTTTTACATTCTCTAGGAGTACTTTTATTCAATTTTTATGGGCGCTATGGTTCATATATATGATTTATTTAACTATTATAGCGAAGTTTTCATGATGACGGGATAGTTCTCCCATCTGCGTTAAATACTAATGTTATTAAAGTCTAATTCCTATTCGTTTCGGTTTTATCTAAATTTGACCATCTTAAGTATACACCAATATAATATATTTTCGCAGGATAAGATGTTTCATGCAGTTCATAATAAAAAAAATACAAAAAATCTTGACTCTTCTATTCGGAATGGAAGCTCGTTAAATAAACCAACTCTGATCTAACACCACTATGATAGTTCTAATTTTTTTACAGGCAATATTAGGTTAAGAGCAGAAATTTGCATTTAAACATTTGCGTTACAAGCAGAAGAGATGAGGTTTAAGATTGAAAATACCTCCAAATTTTCATTTAAAAATAACCACATGATTAAAATCGGGGAGCAAAAACATTATACAGTAACTTAAAAATATCCGCAGATATAGATGCACAATTTGTGCTCAAAATAACTTTTACTCTACCGTGATTCTTTGCCTGGCTGCAGGGTCTCTATTGAGCGCGTACACTTTTCCGTTTACCTGAAAAAATATAAAAAAAACAGTGGCGTCATAAATCAGAATGAATTTGGATTATCGCTTATCCAAAATGACTGAAAGCAATCTAAAATATAATAACTAAGCATTGACGAAAAAGCCTAATGTTTTGAAGAGGCAGCAATTTAACATGCAAAAAATAATTATAATTCACGTAAAACTACATGCCATTGTAGCTAGAACTGCTAATTAAGTATGCCTTATGTATTATATCTATAATTATTTTTTGAAAAGCTTTGATTCAGGGCTTCAAAACTTGAAATTGATTTATAACGTCCTCACTCAGTCTTTATTCAGAAAGAGAAGCACGAGAGATTCCTAGTTTTACATTAGCATGTCATAGCATTTAGTTTTTCCAACATCCTAAATATGTATTATTTAAAAAAATTGGTAAGAGTTTCCGGTATGTATTTAAAGATTTTTACTGCAATATAGCTGCAACTGATATCAAAGAATTGACAGGCTATATAATAACTTAGTTCCCGACGTTTTTATTGGGAATAAGTGATTTTAAAGTGACCAAAATTAACCACCTGCCTTCATTACAATCATATATGTGTAAATTCTCTTTTGAGATATTGATAAAACTCCAACTACATCATCACCGGTTAGCCTACTACAACGAAGCCAGAGACACGTAGATAGGAACAATTTTGAACTAAAATCTTTTTACCCTTCACAGAATATACCAGCATTAACCCAAATGAATCACCACACCACCCTGTCAAACTCTCAAGAGTCTCGTTTCCTTTAAGGACACAAATATATATCACTCATATCCATAAAACCATGTAGCACTAGCTGCTCTCACGGCCTTATAACTTTATATTTTTCGGTTTCAAGACCCACTTCATCTTGAGAATATAACTTCACGTCCGCTTATATTGTATCTGGCCAGCGCGTCGGCTGTTGCTAACCTTCCTCTAACGATGCAATATGTGCCGGAGCATGATTCAGATAATCTCACCATCCCTTTGGACGCTTAATCCAAAAACTCTCTCATGCGCAGGAAGTATTACACTGATAATACTGGTTTTAGCGCAAGAGCTTTTAAATGATACTCTAGGCGTAATTGACCTACTGATCCCAATCCGGTATTACTATTTTAGTTACAGCTCTTTTATTTAAGATATTTGAATGCTTTGGCTGAAATTTTGGTATCTATCTAACGTGAAAGTGCCAGTGAGACAGTAAATAGTTACTGACTGTTAATATTTTTGTATTTTCTAGAGAAACTGAAAATGAAATACCTCGTAAAACATATTGGGACACAACATGCATTTATAAATGTATCTCAATTAATGAAGCAAAGTCGCGAAATAGAGTTAGCACTTTTAAGCTTCTGTTCCGATATATTCTAGGATGACTTTAAGTAGAATAGACTCTCTGAAGGTCCGTTTTACGAGTGATTATTATAAGGTGCAACCTATGAACATATGTATGCAATATGTGCCGTATATATCAGGGTAGAACTGGGCGCCGGCACTAAAAATTGGAAGTCGGCGTGCACGCTGATCGTCTCCAGTGGAAAAATTACTCCTTAGCGATTAAAAATAGGAATCCATGGCTAAAGAAGAGCACAATTAGTATGAAATATTGGGTGCTCATTTTTGTACTATTTACATTCTTGGAGATACAAATCTTATTTTCCTCTGAGTCGGCGGCTGCGAGGACCCCTCAGCGTCGACGGTGCCAATCTCTATCTCAGATTAAGTATGAAGTAGGTCAGTGGCGTAACCAGGAATAGGATTTAAGGGTTGGATGAAGGGGGCCCAGGGTGGGGACAGGCAATGGGGGTTGCGGGAAAAAGTTTTGAAAAATTACATGCCTGGAAATACATTTTACATACTTTCGGCACTTGAAATTTAACTTGAATCAGATACAGTTATCATGTCTCAAAACTAGGCAATTGTTTAGATATTTTTAATTTCTCTGAGGCTTTGGGGGGGATCTATACCCTTATACCCACCATAGTTACGCCACTGAAATAGGGTGATTTTCGACTACCGCATATGTGACCGAAATTGAAAGCGGAAACTCCCAGATCACGCGATCTCTGATTGATCTGATCCACAGATTCAAACGAATTTTCTCATTTTTATGTCGTTCATTTCGATTGGAAATATTTCTTCCATTTAATTAAATACCCTTGAAGAGTAAAATGCAGCTTAAGGTGAGACATATAGCGTCATTATGTCCCTATCTACCCTTGCACTATTCACAATATAATTAAATCAATTATAATAATAATGCTAATATAGTCAATGCAATGCTTACTGAATAACCTCCTAGTAGCCAAAACATTATAATAATCAAACAAATTTAAAACAATAAAACAAGGATATGAAGAGACTTATTTCACAAACATTTTATTTTCTAGGTTTTTCTATTTTTCATCCTTTTCTATTTTTCATCCTTTTCTATTTTTCATCCTACTCATAGGTAATATTGAAGTTCTGTATCTGGGAGGTTGAATGTTATTCAACCAAGGTCGGTTGAGTCCAATTCTTTTGGAAAATCCATCGGTTCTGAAAATGATTGCTGCGTATTCTTTAATTTATCGATTGTATTTTTAACATTAACTTCCGCGATATTCAAGGCAGCCAAAAGTTATGGAGGGGCAACCCAGTTGAATTTTGGAATTTATGAACCGCACTGAATATTCATTCAGCGAAAATTTGCCTTTGAATATTTCCTCGTGACCGCTCAACTTGATTGGGTGCCTACATGTTCCAGTTACTTACAAACTATCTCTAAGAAGGCTTTAATTTATCACAAGTATTTTTTCCAACCCCACCAACGCCTGCAAAGGGATAGGTATACATTGTTACGACTAGTCCTTGTTAATTGACCAATCTGCCGATGAAAAAAGATATGCTTCTTTTAATAATGACCGAATAAACACGATATCTATTGATCACGGCTCACCAAAAATTCCAGTCGAATATCAATGTCTTCCATTCCATTACAGACGACGCAGACAGCTTTTTTACATCATTAATAAACTTGCATATGTGCGCCGTTAGTCGCTCTACGAGAGAGAAACCCGGTGTCGACATCAGCCAATTCCTAACGAAAGGCGCCAAAAGGACCACGGCTTAACGTCCCATCCGACGGGCGGAGTGAAGCACTTGAAGTGCCCTCCTCAAGGCCAGCAGGGATCGGGCAGCCTCTGAAAAATCTAAGCCACCCTATCTCGGCTATCTTCCTTTGAATAAATGAAACCGTATCATTCTTTTATGACTAACCTGTAAATTTTGAGGGGATATTGTTTTGCCTTTCATAGCGTAAAATAGAAACAAATGCGCACAAACTTATAGCTGTGAAAAGAAGATGCCGAACCGTCTGCTTCTCTTCAAGTAAATTACAGTCTCAATCCTTCAGCCTGACGGGACCAAAGCTCGCCAACGAAACGAATGATGGGTTACAAATGCCCAACCAGGTACTCATAATGACAATTGGAAGCCATGATGCAAAATTAAATCACAGCCAGAACGAACCGCAGCTGCGAAAGCGGAAGCTTGGGATGAAGAGAACGCTTCTCCTCACTAATCACATAAAAATCGATATCAAGCTCGCTATCCCCGCACTCACATTTTAATGACAGTACTGCAGCCGAAACAACGCTTCGATATACATATCAGACGCACACTGATTTCCTCCGGGTGCAACAGTATACCTGCTTACGGGCAAACAGGCTGCAAGTTCGTTCCATAAAATATATCCAATTCTCCCGTAATCCATTAGAGGACTCATATCGATAATTCCATCACACAAAAGCTCAACAATCGCCCATCGGATCAAATCCACTCATCTGGTAGCCTTTGCAGTACTAGATGAGCCAATTTGATTTCGTGGGAGATTGTTGAGCGTTTGTGCAATTGAGGTATTGTTGATTTTCTTAGGTTTATTCAGACGAAAGGATATTCAATTTGATCAATTTTAATAATACTTAATCAGAAACAAGATGGAGAACGTCCTTCTTAAAGGAAGACATCGATCAATAACTTAAACAATACGTTAAGAAAAAAATAAACACAACGAAATAACAAAAATATATAAACGAAATAAAACGATTACATTGCACTTAAAGTAAGAGGAATTGCTATGTACAACAGGTATCGATATGAGAGCTGCGAATTTCAAAGGAATGCACGAAGTCAAGGCCTTAGCAACCATCATGAGGGGTTGGACCACAGTTTAAAATGTGATAGAAAATTTTGGATTTGTCATTGCTGAATTAGGCTACCCCAACCAAATGATTTACCCTCTTAGTTTAAAATTCAATCGAAAATTATGGATAAGTTATAACTACCCCAACTACTATCCCCTTTCGCTACTTTAACCAAATGAGTTCAACCTCCTAGTTCAAATCCGATCAAACATTTTGAGTTAATTACAATTAAGTGTAGCTACCGAACCAAATGAATTAAAACCCCCGTAATTCACCCTCTGAGGTTATCCCTCGTGCAAAATTGTCTAAGCTGGCGTCTTGCACGAAATAAAATAATGATTGGAGAATATACTTCCAATATGCAAACAGAGCTGAAAATTCACCAACGGGATGGCTACATTTTTGCCTACTTTTTTGGGAAATACCAATCACTAGCATACAAATTCAATGTAAAAATTATGGCATCACCCTTATAGCATATAAATATATAGGTAAATATTCTCTATGTTTCCTAAAATTTTGTGGCAACATTGATCGCACAAAGACTGAATAACATTCGGTTGGGAATAGCTTTAAAATTGAATGAAGTGTAGTTGCCATAGTCATAACTGTAGAAATAATTTAATTTCGAAAATGAGAAAATTTTCCAAAATAAGGTAATTTCTCCAGCTAACATATTTTCACCATTTTGGTCGCAATGACAGAAAATGTCTTTGAAAGATGATCAGGTGCGAAAACATAAAATTTTAACTAGTTATTTAATGACGTAATACATATAGCATATTGTGCACAAATGGCTGATGATGAACGAAACAATTATTTTACCATTATTATGGTTATAATAACTATTGACTCTCTCAGCTCAAGGTGGATCTATTAGTCAACTAAATGCTACCGATTCTCGCTCAAAAACTATGAGCAAAACCATGAGTTTAATAAATAGCACTTCCCAAATTTTTAAACAGTGAACACCCGAATTTGGAAAAAAACATGATCATTTCATATGGATCACGTTTCAATTATCACGTTTCAATTATAGATCTAGCATTGAAAAATTTGAATTTTATTTTTATTCAGTTTATGTGATACACCAATTATCCACTTGGATATGGATCCTCGATACAACGATTAGAAGCCTGAAGCCTTTCCATTTTTCAATTACGCTATCCTATTTTTCGTCTAAATTAATCTGAAATTGAAAACTGAAACATGGAACATCTTGTATAAACAAACATTTTGATGATATTGCAATATCTCGCATACTAATTCTCTATCCATTCAACAATATCATCTTAATAAAATTGCATTTCATGGAAAAACCCATCTATCCTCCTCGAATTTCAAGCAGAAAATTTTTATGTACCGTAAAGTATATAAATAATCTTCATTAAGCCCCAATTTACGATATCAATCCGTTCCTAGGTATATATGTTATAGTAAATTCCATTCTATAATGAATTGAAACTATTTACGGGCATGGAATTGATGCAAAGAGCATCAGCGAGAATCCATTTAATTTACATAACAGTGACGTATTATAATGAAATGTATCTATTATTCATAAATGTATGGGCAAAAAGAACCCCATTTTAGATATTAAAAACCGTTAGCAAAACCAGCTCAGGTCGAATGTCAAATCCATTGTGAATCGTGACCTACTGTAATGCTATTTCCTCCTCTTTTATTTATAGGTTAAATATATTGATTAAAATGAAAACTATCTAGAAACTTCGTCAAAGTGTCACAAACCCATATAGAAGTAAAGCAAAATGCCACGAATGAGGAAATATATACATAAACACAGGCCACATCTCAAAATTTTTTAGCACTTCGTATTATTATATGCCGGCACATGGCAACACCCGATGATAAAAACCTTCTGCACCTTATCGTTATGAAAAGAGGTCATAAACATGCAGCAATCATTTTCCAACTTGAAAATGTTAAAGAAAAAAAAACTCGAGGGTGAATCCAGGTATAGATGATAGGAAAAAAGTGAGAAGAGGAGGAGCTGTGCTTTGAGAGGTAGGGAACGAAGCCTGAGGGATATCTATTGGAAGAAGTGTGATGGAAATGGCGTTGAAGGAGAGAAGGATAGGTTCCCACAGGGATCGAAATGGGAATGAAAGCGAGCCCTCGAAGGGAAATAGGGTTATATACATATATATATGGGAGGGCATTTCTCAGAGTGTATGTTATGGGGGTATCGGGAGGGAATCCACGAGTTTGGCATTCCGAAAATATAAAATAACGGCGAAATATGAGGGTGGAAACCGGAGTTGACAGAAAGCGATAGGGTGGGAATCGATTCGCGAGAGACGCCCTTGAGATGCGGAAAGGATGAAAAAATGGATGAACGGATATGGGATAGTACACACACACACCCAGGTATGTTTGCATGGAACTCCCACCCCCTGCGAGTCCGTTTGTAGGCACATTTTAAATGGAAGTTCTACTCCGCATATCTTGAGCTTGACAATGGCGCAATGCTATTGGTGCTTACATTCGATAAACTTAATGGGTTCATTTGCACCCCAAATATTTGTAACCATTATAGGGTCAAATGCCCATTATAATTATCATTGATGCATATTCCACCACCGTGATAGTTAAGTAATAAAATATATATTTTAAAAGCATTTTTGATTGTAAAAATACTAATTACGAGTTAAGCTTTAAAAATGAAACTATGCTAAAATTCTGAAATGAAAAGTATACTTTTTCATTTAAATTTACTTAAAAATGACTTATCGATGCAGTTATTTCTAAGATTTTTTATTTTCAGAACGAATTTACTAGTTCATATTAGATACTATCGATTACATATGAGTCTACAATAAGCTGTATCCATATTAGCAACTGGAATGGCCGAAAGAAAACTCATAATTTGGTTTTAATCAGTCAAATTAAAGATAAATGAAAGATAAATGGGGTTATAATTGTAACAATGTTTCTTTGGAGGCCAAGGAAATCCATTTTTAGCCACATTTATGTGTCCATTATATTGTGAGTTCGACAAAAAAGCATATTGCGGCACTCTGATAATTAATAACGTAAATGATCAAGATATTAATTATTTTAAAAAGCGTACATTACTAATAGCTTTATCTAACGTTACTGAAGTAAAAATCCGATTGCTTTCTCAATGGAATTGATGATTGAGCAAATATACAAATTACAAGTAATATTATCTCACATTTATGAAATGAGAAGTACATTGCTCAAGTTAAAGGCATTAATGACTGAACAGGAATAATAAGTTACGCGTATCCACTGTCTTATGTTTCTGAAATGAAAATTTATTGCTTACGATGAAGTGACTAACATTTGGTTTGGGAGCAATTTTTTTAAGTCATGCATCCCATATGGAAGCATTGTGTCTTAGCCATATTTTCAAGGCCACTCATGACAATAACCGGGATAGTCAAAAGAAATCATACAATGCCAGTATTCATCATAATATTTTTATTTCGAAATCGCACAAAGGATTATTTTATTTCGGAATCGCACAAAGGATTAATGATTTTTTCCCAATCTCAAAGGATTTATTTACTGAAGATATCCATAACCCTGAGAAATCCCGGGTAAAATAAAAAATGAACGATAAAATAAAGCTTGGTAAGCGTAAGTAGCCATTCATGTTTGTGATTGTTTGTAATAAACAAATCCAGGATGACCCCTTACACTAAGGTGACACAAAAAACCTTTATTTATACATATAATCTATAGTGTAATCGATAGATAAGTTATCTGTATACTAATTTAAAAAAAACACCTTCACACTCTTGCATTCTGTGTAAATCATAATATATCGCAGTTTCAATACTATTAGTATTTTTTTTAAATTCATGTTCATGCTATTGGCATGTATTTACTGGTTTTCTAACCTGTTAAGTATGCATTTATTTGTTCGTCATTGAAATTTAAACTATTCATAATTAATGTTTCATAATATTTACCTCAGGTCTGTTTGAAATCGAATGCCATATTTACTGGAGTGAATGATTTATCATTATTCATGTTCTATTTATTTAGCTATCTACTTATTTTTTCATGTTCTACCCTAAATGTTGTGATGGGTATATGTGCATTCTTAGGTATTTTTGCTATGATTGTTTAAGTTAACTTCAAGATTTCATTTCTATGCCCTGATGTGTTAGTTTTTCTAAATTCTTGCATGTATTAATATCTTTTATGTTCTTAATGGACATTTTGTCCAAGAACAATAAAATATTATTATTTTTTTTTCTTAAATTTTCTTCAGTTTTCACTGAGTAGCTTTAGTGTTAAGAGCACGGGTTCTCACCAAGGTAACTCTTTACTGTTGAATTGCGTTGAGGAATTTTCTCGTGATATGACAGGTTGAAATTATTACAGCCTTTTGCAGTTTGATGTATGTATTTGGATGGAGGTTGAGTATTTTGAAACTATTTTGTATATGTTTTGGGATGATACCGGTAGCTGAGATGACAATTGGAGCTATATAAACCTGTTCCATATTCCATATTCTTTTTATTTCTATTGCCAATTCTTGGTACTTGTTAATTTTTCCTGTAATTGTCTTTTCGATGTTATGCGACAGTGGCACGGCAATATCAACTATGTAGCAAGTTCTATATTTCTTGTCAATCAACACTATATCTGGTCTATTATTAACTATCGTTTTATCTGTTTGAATAGGCAGATCGTAATAGATTTTAAATGCGCCGTTTTCAAGCACTGTTTCAGGGTGGTACACATAATATGGGGTCTTAGTATCTATTAACTTGTGTTGGTAGGCCAGTTTTTGGTGGATAATTTTTTGCAACTTGATTATGTCTACTTAAATATTCTGTATTAGCCAGCATCTTACAGCCAGATATAATGTGCTGGATTGTTTCAAGTACTTGAAAACACCTTCTACATTTGTCATCTGTTATGCTTTTATCACCAAGGATGTACTTTGCATAATTTTTAGTGCGGATAACCTGGTCTTGTATTGCAAGCATGAACCCTTCGGTTTCTCCATAAAGTTCACCCAATGACAACCATTTGTTTGATGAGATTTTATCAACATATGGTTGATTGAGGTCATTGATGTGTCGTCCATGTAATTCCTTCTGGGTCCATACTTCTACCTTTCTATTTAATAGAACAGCTCCTGTGTTGGTTGCTTCATCGGTCGTGCCATTTTTTAGATTTAATGGTGTTAATTTGTTGCCGGCATATACTATTGACTTGTGAAGCATCTAACTGTTTGATTTATCGTAGAAGAAATGTTTTAGTCCATGAATTTGGTTTTTGAGGAGCTGTTGTAAATCTATTAACCCTCTACCTCCCATATAGCGGGGTAGCGTTAGCCTTTCTATTGCAGCCTTTGGGTGATGTGAATTAAATTTTGTGAATGATGTACGTATTGATCTTTCTATGCCTGCTATTTCGGTTTTGGTCCAGTCAATCACTCCAAATGTAAATGTCAACACAGGTACCGCAAACGTATTGATGGCTTTGATTACATTTCGTGCATTTAGTTCTGTTTTAAGAATGGATGTTAGTCTTTTAGGGAATTCAGTCGTTAATTCCTTCTTGATCTGTTTATGTTGTATTGATTTTGCTTGCAGGAATCCAAGGTATTTGTAGTTCTCATTTGCTTCCATAGATATTATTGACTCGTCATCCGTAACATTGAAGTTACCATGCTTGATTTTCCCTTTTTCTATGTGAAGCAATCTGCATTTATCCAATCCGAATTTATTATTTATTAATATTATTATTATTAATATTAATTGAATTCACATAGTTATTGCCCCTGAATTAATGCAGTTAGTAGTTTTAAATATTAATAATTAACTAACTTTACATGGAAAATCTTTTAACTCTAACGATGGTCATAACACCCCAAAGTAATTTTAGCTATAGCGTAAATAATCAGTATGCTTATAAACTCCAGGCCCAGCAAAGCAATGAATTGCTCTTTAAAATTAATGATATGAAATCAGGGAAGAAAATTTGAAATCCGCAAAGAAATTATAGAATATACGATTGTTTAAAAGAGAAAAGTGTCCATCGACACCCATTAATAGTTGCTATAATTAATGTTGAACAATGCATGTAGCACATTGATTAACATTAGAAGAACCAAGGTTTTATGGCCTCCTAGATACATCATTTCCCGTTATTTGAACGGGTAGTAATTATTTTGAATATTTCTTCACATATTTTAAAATTAATTGAGTATATATTTATTTATTATTTCTTGAATTTCACAAAATACAACCTTTTACTATTGATTCATCTCCATTTAACCTTATTTATCAATACCATTGAGTATTTTTACAAATCATTTCACAGTAAAAAAATTTAAAATGAACAGCGGTAACGTCGCTCCAGCTTCCCCTGCCTTAACCTATCACACGCCGCTAGGTATGGCAGATTTACCGCTTATTTCCATACAAAATGTTAGAAAGAATATGAAATGCAAAAATGTGGCAACTTAATATCAAAATGGTCAGACGTTGTATATTGAAGACACTTCCTGAATAAATCACGAGTTACCGTTATAAATAACATAGATTAGCACAACCAGTCATCTTGTTTGGTATTTTAAGGCTGACAGGTGGTAAAACTTCATTTATATATAAAAATCAAATTATATTTTAACAGAATACGTACCATAAAAGATAAATCAAAGTCAGAAAAAATTAAGACGACAGAAAAACATTTTAGGCATTATGGTTGAATAAGTAGAGGTTACAAGTAAAAGTGAGTTACAGAATGACAGGTCTAGTCCTTCTAATGTGAATCAATGAATTATGCACTGATGATGTACTCTCTGTTTTCTGCGAGTAAGCGAAAATTATAACCGTAAAACGGAGTGCAGACCTCCCAGGATACACTCAATGTCGATTTTTAGACACAGTAGGAAATTAGGGAAAGAGAAAGGGAAAAAAAACAAGTGCTCAACTGCCCCAGGTATGTACGTAATTTAAGTCTCCTCACGTTTAAGCCTTCCATCTCGCCAACGAATATTTACCTTAAGATTGAATTTGGAAAAAAATCCAATTTCTCCGCACCTTACGTGATGGTGAGACGTTTTCTTCGAAGCAGAACACATCAGATGGAGCAGTTGGTTGCAGTTTTATTTTTTAAATATTTTCTCACTGCCTTCACCCCAAAGTACCCATTGACCCTCCGCACCGTCCGGCCGCATTGACGTATTTCGCTTTGAAGTTAACTTGCCGTGGGCGAACAAAAATCATTACAGAAAAGTGGGGAAGCACTTTCATCTCGAGGAAGGAAAGGAGTTGGGAGGCATCTTCATCACCTCAAAGCCGCAGTCAAAGGCTGCGGAAAAAGACTGCAGCTTCATAAAAGGCTGAGGAGGAAAAAACTTACATCCCTTATTCGAAAGGTAGTGGACTGTCTGAGAGCATAAAAATACCTCACTGATAGGTAGGCACCGAAAGCAATTTACTTCATATTATTTACTGAAAGGCTTGCTGGTTTTACCGCACCGCCAAGAAACAGTATAGAACTACATTTATTTGTTTATTTTCACTAGATTTAAATTAAATGAAAGGGTAAAATAATTGTTTAAAAGTGTACATCTGGCAAAAGGCATTAAGAAAAGGGTCCCTCCCTCTCAAGCGGGGTTTAGAAGTTTAATCTAATAATATACAGGGGAAGTATATTGCACATTCACGGTCACAATCTCTCTGCTTGATCAATTTTAAGATATTTGCGTGATTTGTCACTAACTTCACCCAAGTGCTCTTACATGTGAAATTACATAAATATCTACATTACCATTAATATTACACAATTGATGAATTCTTCTTACAGCCAGATGAAAAATATAATTTTATTCTACTTTTTGATGTTCTAAAATTCTAAAACATATTTTACAATTTCTAAGTATTTATTTGTGCATTTTTATTTTATTTGGTCAATTTCCTGCAAGCTTTTCTGTTATTCATTGTACGTAGCTATTATTGATCATAGCATTCCCAATGGTGTAAGTAAAATGAATTGTTCCAAACGCATGCAAAAATTTTGGACCGTAGAGTAATTCTTCCTGTTCTTGCTTCGAGTTCCCCGATAAATTGTTTTCACATTATAACTGGACTGTCGAGGAAATATGAGAGCACCTGGAGAAACAGAAGATATTAAAATATTGGAGAAATGTATGAAAAAAGCATGCCACTGAACACACATTCTCCTTTTTTTAACCTTATCCAGGCACAGCATCAATAACTAATAAAAATTACTGTTAATATTAGTACTATCATTAAAACCAGAAGAGTGGGAGCGCCCTAATAATATAAAAACTGCTATTAATTATGAATTGCGTTAACAGGGGAGAAATCCACAAATGTATTTAACGGACGATAAATAGATAAAAATGAGAATGTATGCATTTAAAGTTAGAAATTATTTGGTTAGGTTGGATGATACACTTATATTATGATTTTTTTTGGATGAAACCGTTGAGTGACGTCCAAGCATTCCTGCTCTTACTCCAAGATCCCCCCAAAAAAATTAGTCTCACGTTATAACTGGAGAGTCCAATAAATATGGGAAATTCTGGAGTAACAGAAGTGTGTATCAATGAAACATTGACGAAGCGTATGAAAAATCATGTCATATGACCCACATTCTCCCTTATAGTTAGCCTTATCCACACACAGCGTCAAGAAACTTTTTTATCTATGTTCTCGTTCACTTTGCACCAAAAATATCACATGCAGAGTCCACCCTCGTATTTCCAATTTTATCTTCTCTGACTTGTGAACCGAATACGGAACCCACTCTTTCTCGTACCGCGCGCTCTCCATTTCCTAAAAAGCTCCTTTGACGCCGTTCCCTCCCCTTCGATACTGTCTGCAACGCCCACTCGCGTGCATTTCCCCTCTGGCCAAAACTCCCTGCTATGCCCTACGCTCTTCACCATTCCAGCACCTCCCACGACTCGCGTTCCAATTTCCTATCCCCCCATACACACACATCTACCCAAAGACCTTATACATATTTCAAAATAAACTATTTCTCAATATTTTAACAGCTTTTTTTATTCGACAGCTGTGCAATGAGCAAGCATTTGGTGCCTGAAGAGCTCTAAAATTCCCTGCAAGTCTTACAATAACAAAAACAGCAGGTTTTTATTCAAAATCAATATTATGTCTAAGTCTATCAATAAATATTCAGCCTCCGCATAAGATTTTCATTTTTAAGAGCCCGTTTACAAGTGTGTGTTGAGACGGTGTTGATAAAATAGCGTTCTGTGTGAGATTAGAATTTTCTGAGTGAAAAACTATATTTTCTCATCGGAAGGCGGATGGAAATCCTGAATGCCCACGAGTTCTGATGATAGTTCAGAAATGCAGAAATAGATTGCCATTAACTTACTGTTTATTTCATCACTACCGGTTGAGTATACTCAAAACTACAGCACTTACAACTCGAGTATGTCGACATTGTGCGAGAACAGTAGGCCTCAGTGCTCTCTATCCACTTCAAAATCCACAGCAAACCTGTCACGGAACTACGATGCATCCTTCACATTCACCCTCTATACACCATAGATACTTTGAATTCGTAGGTTACAAAAAAAACGGTCGGGAGGACTCACTCCTCTAATTGCCACAATAGCACTTGCATTTCCTATGACGTCTTTCATACTCCACCGAGACCCTCCTACCTCATAAATATAAAATTCCACGTTCAAGCCAATGAATAGTTTCCGATAATAGAATAGTGATTAAATTTTATTCGAATTTCCGATAAGTATTATTTTTTCTCCTAACTTGTATCGCAAATATATCCAAATGAAAAAGTAGAACATGAGAATCAATTAAGAAGGAGATGTTCACTTCTTTTCTTAGTGTTTTCCTTCAATTGATTTATAAAAGAAAGCCGGGAATATATGATTAACCACAGTTTAAGTGCAACTATTTGAAAATATCACATAGCCATTGAAACCAGACACTTAAGAACAATACTTCCTAGGCTACGTATTGTCACTATCAAGGAAATCGATGTTTAAGAGCAAATAAATGTTTAGATTCAACATGTCACAGGATACGTGAGACGAAATACTTGAAAATTTGGAGGAACAGTGAGTGAGGGTGAGAATTAAAGGTGATGCTTTATTTGATTCCATTGAATCTTTAAGGAATTTGACCGGCTTTACGGTAGGGTTTGGCAACCTTTGGACCGCGGCCGTTTGCTCCTCTAAATCATTTGCATATGGTCTGAAAAACTACTATCGATAACTTATTGTATTGAAAATGGCGAAAAACGGTAAATGTAAATTTGAAAAATTTACGACTAAATTTTATCGCCAATAATTTTTCCTGAATAAAATTTTGTCTTGAGCACCACAAATCAAGGCTGTAGCTGGGAAATCAAACCCCCCCAAAATGTTTGGAAGATACAGTCTTAGGTACACCCTTTCATATAAATGCTCCAGAAATTTTGTCTCCTCCCCACACCCCCGAAAAGAGTTTCTAGTCACGGCCTTGCAAATTAACGATTTGGAACAAACACATCAGCTGCAGCAAAATTATGGAAAAGGATTAAAAAATGACGTATGTAAGTCATTCAAATCATCAATACAGCGTTAATAAACATGAAATTGATATCAAAATGTATGAGCAATTTTCTTTCTCCCTATTAGTCGTTATGATACATATATTTTTCATGGTTTTTAGTGATAACAAATACTATATTTATCAAATTTTGCCGATATATCTATATATACTCCGTTTCATTTACCTGTGATTTACTTGATATTTTCATTACCGATACGTTTTACGAATTGAAACTAATTTTGCTACAGGCCTCTAAAACAGGCTTCAAACTTGGTCTCTTATTTTGGCTGACACAAAACCAAAACTTTGACTTTTTGCAATGACAAAATCAGCATGATAAATTCATGCATGTTCATTTGCATAAGGTATTTTCGGAACTCGTCTTCCACAGCAACGATTGTCAGAATTTCCGGGATCTGCAAAATAGGGAGGAAAAAATCTGGACCTTTCAATTTCTGAAGCTCTTTCAAGCAAAGACTTACAAATTTACCTCCAAGTAATTCATGTGTAATAAGAATGAGTGTTGGGGTGGAGGATAATTGAAATAGCAGCGGAACGGAAAAAAACGATGAAAGGAGGATGAGAGGAAGAAGAAGAAGATTTTGGGGCCGTATTTCTTGGTTACGTGGAAAAGAAGAAATCGAGAGAGGAATCATTCAAGCAGAGAAGCCACTGGAAGAAGTGGTGTGAGAAGTGAGGATGGAAAGAAACGAGGAAGCAGGAAGTGGAAGAGGTTGAGCGAAGGAGAGCCAGGCGAACGAACGAGGCGAATGGACCTTGGGAGTTGCGGAATCAGTTGTGTGCTGCACGGTGGAAAAATATGTTCGGACATAACGAGAGGAGAGAAACAGAAGCATGAAGGATATAATGCAAGATGGTGGGCCAGCTATTGAATAGCTTGCCCTGCTGGTTTATTTATTTCGAGGCGAATCGTCTCCTTCTTCTTTGGAAGACCGGATGCGGACGTAAGTACCATCGCGGAAGAAGTACGGGAGAGTGGAGTGGGAAATATATATCCGCTTGAGATGCTCGGCCAAAACTCACGACCATGGCTTCTTTCTTGCAAATGAAAAGGGTCGAAACTTAGTTTCCTGATGACTGAGTAGTATAATTTTCAATTTTCTTCTACTTTGTGTGTAAAACGCGGAAGATTACGCAGTGAAGTATTGGGGGACTTTAATTTTCATGAATATCACCCCAAGGGTCTAATATGAAATATAGAACCATACCCACGTCCGTCCTTCGTCCATCTGACAACATTTTTGGTCCCTTTTGCATGGAAATACCTACGAGTTCGATATAATAATCTCCTGACTTTCAATCAAGAGATTAGAATAGCTTCATTTCATTTCATTAAAATGTGTTGTTGCGGCGGAGTGGATATGGAGTCCAATGTTATCACTTATGTTCTTATTTGCTTAGAAATACCCAGGAGTCTCTTTCCTATGCGACATATAAAGGACATTTCTGGAAAGAAATTATTTGGCTGAGACTACGGCAAGGTGTAAAAATAATCCAAAAAATAATCTTCTCACGATACACCTTCCAATTTATAAAAAAAACTATAAAATATCCTGAACACTTTCCCTGCGCCATAATTCAAAGCAACTGGTACTTATACGTGATAATTACTGAAAAACTTTATGATAGGAATGATTTTGTAGATTTCCGCCACAATATTATCATACCAATCAAGCTTTCAGAAAATAATTTTCATAATCAAGGGTAAATCGATCATCTTGATGACTTACACGCACAAGAAACCTTCGCCAAGTGCTTTTCATCGATTTTGTTCACATCTCATTGGTGTATTGTCCTTGATGGAAAAGGTAACCGTGTGACCTCCCGTGCCTTCGTGGCCTTAAGGCGGAGCATCGTAATTTGAAAATTAACTGCAGGCAAACTGCTTGCACATTTTAACCCCTACGAAATGTACTCGTAGAATCGCACAATGTCACTATTCTCACAACAGTAAATCTAACCTAAGGTCAGCAAAAAATTTTAATGATTGAGTGAGTGATCGGAAATGGGTTTTATAGCATACTAGCTGACCCGGCGAACTTCGTACCGCCTAACAATCAATGAACCTACAGTTTACTTACACCATTTATAAATCAAGAGCGGCTGTATCGTTTTTAATCATGTTTAATTTATTATAATAAAATAAGGATACAAATTATATAAAAATACGTAAATGAGTACCAAAATTGCTTGTCAGAAAGACATTTTCTTTATTGAATCTTCATAGTGTGAATCGGAGCACGTTAACGCGGATTTTTTTCAACAAATTTTCTTACGTTTTAGCTTAAGAAATTTTGGGCATTGTGGTTTAATAAAGCAGTTCATGGAATAAAAATTATACACATTCAGTTGTTGGCTATTTGCGTTATTAGCTGTAAAAAAAATGTTTTTAGGTCCAAGTCTGTTGCATACACTTGGCCCATTCAGGGGGCAGGTTGACACGACCCCAGACCGACGCTTGACTGATGCTCAAAATCGTGCAAGAAAAGACCCTATGAAGCAGCATTCGCATTAAATGACTTAAGGCGCGCCAGTTTTAGTATCCTTGTTTGGAAAAATGCACTGGGTAAACGTACTGCATGCGTAAACGCACCACGGTGAGCCCTACACATTCGGGTTTAATGTCTTGCGTCAAGCACCTTCTGAGAAACAACAGTTTTTGATTTGTTGTCAGGCGCAAGATGAAGCGGATGAAGCTAAATAAATATAGCGAAGCAAAGCAGTGACGCAGCGAGGGGAGGTTTTGGGGGATAAACCCCCCCCCCAAGAGCTTAGAGAATTTTTTTATGAAAGATTTTGTTATTAATATTAGGGGGACGGATGACTAACAAACAAAACATATTTAACTATTCACACAGCCACAAAACCCACTATTTTGAACCATTTATCTTAAAAAATGTCTGAAGGAAGTGCCCCCACACTTCCCGCTTACCTTAGCGAGTTTTCTATACCCTACAGACCCGTGGTATTAGCTGCGCCCAAAACCCCCTATCCTAGCTACGCACTTGAAGCGAAGGAAGAAATACAGAGGATGGTTTATCGACTCGTGAACATAGCACGTTTAATTGACCATGAGAAAATCATGGGTTTTCATTAGCACATGAGCACAAACAACACAAAAACTGAAAGAATGACCATGCGATTTTTTAATCGTTATCACGAATGCAACACGAATTGTAAATTGAATACGTTTAAGCTCAAAAGGGCATATGAGTTGAGATCATGGAATCTACGGAATGAGGACTTCCTAACCTTTGAATTTTCCTTTGAGTAAAGTTGCGTGAATCACATTCATCACCAATTTTTTTAATGATCGAACACGTTCCGTTGGATAGTTATGGTTGGTTTAGGCTTCGAAAGATCATGAGCACAGAAACTACATTTTTCTGTAAATTGTGCCTTGGTAAGCCAGGTACGACCAAGGACTTAAAATATTCAGAAAGGTAGTTGGTGATTTCGTCTTCGTTTGTTACACATTTAAAAGATTCGAATCCATGCAGAGTACGAACTATTTGAATTTACCTCGTTTTAGTCATCCACATCTTCGTTCTTGCTCGCTAAATCAACCATCTTTGATTCTTTTGGTGATATATCATATTCTGGAACTCTTTGTTGATGAGCTCACTGAAACTAATTTGCAATCATTCCAAGGAAATGAATTAAAACTACTCGATTCCTCGACAGGAACACGGACATTACCGTTTGTCAACAATTGCTTGGAGATTTGTTTACAAACACGGTAGTAAAGTGTCAACTCGAGCTGGGCCACGGCTGGGCTTATAATCAGCTCGAATTAAATTTTTGAAATGTAATTTCAATTAAATTAATATTTTGAATATATTTAGTAATTCAAATGTTATATTGTTACTAAATTCAGTTATTAAAGTGGTAAAAACAAAACAAATTATTTAATTTGTAGTTTTGACCGACTTATCAATTGTTGTGTTACTATAACTCCTAAAAGCATGCCCATAGGAAAGAGATGAATTTTTTTTGTGAAATTATCCTTTTTTAATGACCTATATGTTAACCCCGCCTGAGACAAATCCAAAGAACCAAATCTCATTGAAATCGGTTCAGCCGTTCTCGAGTTATAAGTGTTCTAACTAACACGATTTTCGACTTTCTTTTATATATATAGATAGATGAGAGCTTTACATAGATTTTTAGCGCAACAATATAATTATGCATTGCAATCACTAACCTACGCTAGGGTCAGGAGCAAGAAGGTAAGTTTTGAAAACGATTTCCTCGTATCTTTCTTCAGCCACTGGATTTCATAAAAAGAAAAAGGATACCTTACGGAATGAACGAGTGGTTGGCCAGAGATAAGGAAGAGGGGCTGAAGAGGGCAGGAGACTGAGAACGATTTCACTTGAGTGGAGAAGGAGGGAGCTGGAGATAATGCAATAACTCAGACGCAGATGTACTTGGAGAGCAGGAAGAGACTTGGGATATTGGATGAGTTAATGGAGGATGGAGATGAATGAAAGGAAAAAGAGGGCCAATTTAAAATTAAGAATGAGAAATGAGGGCGTGTACGCCTCCTGATATCTTGTGGGAAAATATATTGCTCAATTTTTTATCAAATTAAATTCAATGAATCATAACCTTTTTAAACTTTATATTCATATTTTTAATCGAACCTCTACTTCGAGAAGAGGTTAATAAACATTATCTTCAAATATATAAGATTGAAAAATTTCCGTTCAATGCAAGCTAAATTGGGAAAATAATTCATCATCAACCAATTGTAAATTAGTCTTTTACTTATAGCGTTCACGCATATTATAAACTTGTGATTTATGAGATTTTATTCTTACTAATTTCTTCTTTTTCTCTATCTAAAAATAGGGATGTAAAAATATAAGTTTAAATTGAGATTATAGGCAGAAATTTTTCTCTCCTCTGTTGAATGAGAATCATATGTATAGATTACAAGTTGATGAACCAAATTTAACGTTTTATAGGGAGATATCATTCAAGTAAATTTTTGAAAATGGAATAAAGAGAAGAAAATTTCTCCACAAAGTAACATCCATTTTTAACAAAACTTTAAAAGCAAACTTCAGGATTCTCTTAATGTTCAAGGATACGATTAAGTCCCCGGAGGATTTACGTAAGTTCCTCCAATCAATTACATTATATGTGTAAGAAAAAAGTGGAACTTCCTCTTGATTGCGAAAAATCTCATGAAACCATTGGTGTAAATAAAGATCTGCAAGGGATAAAAAATTAAGAGGAAGTGAGTAAAGATACCGCAATGACATTCAAATTTCAATACTATTTACATGGATGGTATTTGATTTAGAGAAAAGAAAGTAAATCTTACAAATGTTTCCCGGAAAAAAGGCAAAATTGGAGTTGAAAAGTCAAGCACGGAAATACAAATTTGTTTCTAAGTATGGGAAGGTCCAGCGAGTAAGTGGGGAGTTAGTCGGATCTGCGAGGGAACATAAACCATTTTCATATCTTTGATAGGGAGATATAAAGGCCAATTGAAATTTTCAGTTGAAGGAAATAAAACGGTGAACTTTGTAACTGAGAGAACAGGAATGTTTATTCATGGAAAGGACGATATTAACTCCCATGATAGCGAAAAAAAATGCGAATAAAAAACAAACAATGAAAGAGATATATTATACTTCCAAAGGCGCACATCTTATCCTTGAGGAAAGGCGGCGAACGCTCTCCTTGAAGATCTTATCGTAGATTTCATGGGAATCACCTTGAAATCCAGGCAAGTGAACGCCTTTTTAATGACCACCGTAACTGCTATGCGTAGAATATCTGTTTTTTTTTTAGGACCACGCAAAGGGTCTTATCAAAGAGATACCGTGACATAGCAGTTTAAATGCCACGTACACTTTGGCAACTGTGTTCCTTACTCGCGAAATGGACGTTAATGTGGCGTGGGATTCAAGATCAAAAAGAAAGTTCGTAACCAGAGTATCTCTTTTAGCCGTTCAAATCGTAATAGCAGGAGAACCTTGCTTACTTCCAAACTCATTATAAAAGACCTGACTTTCCAAATCGGTAAGAATGAATTTTGCATCAAATTTTCAAGAAAATTTCATCTTATTTTTTCGGTCACAGTGACCATAATTTTGGGTGAATTGGCATCAATTATGAACCTTGCTATGTTAAAACGCTAGGCTAGGTTAAATTTATAAAATTTAATATTTTTATACCATCACAAAATTATTTCCCAAAACATAAAAATATGATCCCTTAAACCGAGAAAAAGAATGAAAATTTTCTTGATTTTTATAAAATCATTGAAACTCAAGAGGCAGAATTTCTCAAAAGTGATGCTTTATGATGAAAAGACAGCCATATCCATGATGTCGGTATGGGCTAGTAGTTTTCTTCAAAAATTAAGGTAATTCCGAGAAAACACTCGCGAAACAAAACATCATAGCCTCCAACAGGAGAGAAATGACTGGGACCAGGATTACCATACGATTGTAGTCCGGGTACATAACAAACCCTTTATAATTAATTTCTTAAAATTTTTAGAGAATTGATTGAAGAAATAGATAAGAAGAGACTTCTGTCAAAAC
The DNA here is from genome assembly GCF_921293095.1 of Ischnura elegans. NCBI lineage: Eukaryota > Metazoa > Arthropoda > Insecta > Odonata > Coenagrionidae > Ischnura > Ischnura elegans. The sequence goes on from NC_060249.1 coordinate 111,538,490, forward strand.
TGCTAGAGCAGCATAAAGAATAATTATATTAAAACGCATAATTATCAATTTTTCGCTTTAAGTAAAGATAGCTTCCACTAGAAACCTCATAAAATAATACATTTGCTAGCTCGGGAGGACGAAATAGTTAAATCGAAGTATAACTATGAATAAATACAATCTAATTTAGGCTTATTTTAGTGCAAGCTAGATCTAAATCAAATATCTAATTTGCAATTTTCGTAATGAATGCATGGATAATAATGGACGCACTACCGCTTAACACACAAGATAAATTAATGAAGCAAGAGAAAGAGTATGACAATGAGTGCACAAATTTCAAAGGGAATAACACTTACATCCTTCGGCGGGAGTCCATTTTTCCCAACCGGCTGACAAAGGATTTCCCCCATGGATTTCCATTCAGGAAACACGGCCTAACACCTACTCGTATTTCAAAAACTTAGCCTCTAAAGTTTTAGGCAGATGGAATTTAAGGCAGAATAAAGGGCATTTGATAATCCGTTGCCTTTACCTCGAAGCTAAATTCCGCATTAGTTCGTACGCTAAGCAATTCCACTTAATTATGTTCCCAAGTAAGACCTACACCATGAAGAACTGAAAACAAAGATATATTAATACCTATTTGAAATAATTCTGCAATAGACAATGTAGGTTAGGTGTGGGATTACAAAAGTGGGTACTCGGCGTTGAATAATAGCAAAGTTTAATAAGCCGTCCGTTTGCTAATTCCAAATAATAGTATTGCGCAAATAGATAATCTACATAGATTTCCTTCACTGAATACGAAATGAGGCAGAGAGAATGGATCAGCGCAAAAACGTCTTGAATGCTCAGGAACACATTCCTTATCTACATTGTCCCCAAATTCTTTAAGTGGACCACAAAACAAACAGCAAAAGCAATAAAATATTTGAAAGCTAAAGTATGGTTTAAGCAAAGTCTTGACAACAAATATTATTGATTACCAGAAAATTAAAAGAGTTGAACTCAATAGAGATATCAGATATTTTATAATTACAGAGTAAGAAAATTGTTTATGAGATATATTCGTTCAGCAATTCCATATTTTTTCACAAAATTTGGCATCAGTAAGTGCCCGGTCAATGAAGAGGAAATCGAACAAGAATCGTTACGATTGAAAACAAGCACAGCTGAATGCGGTCAAAACTAACTTAATTTCTCGAAATTTATTTGCATCAGGAAAAGGAAAACAAACATGGCAGCTTCCTTGTGCGTCCATGAATCTCGCCCTTATTCAAGCTCATGTTTCCAGTAAATTCTCACAATTATAGCATTCAAGACAAAAATCTTAACTAAGGAGTTGCTTATTCTAATGTGCTTGAGTAGCATTGACACTGGAAATTTATTGCATTCCCACTCTATTTCCTTGAAATATAAACCAATATTATCTCTTTATACCGAGGGGAAGCAATTTATTTTTTATAAATATTAGTTTTATTGACGGATTATATTTGTTACTTGGTAGATGAAACACATTTTTTCCCAATGCACAATGTTCTGAGATGATGAAAGCGTTTTTCTACGTATCCACGCCGTCTACAATACTCTTACACCAAATTTAATGGTTTCCCGACCAATTTTTCGCTTTTATTAATTAAAATGGTGATATTCAGAACAATTTTATTGGTTAAGCATGTGACCGATGCTCAATGATAGTTTATTCTGCCAATATATTGATCTGAATTTCACACTACCCCAGGATAATGACGCAAGAAATGAATTATTAATCATTACTTTACGGAAGAAAAGGAGATTCAAATGGCGTTCATTCCATGACGCGCCATCCAAGAGTGGCATAGATGGAACACGTCATCGCCTGTCTAGCGGAAACTAATATAGGGAGGGAAATTCTGCTTCTAGGAAAACGAAAAGCAGACGCACTCACCTCAAATTGGCCCACTAATATCCCAAATTGGTTATCTCCGTCAAAGCTCAAGGGCAAAGGGTGTGCTTCCCACACACGAACCACAATACTCCCGTGCGTTTGCTTAACGTTCACCTCTCCTGGAAGGATGGACCAATGGACCAATAAGCAAATTGCGAGACAGTTGCCAACAACGTAAATGAGAAATGATGGAATTGCTCAAAGTGAGAACAATGAAAAATAGTGGCTTGGAAAATAGGAAGAATTTTTAAGATGCAAGGAAAATAACAGAAAGAAATATGTACAAGATGTGGAGCCATCGCAGTCAATAGTTTGAAGCGAAAGTACTTGTGATTTATGCCTGCTGAATGTCTAAAGTCAGTTCATTTCTACAGAATTGTTTTGGTGGTTAGCTCAAGTCCATATTTTTCACGGACGTGGAAACAGATGAAATTTTAATATCATGCATATTTTAAAATGAAATGAATTGCAGTACATAGTTATTCAAATATATTAAAAGCCAATTATCTATTTTAGATTCTATAGGTCGCGTATAACTGCACTACCTACCATGGTTTCGACAATATGTAATTTTCAAGGATGTTTCGACATTCTTTGTGATATAAATTTTTATGTTTCATCATGGATATGTCGCATTTCCACCACGTTGAACCTGAAACTATTTCATGAGAAAACACTTTTAAAAAATTATTTAAAGTCTTTATTGTGACGATATTATCATATTTTTTAGCCCTCACTGCTTCATGCCTGTCTGCAAATGTTCCTGCAAATGCCTCCGTGATTAGTAATAGATGCTCTAATGGCTTCCGGATTTTCATCGCGTAGTTTTATGACCGATGACGATAATTTCGCCGATAATTTAGACAGAATCTTCAGGTTATAAGTGGAGTTTGAAGTCAGCATTGTTGGGCGTTCAGCAGCTGTTCCGTTGAGCCATTGTTCAGCTTAAGCAGTCATTTTACGGTAGATTTTAAAATTGTGCTCGTTTTTGTGTGCTATCAGTGGATTATGTATTATTTGCATGAGCAGGGAGCTTAACATTGGAACTAGACTCTATTTTGATATAATTTCTATTAGACTGAAGGGTTTTTTTTATCAGCTTTGATGCGCTTAACCCATTGACTGTATTTATGGCTTTTAAATTCGGTTGTTTCGCATTTTCCGTTTTATTTTGGCCAAATTAAGATGAATTTTTGGAATAAAATATTTTCATCATATTATATGATTTTTACAAAATGCAGCCTATACGTAACGCTGGGAAAAATCCAGTAAATAAATATAAAAAAGTAATTTTTAAAAATTAGGTTACATCTTTTATTTTTTATCTTGATTCGTGCACTAAACATCTTCCCCGGGAGTTATCAGTATTCCTATGGAGGAAATGCCCCATTCTGCCTTGACGGGCATGCTGGGGTATGTCATTTTTCCAAGGGTGTCTCGTATGTGCGCACCGATTTTTATGCCTTCAGTCATAAAAATACAATTATATGAATGAAAATGTTGGTGGAAATGACGAAATTAGGACTATAGATACTTAAATAAAAGTCAGTAAATCGAAGAAAACTTTATTTTGAGGTAGAAACTTGTTCCTAGAATTAGAATTCAATAATGTTGCGCAAACGCAACGCTGGGGATTAATGGGTTAAGGGAAAGGGTGAGCAGGTGGGAAGAAGAGTGACTAGTGAAGGGGGTTGCGGAGCGAGGGAGAATAAAAGAAGAGGATGGGGTGAGAGAAGAGGGGGAAAGAAGCCCGACAGAACGAACGCTGCAAGACGATCGAGCAAAAGGTGACGGTGAGACAACTAAGCCGCAAGATATCACCTGAGGTCCTTTCCCTCCCTGTATCGCTTCTTCTCTCAAGACACCTACATCTTGATGGATAGAATTGTTGAATTGTTACACCTGTCATATATGCATATTGTATTTATGTTATTTATTTTGGTTTATATATATTTTTGTGTGATGAAACCTATCGAACAAGCTGTTCTATGCTATGTTATATTTTTGTTTTTATATATTTTCTGATTTTACGTTACCACCCGAACCGAATTTATGGTCGACTTGTAGCAACTTTTACTATAATAATATCTGTGTATTAATAATATTTGGCATTAATTGCCCTTTGCATGTCTGAGATTGAGTGCGCTATTTGCAAATATTATAAGAAATATACACGAGATGTGTTAAGAATAGTAATTCGACTGAATTAATGTTGTCATAAAAATATTCTCTACCTGATATTGATTAGATAAGAAGTTCATTACAGTATCTTTTACTTTTTCACATTTTCATCGGTTGTTGATGTGCTGGGGCTTTCGTCATCCTCAACGACTTCTCGGCCTTTTTGTAAACGCTTATACCACTCGTAAATACTTATTTTACTCATAGCAGACTCACCATAGGCCTTTCTTATAGTTTCACACAATTTGTTATACTCTTAAATGTGAATTCCCGCTTCATATCTATGCCCTGTGCGGAATAAAATGCCAGAGTAATTCATCGGATGCCCAAATACGCCTTGTAGCCTCGGAGTTCACTTACAAATTCGTTAAACAATTGATCGCAAATATGAACTTTGTCTCACATTAGAAAAATGTTCATAACTCTCTTGCTTATCGAAATAAAAGACTAGAGGAGTGAAGAATTAAAAAAAGGAGGCGGAACCCTTTCAAGTAGACGGATGGAATAGATTAGGCTTGCAATATCCTTAGCCTTTTTTAAAATACGCCTACTTTTAGGCTTTAGGAAGTAGACTGGTTACATTAATTCTAAACAGTTATTGAGAGAACGTCAAATACGAATTCATTTTTAAGATTTTGAGCATAAAATTTTACCAATTATTCAAAGATATTTGATCAAAACTCTTCAGGATTGATTTAATTTTACTTTACTCATTAGGAAATAATATTCTTCAATCGAAAAAACGAGTGTCCTCTTCTGGGAGCATCATCCAACTGCACCCACGCTTTATTTCCCGAGCGATGAAAAGCTATTTTTTTACTTTTTAGTGAATGTTAAACTGTTTTAGAATTAGCATCCCTCTTAAGTACATTTAATGTATTTTTATTTAAATACGCATTCTCGTAGAGGTTAACAGCTGGTGTCCGAACACTTTCTTACAAACACCTTTAGAGGCGAGTTTCTGGATAACATGCACATACATGGTATGTAGTTATTTATTGAGTCCAAAAACAGCACAAGGCTAATACCAGAGGACCAAGAATAACAAGAGAATAGTTTACTAAAATTAAGTAAAACGTAACCAACAACGATCAAAATAATATTCAACAGTATTTACTAATAAATAACAAAGAGTGGTAGACTTCATCGGGTGGTGCGAGGTGTAGGGGGAAAATTACGATAGAGTATGGTATCGTATCATCATGTTTTAAATAAATCTCCAGTAATCCATGTCAACGTCATTAAACTATTCATAAGTGTTATGATGGAATATAATCCATGAAAGAAGGAAAATTCAAGGCAAGGAGTAGGATAGGGAAATTATCGCGACGATAATGTAAGGGCCAATCATTTAATACAAAGAGATGAGAGGGCAAGATGCGGACGATACAGAAAATGCAAGGGTGCTGAGGTAATAATATTCATTCAAATACGGATAGGACTCAAGATTTTCAAGGAAAAGCAGGTTGGGGTGCCGACCACATTGCTTTGGCCGGAGGACAAAGGAATGACAAATGTTTGAACAACTGCGATATCATTCAGAAAGGTAAGAGAAGGTCAGAGGTCGCCGGGATGATGGTGATTACAAAAGGGGCATACTGCCCGATGGAACAGAGATGGGAATCTGGAAGAGGGGCACTTGCCGGTTGCCATGGCGACCGAGAAGGAAGGACTGAGCTGCGCAGGAGGACTGCAGTGCCGTTAAGAGTGCGTCCACCTTAAGAAGACGCATCACTCCCCCTCGACTGGTCGTATTTTGTCTTCCGAAGTGACATTTCTAATTAAAAACTTCCATTTGGCCCTTGAAATTTTGAGAGTAAGACCCATGTGAACATTTGATTTGTTAACAATAACTGTCTCTTAAATATTAAATATTGCCATCTGAGAAAATATTATGTTTCAATTTTTAAAGGTTTGTTGCAGCGAAATGTGAAACTATGTCTACTCTTTATTCCATGAAAATTTCTAAATGTTAACCATAGATATGCTATTGATTCAAAAAATTACCGTATGTGTTCTTCAAAGTGATACCTCTTTTAAAATCATCCACGAGAGCGTGCCCTAGTAGGTATCCCATTCTATTATTTTTAACTGCCGATTGTGATAAATAAAAAAATTTAGGGTTCTCTTTGTATTTTCCTTTTTGAAATCCGTCGCCCAATTCTGGGGGTATTTTCGGCGAAAAATCGAATGGCTTTCCGGAATAACTCAATGACGTCACGTACTCATACCAATCGGGTTAAGGAGTATCAGCTAATCCTCGTCATCGCGTGGCTCGTTATACCCTTATGAGCGATTAATTCCCCAAAATAATAAATTTTCTTCGAAGGAGTTAATGTGTCAAAATTTCAATGTCGTCACCAACTCATTAAAATAGGGTGGCTACTTTCGAGCTTTCTAATTTAAAACTTAGTGATAATGGTTGAATGGGTGTGATTAAAAAAAAATGCAAATCATCGTTTCTTATTTAGCGATTTCAAGTCGGCGACCCAATTTTACATGTGCTGTCAGTTGAAGTACTCTTAGTAGATCAATGAAATTATAACACAAGGTAAGTGGGAATCAAGAAAGAATAATCACATTAAAAACGCCATTTTCATCCTTTTATTTCATTACCCTCATGGCGAAATGGTAAAGTGGACCTTAAAAGAATTATCTGACGCATATTATTGCTATAACCAAATAAATGCAAATTTCACGCTAAAGGGAAATGTATGTAAGCATAAAATATTCAAATGACGTGCAACTCCTTCAAACGACTATTGTGGTGATAGAGAAATGCGGTGAAATCCACAGACTACACTTCTGCTTAGACATTCCATAAAAATGCCATTAATCTTGACTCAAGAACGTAGAAGAGACCCCGGTTGTATCAGCCTATTCCAAAGAATGCCTGAGATCGCACTATGTTAGACTACTAAAATAGTAGACAACTAGAAACGAACAGGCTGTAAAAAGAGCGTATTTATGAATGAATTTTTCTCGGGCTCTCTCACGGGTTAGAAAATGATAAACCGGCGTTTGGACTCCGACACGTCATCCTTGTATCCTTGAGAGTCGGTGGTGACTTTGAAGCTGTAAAATGGTTTATTTTAATTTTCAAACACGTTGGCGAACCCGAGATGAGTTCATTCATACATTTCGCCACGAAAGGGTTATATTTGGAAACAATTTTATTTCCTGCCAGCAGGCCATCTGGCTTTGCTTGGGAATGATAGTGGCCCGGGAAGTGGGAAACTAGGAACTTGTATTTCGGGTTAATATGTTTTTAGGTATCCTCTTTGAGCGTGCAAATAGGTGTGCCTACCAAGCAGGATGTCAAACAGCATAATTTGTATGACGTGACGTAACAAACAGTAATGAAAAACAACGCTAATTACGGAACCGAAAGTAGCTCCACGTCGTTAATGAGCATAAAAAGCACTTATTATTTTACTTAGGTCTCAATCCGTAGAGCTGTATGGAAACGCATATTGGACACACAAACAGACATAGTCTTTGATGTATTTAGCAGATAGATTTTCAATTTGTTAGAAACTTACTGCAGAAAGGTAAAAAATTATCGAAAGGATAGTACAAAGAGGTAATATTACGTCAGCATTCTCTTCGCTTTTTTTATTTAATTTCACCACGACGGAGAGCTTACTCAACGACGGGCCGAGATCTAATCCGGAGGAAAGCACGCAAGAGAGAGGGACAGATGCCGAGCAAAAACACAAGCACCGCCGTAATGGATTGCGTGACACATAAAGGGACTCGCATTGTGCTCGCTTCTGTGTGAAAAAAATGGAGATCAAACTTGTACGCATTTTCATCCGTTGACACGAAAAAAATATACAGGAGTCGAGAGAAAAATTGTGCCCGGAACGTGATGGGATGTGAGAAGAGACCACAGTGAGGTGCATTACACTGGGGAAAAATACTGAACACATTTTCTGTTGACTTCCATTTTTTAGCTGCTTTATGCTGAAATAAGCATGCTGATTTCAAAACTATGTTTAATTCTACCACGTAAAGTTGCTTCAATACCTCTGGAGTGATTGTGACCACTCTCTGCTTGATCGCAGGAGGCATCATTGCTCTCCAATCGGATGGCATTAGCCTTATCAGATTGGCGTCGAGTGGCTGACGCCAGGGCCGGATTTATCCCTAAGTTACGCTATAGGCACCCCCACTCCCCGAGTTTTATGATAAAGCATAGCCACTTGCAAGAGGTAAGGTTCGGAAAAAAGGAATAAACAGATATATGGCTGACAGCATAAGTTTATGCTTGAATTTTTACGCAAGGGAAATAGACCATTCAATAAAAAAACAGCTTGGAATAAAACTACATGAAACAGTTTCACTTTGATGCAACTAAAACACTTTATCAAAACCCTTTCCAAAAGTAATGTCTATCCTTAATTCATACAACAAAAAAGAAGAGTCACTTCAAAAATAAAAAACATTACGTAATCCTGTACATGAATGAACTGCGTTAGCACGAAATACAGTATAAAAATTGGAGGACAAAGACTAATTTTAAAACATATGAAGTGCAGTGTTACGTACGACATTTTAAATTGAACAAATTCTCTAAAATACAAATATGTATTGCATATCTTCCTGCAATATCTTTGACTTGACTTGACTTTGCTGTTTATTTTACCAAGCCAAGGTGAGGCCACAATCCGGCTCCTTCATCCCCAGGGCCTGGGCTCTTGTACGTGGTAATTGTTTCGCTATTGAACTTAAATACAGGAATTGGTACAAATACATTCTTTCGTCTAGTTGTCCACCGAGATTTGATAGAATTTCTCCTTCCTGGCATCTTGTTGAGCCGGTCAAGTCTTTGATTGGCCTCCTGTAGCTGTCACCGCTCAGGAAGGTATGATACATGGTGGGAATAAATTACTATAGATTAAATTTATGCCATTAGAAGTTAACACAAACCAGGTTAAAAAGGCATGACAGAACAATGAAAAAAAGAAATATGCGAGGTTTGATGAAATTAAAAACTGATAATTGAACTAATTTGTATAAAATATCAATAAAGAATTATAACATCTCTTTTAGAGAAATTAAAGTGCAGATTAAAAACTTGAATGAAGACATAGCGGAGCCTGCCTCAAGCACAACGAGAACTACTTCAAAAGTTTCCTTCTTGTCTTCCTTTCGGCAAATTCATTAATTATGGCATCGCAGTTCAAGTTCTACTATAACCCTAACATAGCACATTTAACACTAGAATGCCAGGCTGGGTCTATTTGACCCAAAAGAGAATATTGATGTCGGTTATTTTGGAAGGAAGAAAAATTTTAGACTCGTATTTTTTTACTTTTAATTATTTAGTTTGGTTTACCACTGTGCAAAAGTTAGGCCTGATATTATTATTTTTTTCTATTTTTTCTCATCACTTATAACTGCCATGCCCGGTTGGCTCATTTTGACCCAGACTATCAAATCCATTCTAAGCTTTTCTACTTTTCCTTTGTATCCAATGTACCGGTGTGTTTTATATTGATTTTTTGTAAAAATGTTACTGTAATTTTTTTAACCTGATACCATTGAAATTCTTTGTACCTCCCAAGCCCATCAGAAGATAAGTGATAGGTATTCACAAATTTGTGGAAGCTAGTTTCCCATAACACCATAGACATTGATGAACAACTAAAATTTTTAATATTTATCGTCTAATTAAATTTTTTTCTACCCTCCCAAATGCTTTATAAACAATATTACTAAATAATCTGGGAAGGAATTAAATATTTTTAGTATAATATGCTCAACTGATCATATTGGGTCACATTTTCCGTTTACATCTTGTAACCGTGACAATTGGTGACAGACAATTTGCAATGGACTGTTTCAATTCACGACCATCGGTAAACCATTACTTTTAATAAATTACGTACAAATTTCTTGTATGCACACTATGCAAGACAAGATTTCCCTTTACATTCCTTCATTTGCAATTATTATGACAAAAAGAGGGTATCCTGTGGCTTGAAAAATTGACTTCATAGTAAAAACTGTGGTAATTATCTTATTCACAGCACTAATGTTGGTAAAAAAAAGTCACAAATTTATTACAGTAAAATATCTGCTCCCCAGTGTTATTGGTGAATGAATATTGCGGGAAAGAGGAAAAAAAACTAAAGAGAAAGAATTTTTCCTGGATTTCGGAAACTTGAATCAAAGTGGCCACAAAAAAAATAGAGAGTTTCTATCAGAGGGGATAAAGAGTGGATTTGCATGGCTGATGAGGTGACCATGTTCGCAGCATGAGTGACTGACAACAGGGATTCCGTAGTTCCAACATCCAGCGAATTAATTTTAAGCCGAGCCATGACGCTATGGAATGAATAGGATTTTGTTAAATTAGATACGTGACCAAGCTCAACCTGTTTTTCTCTTGCTCAGCCAAAACGGCGATTCCACGTCAATACGTAAACGGCTATTTCGTAATCGAAATCTCGTTACCGACTCTTCTTCGTGGTTACGAATTTTCCGTTTACATCTTGTAACCGTGACAATTGATGACAGACAATTCGTAATTGACTGTTTCATAGGGTGGAAAAAATTATTTTTAGCTTGAGTATAATTAATTTCTCATACCCTCTATGAATTTATTTTATCACTTCCGGTTACGGAACGTCTTTAAACAACTGTCGCGTTTGCAAAACGGTCAGTTACGAATTTTCTGGTTACAATTGTCACGGTTACGACATGTCGCGGTGACGATCTGTCCGTTTACGAGATGTTGGTTGTGAGATGTTTATTACGAGACATTTATAACGTATTGGCATGATACCATAACGGCAGTCAAAGTAACGTTTTAATATATGAATAAAAGGAATGACAACATAATCTTTTCACTGTGGAACAGCTTCCCGACACTACTAGGCCATCCATTTTTACCACAACCGTCACAGTGCGATAAATATTCGCGCAATGAAATGCGGTAACGAATTACAATTACTATGAAAGTTTAATTTTTGACTGAAAACTTAATATTAATTGCCACAATGGCCATTAATGTCTGATGTGTGCCATAATGTAGAAGGAGACAAGTCACTACCTTGTTAATCTGTTGCTATGGATACCCCCGATACTAATGTGCATAATAAGATTTATTGTATATTGAATTATCAATGGCAGCGAAAATGAATACACCAAAAAAGTAAATACATAAATACATGGAGAAATCTTTCCTTCAGAGGCGCTTTGTGACTACTTTAAATGGTGTCTTGAACATCTGGCATATTGAAACTTGCCAATCACACAGATAATATAAAAAATATGCCTCTTTGAGCATCATTATAATATGAAAAGGAATCATAGCATAAATGCTAAGCTAAACTGCGTTCATGACGGGGAATGATGCATAATTTCTTTTTACGTGTTCTATGCGTAATGCATGATTTATTCTCCACTAAAATTCGAGTTTGAAGCAATTCATTTGAAAATTTGGAGCATACATAATGATAGAGGTATTGATAGGCACTTGGGGAGTTGTGAACTTCCTTTTTTTGAATTAATGCGGGAGGAAAAGGGGTTTCACAAAAACGTTTTTTTATTTTCTCTCAACAATTGCTCTATAAAATATTCCATTTGCTAAAATTAAAATTTTCCTCCGCATCTAAAATTACCGCCATTACCTGAAAATTCAATTACGGCAAATGGTTAATCCCCAGGGGAAAATTACACGATTAATTGGAAATTATTCGTTAGTTGAAAAAATGATAGGGTAATTTCAATTTTGAAATCAATGCTTTCATAAATTCGGCAAATTACAAGTCTGAAAATAAATATTTTTGTGCACAATTCCGCTTGATAATGTATGGGAAAAAAATTCCTCCCAGTCATTGATTAGTAGGGAATCAATTTTCCTTTCTCCCATGTTGACGACAATGGTAGCTATTGAGCACTCTGCACTTTTTATATACCCTATCAAGTGTGAAAGACATTGCCATAGACAAATATCGAATTCTGTATGGTGAGATGGAGCGGTATTAGGGGCTGAAGAAATGGTTAGAAAAGAGTAGTTATTAAAGAAAATTTTCCAATTACTTCCTGGGATGTTATATTTATTATTTTTCTGCCATAATCAATTGCCATAAAAAGTCTCTTATTATCTGTTTCCATCCTCTAAATGAATATGACATTATTGGAGCCCGAAGGGATAGCAGGGGTACTTGGAGCTATGATAGTTGCCAACCTGTGCCCTAGAGTGTGACTGCAATTACATGAGAGGGAGTAATTAAGTGTCAGAAATTAGATAACGGCTCCTGATAATTGTCACATGCCCTATTCGAGGGGTCAAATATGAAAATAAATATATTTAACTATACTCAAATTTTCCACTATTTCACAAATTACATTCTTCTACACCTTCCTAATCCTTCTCATGAATTTCCTCAGCATAAATATTTATCGCTAGATGAGTGTACTTAAATTTAAACTTCACTAACAGAAGTAAATTTTACACTTCCTGTTAATTACAGTAAAAATATAGGAAAAAATAAATGTATAGACGAACAAAATTTAAACTGCAAGTGAATAAGGGGACGCAATGCTACACTACGCTTGCTGACAGTAAAAATGACGACTACGGTTGAGTTACGGATTGTAAAAGGTGGAAATAGTATTAATTCCAATCAACTAATTTCAAGGTATCTTTTCTTTATAGTCTACGAAATCATAATCAGAAAAATGATGAGGAAATACGAATTTTTCTCAACGGCATAAATTCTCATCACATTTTCGATATATTATCCCAAAATTATTTATCCAAGTAGGTAATGAGTTATATAAATGGTGTATAAACGTTTTGAAATAGTGAGCAAGTGATAACCCTCTCTTAAATATTTTGAAACCTGTGTGACATTCACAAACCATTAGGCTTTCAAAGAATTCTATATCCAGAACCTTATCCAAGATATGTGTGTTCGTGATCGTTCATTATTAATTGTAGAATATTCCCCGTCTCAAAAGGCCACATTGAGGCTGTTTTTTATTTGATAATGTAAGTATGAGTATTCAACCGCAAACTTTGCCCTTTTCCCGTATCAATGATACTGAAGTTAAGAGATTCATAACCGGCCTCAGCTTTATCCTCTGCTTCCTTCTGCTCTCCTTTTATTCCTTGTGATATTACGACGCGAGTCCTGTATTTTATTTTATTTGTCTGTTCGATGGACTATTTCCTATATTTTTGTATTTCCCCCCGCCTATCCTTCCTTCTGATCCTTCCCCTCTCCAGTTCCACTACTTTTTATTGTCCGTATAGCGTAGGGTGTCGCACGTACCCGCCAGAGACCTGTGTCGGTCCTTTCCTCCCCCCGGCGCTCGCGGCTCAGGTAGCTGCCGGGCTTCGCGCCGTCCTATGGTACACAGACTATAGGATATACACAGTGGCGTAACTAAGAATTTGCAATGAGGGGGGGGGGAGAAATGGCGACCCACCCAGGCAAAATCAGGTAAAATGTTTGAAAAACGACATGCCTGAAAATACATTCTACATCAATTCGGCACTAAAAATTTCACTTAAGCAGATGTAGTTATTATATGTTAAAAATAAATGCGATGTTGGGTGGCGTAACATGGTGGAACTCCTTTATGATGCACAAAAGGGTAAGAAAAAAAGACTGCTGATCCACGTATAAAATATATGTTTGCGACCGGTTTTGATACGCCGCATCGCAAATATATATTTTATTTTGTGGAACAGCAGAGTCTTTTTTCTTACCGCTTGTGCATGTTAAAAATAGACAATATTTATAAATATTTTTTTTATTTCTCTGAGGCTTCGGAGGGGGATCTATCCCCTCATTCCCCCAAAGTTCAGAATGTCTATTTTTTCCACGATCAATAAGAGATTTTAACGGCAGCGATAAAACTTATGAATAGATTAGATGACTTGTAGTGTAGCCTACTAACCTATGCAAAACTTAATGCATGTTTCTTAATTTTATTATTACTTCTAACAGCATATGGTAGCATAATATTTTAGCATGCGTGACGTTTTTTATACTGTGTGGCGTGCAAGTGGGAGTCCAATTGCATGCTGGTGATTGATAACCTCTTGCCAAACACGCTAGAGGTGGCTCGCAGGGTATTATGTAGATGCAGATTTAGTTACGCCACAGAGTATACATACGATATGTATGTGTCTGCAATTGAAATATCGTACCATTGTGACTGCTGATGACTGTTCGCCAGGTAAAACACGTGCTGCAATGTTTTGAAATTGAAATTTAGTATACACTACGATATCTTTGTGTATCTTTTCATTACGCTGTTCTACGACATCTCTCGCGAAAATGTGGTCCTTCGTCTCTTCACATCCACAATGAGCGCCTTTGTGTATATATTTACTGGGGCATGTGAAAGTGTAGCAAGGCGAGAACCGATCGTAACTTCGCCGGTGAGGATTGCGGCTCGCAGCACGCAAAGAATTCCCAACCGCCATCCCCGCCACTCCCTCTCCCGGCCGTTTCCGGAACAAAGGGCTTTACCCACAATGCTATTCTTCGGCGGGCACTTTCCCCATCTCGATCACAGCACACCGTCCCATTTCCACCCGGCCATTATTCTTATCGCCGGATATTGTCCATTCCGAACTAATTACTGCCCACAAACACGCCTGCCCTTCCTTTGACCCACCCCATATAGCTCGGAGCATGACCATATCCTGGGCGGCCGAACTGCAATTAATACCTACCCTCCGCCCATTCATTCCAATCTGCCCATATTTCACGAACTTTAAGTTTGCCTTTCAAGTTCTTTTTAAAATATACCATACGAATTATATGCCGATAAATTAAGAGAAATAGCTGAAAATTCAAATAACACTCCCGAGATAAATTCGCGTCCGGATTCCAGGGGTAAGGGGAAGTATTTCTTATTTTCCATTTTTACTCCCTCTACTCCCCCACCTCCAATTTATCCCCACCCGAGGGTATTTAAATGTAATTATGTAAATGAAATCCCCAGAAGTTAACGTAAAATATATTGAAACCGGTCATAAAATGAATATTTTTGTAATTGTGAACATTTTCCAGAAAGTTTGAATATACTTATGTATATTCCATCAGATTAACCCTTAAACCACTTTTGGTCTCAAAAAGACGATTTTGTTGCCCCTCTTAACGTGATATCACTCGAAATCCTTACCCAGCATCATTGGCTCACTCTAAATATAGCGTGGAGATAACAAGAAATTTTATAATTCTTGAGGAATAAATTTAAGCCCAAAGACGCGTCCATGACCACGAAAGACAGTCACCTTGCCGCTCATTTCCTTCTTAAATAAAAAATGGGGGGTAAGGAAAGTGCGCGAGGAAGGAGAAAAGTAGGAATGAATGAAATTAAAGTTAATGCCCGAGATGTACAAATGGAAGTTGCTGTTGGTGAAATTGGAATAAGTGAGAGGCTGAGCTGTGAGGAAAGAAAGATTCAGTTACGTTAGAGTTAAGATAAAAATAGAGATTTGGAGGAACCAGAGAAATTCGAGATAAGCGAAAGATCTACTGGTTAGGGATGATTGCACCAAGAAATCAAAATATGTTAGGGATGACGATAAGGTACACCGTAGCAGGAATTCGGCATGTGAATCACATGTAAACCTTTCCCCAGCCCTTCACGCCTTCACCATCGCGCTGTTTACATTTTTTGCTAGTAGTTGGCGTCTTCTGGACTGGTATGGCGAATTAGGGATGAAGCGATACCTCCACTGCACAAAGGCTCAACAATCACTCAGCTGGCTGTAGCTGGAGCATAAACGCTCACCTCTGAAGCTTGGAGAATTGGAGATGAGAGTTTATGCTCCGGCTGAGTGGATTCGTATTTTTGGGCTCCTAGATGAGCGGATTTGATTCGGTGGGCGATTGTTGAGCGCTTGTGCAGTGGAGGTATCGAAAGATTTTCTCGTGCCGTGGTCAGTATGTGTTCACGGCCTAGGTATCAGGACATTTCGGCGCTCAAAAATGGTTACAAGAGAATCAAGAGGATATAGCGAGGAGAGGAAGAGCATGCGCTCCAGAAAAAAAACAAAAATGACGGAAAGAAGGCCTATGACAAAGTCCTCTTCACTAGGAAAGTCATTATCATTACCATAGCATCACTCAATCAATCAACACGAATTTTTCCATAGCTATAATAACTATTTGTCTGCACTTGAACCAAAATTAGCATGAAAATTAAAACTAACCGCATTTACAGCAATATACATTATCACAATTCCGCCAAAAAGGGTGACCAATCCAGTTGGTGCTCTTGTGGTAGAAACAAGAGCAGTGGGATAACTATGGGGGTGATGAGGGCATAGGCCCTCCCAAAAGCATCAGAGAAATAAAAAAGTTATTTAAAAATGTTTTATTTATTATATATATTAATATCTAGTTTTGAAATATAATGACTGCATCTGCTTAAATTTAAATTTTTAGTGCTTTCAAAATGATGTAAAATGTTGATTCAGGCATGTCATTTTTCAAAAACTTTCCCGCCCCAGGCCATCTCATCCCCCCCCCCCAAGCATATTACTTTTTACACCACTGACTAAGAGGGATACGAGAAGATCCTTTGCTTTTCTCTCCATTTCACGGCACCAATACGAATTACTGACGCCTAAGTTTGCGAGGCAATAAGAAAGAAAGAATTAGATTAAACTCAAATCATCATTGATCACGCATTATCTAGTGAAATTAATTCCCTCAAACTCTTTGCATCAATGCATCATCTAAAACGATTCAGACAAACAATTTATCTACATGTGACCTGGAGATGAAACCCAGAAGAGTCTTTTAATTTTTCTAATCAATTCAATTTGCAGAATAAAACGAAGTAAAAAAATCGAAAATTTTAAGGTGAAGAAACACGTTTACACGAAAGAAAGTCGACTCACCTAAGGAACTAAGTACAAGCTAATGATTTTTCAGTGTATAGATACTCAGACGAGTAGGAGCATGGTCATTAATATTGCGAGATTTAGAAATTGTAGTTGAATCGATCGTTTGTATTTTATACTCAAAGGAAAATGTTTGTCCCAACTAATTTTTTTCCTCGGTCAGAATCTTTCCGGTATAAACACTACGGCGCAAAAGGTGAGGCGAATAATTTATTATGAGAGTAATAACATTAATAAAAATTTATATGAAAAGCCAATCACTTGCCCCATGCCTTAAAAAATACCACCACCTAGATAGCATTTTGAAAGGTTCTCAGATTAGGGTTAGATTTTTGAATCCTTTTTTAGAGACAACTAATTATCAGAACAATTTATTTTGTATAATTGGTAAAATAGAATCAAACATCTAATACAATTGACTCTTAACGACGGCACTGAACGCTCTCTATCTGAAAAGGAAGCTTATTCCCAAGCTTCAGGTGAAAAGCAACCTTTCAATCTTGACATATTGTGTAATTGATATAGAAAAGCATGGTCTACATGATATAGGAAACCATCAATAACTTTTAGTACCAAAGTTGAACGACAAAAACAGCGTTAGGGCGACCCTTGGTTACCCACCCGGACATCATTTTGTGCGTGAAAGAATTTTTGGGAGAGCAATTTGTGAATATAGCCCAAGTATTGAAGGGGATAGTTGTTGTAATCGCCTACGCCTGAGACTAAGACGTAGACCTTTACCTGATCTGACCTACACGAAATAAAACATTGTTCGAAAAACTTGTCACTTAATCTATGGAGGTAGCGGGCAGTAATGAAGCAAAAATGAATCCAAAAAAATGAATAAAATGAAAGAAAAGGACCCTAGGTTGTTGACCCAAAATAAAACAGGAAAATTTCCACAATTTTGCAAATTTAAGGAGTAAGTACCTCAATCCGTTAGGTCAAAATCAAGTTTTATCGAGCAAATATGAGACTATGGCTTTCAGTAAAATTAAAGCCGTGGGTTCAAAAACAAGTCAACTCAGCTAAGATTTGAGAGAACACATAAATAATGAATATAGAACCTTAATAGCTCCAAAGATTACAATTCACAATTTATTCCACATAAACATTCGTAGCTCTGGAAAATCATGACTCGATTTGTCAAAACTATAAAAGAATACTTACTACATATAAGATATTTCGCTACTCAAACTGCTGAGTCGGTGAAGTAGGGACCTAATGAACATCAATAAATGTGACAAATCTAATTTTATCTATATATAAAGAATCAGCGTAACTAATATGACAGAATGAAAATATTAACTAATGTTCATGTGAAAACCAATAGAATTAAAAAATTATTTTGCTAGTTTTTTTTCCAGACATTTGAAAACAATTAATCTTACAAGTAATATTATTTTTATTATTCGATCACAATAATTGGGCTGTGGAAAATAGCCGTTCAAAGGTCCAAAAGAATTTACCCAAATATAGCACATTTATAACAAACAAACTTCAACGAGTAATTTATAGGGATGCTACGAATGGAAATTTAAAGTTTTGCCTCGAGAACCCCAGCAGAGGATACGCGGAGATTTGCGTTCTAACTTTAAATTCAGAACACGAATGGCCGCTTCTACTCGAGTTCTTGGGGTCAAACGTGCAAAGGTTAGAACCTCGGAAAACACAGCTGCAATCGCAAGGAGACGACTTGGAAGGGAGGCGTGAGATATTCAAGGCTGTGGGGAAAGTGATGATGAGTAGGGGTGAAGCACAGCTGGGGCACAAGGGTTACCTTTACCTTTCACTGCCACTCCGCCCCTTAAACACGCTCCTGATGACCTAGGGTCGTTATTTTACTCGAGCACTCTCCGCTGCAGCCTGCCCTTGGGCCATTATGAGCGTCCCTGTTTGTCTTCCAAGAGTGTGCTATTTGAGATAGCTAGATACCTATCCCATACAGAAGACGTGGTAGGCACCAACTTGAGCGCTAACTAGTAGCCATAGGCCTATTCAACTTCCAAATGTCATGGTTTATTAATATTACTCTAGGAAAGTACCTACGCTAATTAATATTGGTCAACACTTACAGATTTGTTTTACGAAATAGCCTCAACTACAGTTTCAGGTGAGAAACTTGACAATTTATAACACTAGACGAGCCCTTAAGTTTCGCGAGACAGCATTGAGCTGCCTAGGTGGTGACTGGTACCAGAATAAGAGCATCAACGTATGTTCACTTAAGTTGGTGGTGTAAAACTTTAAACTAATAGGTATGTTTTTCATCGACCATTGCATATCAGATCGATAGATGATTTTAAATCATAAATATTTATGGAATAAAATTCTTAGTACAGATTTATAACGCTGAAAAAATATTTCTTCACAGATCTTGGTAACAGTTATATTAATGCTGATATTGATTTCATATATTTGGAATGAACTTAAACATTTGGCCCACTCATACTCGTGAAGACTTAAAATACAGCAAATATAAAATAATAAACAAATGGTTCTACGCATATAATTAATTTAACGCAAAAAAACTTAAATTTTGCCTAAATACAATTTACAAAGTACATAATTCGACTATAAAAATTAGGAAGCCAAAAAAACCATCCGTGTAACGTTGGAGAGCATTGATGGAACAAAACGTAATGAAAATGTGTACAGACGTTGGATAACTATTGGCTTTTGGGGAAGGGAACTTACACATATATAGAGAGATATATCTACCTTTCACACAGTGAAGACGTACGCATCGCTTTGGGGGGAGACTGGAATTTTAATCCATGCCGAAGGGATGTTGCTGGGGCAACGCGGTAGGGATTCGATTGCTCGCATTTCTCATCTTCGAGGAGACAATGGGCTAAGCCTCCTCTCATCCCTCTCCCTTCCTTCTCTAAACCAGACAACAACCCTCCAACCTCGCCGTTCGCAGAGTGAAAGGTCGTCGCTGGCTCAAGCAGGGAGTGAGTTTGAGGCAATGCGAAACGGGAGTTCCAGCCACACGTGTCGATTCGCCTTCTGCCGTAGAGCTGTTTGGGAAATATCAGGCCGAGAGTACGAAGGCGTGTGTTTTACTTGCGGATTCAGAGATAGGAGAGTTCAAAGATTTAGCGGTAACGGGGAACAGAGTAAGGGAAATGGCATCTACATCTACATTATACCCTTTGGGTCACCACTAGGATGTTTGGCAGGGGGTACCAATCACCAGAATGCAGCATGCATGAGAATCCCAACATGGTCCCAACTCCACACGGTCATAAAAATATAACACAAGATAACAAAAAATACGTGCAAATTCATGCATGAGCAAGAAATCTATATAATACTCCGCAAGCTGCCTAAAAGGCGTGTGGCAGGGGAAGTTACGACACCAGCCGTTTACAAATAAAAAGGAAGTGCTCTAAGGAAATTACGACTAGCATTTATTAAAATCCCTTACGGTTCGGAGGAAAAAAGAATTCATGTATCTATCCGTTCGGCAAAACATCTGAAGTTTTGCCTTTGTAACGGTTAGTAATTCCTAGAGCAAATTCATACAAGCATGAAGGCATGCGGAAGTACTTACGACGGCGCGGCGTAAGCAATTACCTTTTGACTTATATCTCTCTCTTTTACCATATCTGAGCAGAGAAGTTGATGCAGCCCATTATGACCAAATAACTGGATACGTGCTTTTTATATAAGGTGTTTTTAGAGAGTCATTTTGGCGAAAGTTATTTTCAATGAGAAATAACGAAGAACCGAGAAGTGTTGTTACTCAAACGGAGCGATTTAGGAAAAAATCTATGAAAAGTTTGGTGGAATATTGCTATTAATAACTTTGAAGAATGACCTTTTAGTAGCCAAATCAGTAGCCATATTTCACAAAATATTTATCATGATTTATTGTAAATGACACAGGAGATGGAACTTAAAAAAAATTGTTAAGATACGTTTAGCGTTAAAAATTAGGAAAAACTGATCTCAGAGACCAGAATCACCAAACTACAATTCCAAACTAAATCAATAGCTTGAGAGAAAGACAAAAAAAACTCCCTTTCGAATAAGATTCCAATATGAAAAAATGTTACAAAACTGAAATCACATAATTTATAAACAGTGCCAATATCATGGAGTAAAATATAAAAAAGCAATCGGTAGAAGCTCGACTGCTCCTTGCAATCCTGTGTTGAAATTCAACATGACTCTCTCTCACCAACGGATATCAACTGCAGGAATTCATTGATGGGATTTGCGTACACGAGGACACTGAAGACAACAGCAGGTCTTATTCCGCAACTACCTGAAACACTTAAGCCCTACTGCTTATGTCATGACCCCTTACAATCGCAACAACTAAGGCAGACATCTCTCCAAGCTTCCATTTCCCTCCTCTTTATTGGAGGGCTGGCAACGTGTATATGCGAGCACTCTGATATCTGTCCTCCCGCGCATTGTGGGGACACACAACTAGGGCTGTGCTAGTCTCGACCACCCGAGAGTCTCGGCGGCCGAGACGAGACTTTCATTTCTTGGCATTGTCGGGACGAGGCTCGACAAGTCTCGCCCCTTCGAGATTCCTCGACACCCGTCGAGACTCCCGCGTCATTGCAAAAAAAGAAAACAATTTCTATTTTAGGCTGAAAATAATTTTTAAAAAGATGATTTTTAAGACATGGTATATATTTCCAAAACAAAAAATAGTTGTAATATAAGATCAACATTGATAGGAATTTGTTATTATTTAATATACCAAAATTAACGGGTAACCATGAACCTTAGTTACCATTTATAAAAATCACAAAAAGGTAAATGAAAAAATTATATAGATTTCGACTGTTTTATCTTAGTTTTTGTTAAATTACAACTAAATGTTTATTTTTTATTATATTATTATCCTATTTAAAAAACGCTGATCAGGCCAGTACGTATTTCCCTTTCCGTGGCTCAAATGTTCGTTGTCCTGACAAAACATATTGAGTTTAATATTACGAGAACCATAGAAAGATTCTGTCATGTACACACTACAATGGCAAGTACGATAGCATGCAATACATGCAACGTATATATTCGGACAGTCTTACGACGTACGTACGAGATACCTCTTGCACAACGATGTGTAAAAGTTAAAACCGGTCGAGCGAATAAATTAGTGTGTAAAGCTACTACAGCTTTTTGTTTGCACCATATTGAAATGAATTTCAACAAAGTCGACTCGTCGACAATCAATCTGTTATGACAAAGTTCAGAACAATGCCAGTCTACGATGCTACGGGGCTGTTGCTCCGAAAGAGGAAGAAAAAGGCAAAATGCTATGGAAAAAGCTAGCCCAAAGAGCACCGCGGAATCATTTTTCCATTGAATGCCATACATATAAATATGTGCAATGGAATAATTAAAGAATTTATGAGACACGCTGTTTTCCATTATCCACTGAAGCACCATAAACTTCAGCCGTTTGGAGCTTGATATCTATGAAGACGAAAATATGATGTTTTACAATTGGATATTATCGTGCCCACGATTATCCGGCATTCAACGAAAGCGATTGTGGCCCCTCACAGTGGGGGATATCTAAAAAAAGCTGGCCAAAACCCAATTGTTTTACCGCGTTAAGATATGCATATTGTGGTCTAGGCAAATAGAGGGGGTCCATGAAGCAGAAGAAATCATTCGTGTTAGTGTTTTTACATAAAAAATGTTTTTTGTAAGGAGAAAAGAATTGAAAAACCTTTCCAGCGGCCTTTATTCAAAAAATCTTTTTTCATCAATATTTTCGAAATTGTGATAAGTTATCCAGAGTAAGTAGCATATTTATGAATTGGAATAAAATTTTGCTTAAAAATTCATTAAAACTTCCTGCCGCTGTAATTCAATATTTCCTTAATAACATCGAGTTGGTAAAATTATTAATCGACTATCCTGATAGGATGAAATGATAAATCCTTTTCTAAAAATTTTGGGCGGCCTCATTCTCCGCATCCCAGTAATTTTGAGTATTGTATCGACTGGACTTCAAGTAAATCATACCGTTTTCCCAGCATACTGTATTTGAACAGCTAAACTGTACGAAAAACATTATCCATGGCATCACATGCCACCCACTATTCCCAATTTTAATTCATGGAATAGGAATAGTGAATAATCTTTCCCTTGGGAAGATGCATTGAAAGCATGGCAGAAAGATATAAGAAGACATCGCGAAAAAAATACCAGAAAAGTGTCTAGGATTGCCACAAACCATGATCTATTCCATGGGCTTCTGCTTACATCAGATCCTTTTATTTCTTGTAGTGCGGGGGTTCGCCGTGAGGTAAAAAATTACCAGAGTTCGTGAAAAATCTACTGGTATTAAAGAAATTACTTTTGAATATGATGATTCTTCATCCTCTGGCTAAGAATAGGATTTAAAGCCTAAAAGAGTTTTTGAGCAATGAGAAATAAAAATATTTATTTACGACATTTTTATATTATTAAGGTTCAATGAATAAACTTTCATGTTTAAAGACCCAATACCAACTTTCAATCATCATTTACCCTTTTGAACAGCTATATTAGAGTTTTAACGTCGTTATCAATAAAAGAAATCTTTCTCTTGATATTACCGCACCAAAATTTTCGACTTGCCCCAGACGACTATGCATCTCACACCACTGTGCCGAATTTTTTAAATTCTCATCACCCTTCTGAACAATATTGTGGACTAAATCATCCTAAAAAAATTTCATTGTATAATATACACGATATGCAAACATTTTCATCAATCTAGCTATACCTGAAACGGCAGAAACTTTTGTCTAGGTTTTTTTCGATTTCAGCCCACTGTGCGCCTCTCCTGGGAGTTTTGTTTTGTTTATAGTGTTATCTAGCGCATTCCTTCAAGTTAAGCTCCCATTTGCTCCTCATTTGGAAAATAAAACCTCTTTCCTGAGCATTAACAACTTGAAAAGCACATCTATCAGTGATGAGGACATGTGATATCTGTGAGAATATTCCATTGCTAGGAGGTGGAAAATGAATATTAAAGGAGCATGGGTAATCCGGCAAACCCATTGCTCTTATTCCGGCTCACCCATTACTACGACAAAACAGACAGATAACCTTTCCCTCCATTACTTCTAAGGAGGTGCTCCGGCGATGATAAAGTTATATTTTTAAAGATTGCTTTCCTACTGCGAGAAACCTAGCTCTGTGCCTTAGAACTGATGTCACAGGGATTCTTATAACGATTCGACCTCTGAACTCCCTCGAATATATTTATAAATGATGTAATCCTTTATACTCAATTTTGACCCATTCCCTATTACACTGCGATTTGATTGAGGGTCAAAAGAGATAACCATTTTTTCCTCTATGCCGCCTGAAATATTTTCCATTACTTACAAATCAGCAATCATAACTCAGATTTAAGACAGCCACAGGTCGGTTTAATGAGCTGTGAAGTCTAAAATATGAGGTTTTTTGGAATGCATAAGCAAGTGACTCGTAGATGAATAAGCGGTTATTCACCTGACGTCATATGCGCCTCATTTGGCCGCAAATCCATCATTCCTTGCATCATTTAAAGCACAAAACCCTCTCCTCCTCCACTTTGAAGTCAGGCTATAAAAGAGCGATCGGAACAATCAGCCAACGAGCGAAGAGACTAAGCCATCAAAGCCAGGATCGAGGTCATGAGTGGGTCGCCACGACAACGCACGACTTACGTGGCCGAAGCGCGCTGACGTCATCCAACAAGTCTGTCCGCATGAAGCTTCCGAGCCCCTCAACCTCCGACAATGGAGCTCCAAACATTCTTGTGCTAAAATTCCAGAAAAAAAACATTTACCTCAACCGGGATCCAAACCTGGATCCCCCGATATCCAGTCGATAGCCATTCAAGCTACCGACGCACCTTTCCCTTCTGTGGAAATTTGTGGGCTACAGCGCAGGCGAAGAGGGTTTTCTACAAAAAGAAGAATCTTCTTAAAGGTAAGAATACAAACATAGAAGTAAGGAAACAATTTATCAGATGCTACATATGGAGTATGTTTCTTTTTGGAAGTGAGGCTTGGACGTTAACAGCAGCAGAGAAGTCAAGAGTGGAAGAATTCGAACCGAAGAGTGATGAAGATAAAATGAATTGGCCGTGGAAGTGCTAAGAAGAGTGGGAGAAAAGAGAACCCGCCTAATACAACCTTAAGCAGAAGACAGGACAACTTAGTTGGCCACATTTTGAGGCGCGATGGCCTGATGAAGACAATCATTGAGGGACAAGTGGAAGGGAAAAAGGACAAGGGACGACCCCGAAGGAGTTACATAGGAAAGGTTATAAAGGGTGTAAAAGAGAAGAAATACGTCGTTATGAAAAGACTAGCGAATAGGAGAACGGAATGGAGAGCTGTGTCAAACCAATCTTAGGACTAATGATCATGATGATACCGAACAATATTGGTCTATACCGGATAATACCGTGTTTTGCTCTCCGGTTGTGGCGCAGTGGGCACGGTATGTGCTGCTGGTCGCATAACATGTTCAGCAGTCCAAACCACCATATTCGGTATAGTCCACAAATTTCCACGTATGTTAAATACGCCTCGGTAACTTAACTGGCTTAAGCACGTACTGGAAATAGGGAAATTCGGGTTTGAATGTCGATCATGGCGAATGACTTTTTCTCTGTGGAATTTTCACACCATTTGTGTTTTATGGGTGACTCCATAAGTTTCAATCGTGGCTTGTCCTGGTAAACTTGAACCATTCTCTTTGTTGATTGAACAGCGTGGATGTATTGTGCCACGACGACCTTAGTCCCAGCAGAAGCTTATGCCCCGTTACCTTCGTGCACACGACCACTCGTACCATATGGACTACTACACAGGAGGAGATCCCATTCCATCTTATGAAAGGTTGATTTCTGTCGCCTCTTCGGTCGCTTTTTAATAGGTTTTTACAAAAGTTCGCAGCACGGCGATGAATGTGTAGCAATCCACTTTTTCCAATATTTCGCAGCATAGTATTTAAAACTGCGACGAGATACAACGTGAAAAATCATGAAATTGGTATATCATATCATTGGGTAAATAAATTTTGGCCTATAGTCTTGATCATAGCTTATTTGACTGTGAAATCCCGATCGCTTAGACATTCAGTGATGCGAATGGTGAATATTGTATACCCTTTTAAATGCACGGTTAAATGGCAACACACTCTTGAGACCGATTTGAGAGTCATCTTTTGTAATATTTGCGACCCGTGCCGTGTCATAAGCGAAAATCGTGGCGTGCATGTATTATGAGAGATAAATGTATCCCGACAAAGGTTTTTCCACCCCCAACGGTCTGCGAGAAAATACGTTCCTTTCTGATGACATACGATTCTTATGTCAAATTCCGATGAAGGAAATTAAACATACCGCGTCGCCTACGTCTAAGAGCCCATGCGTTTCGGGAACCGAGCGTATTCGCTGCTTGCCTGAACGGAGAGTAGTTCGAGTGTCATATTTGATTTAAGTATTTGGGGGATTGCATCCCGTGATATATAATGCCAATAGCGAGAAATTCCAAATAAAACAATTTACTTCACACTCACTCACTCCGCAATACAAACAATACAATGTTGATTTGGACAGGTGAGGATAGAGCTCATCGCAGACTAAGCCACAGGTGCGTGAATACCACAAATTCAGTGTAGGACTGCCAATTCCTTTCCCTGGGTCACCTAGCTCTCCAAGGATTTTGCTCGGCTGTTCCGAATGCTCCATCCAGAATCTGAACCCGGGGTCCCTGTATCATCATCCAAACGCTCCACCCACTAGGCTGCCCCTTACTTTACTGGCAAAGTATAATTTTCGGTGAAATGATAATGCAATGATAATTTAACTGGGATTTCTCCTATTCCTCTCTCAAGGCTGTTACCGCTCACTTGTGGATGCTATGGGAGAGATGCAATGGCATAATTGTTTGGAATATCGAGTTCTCGTAGCAGCTAACGCCTGATCAGACGTCACGCGAGTTGACCTCCCCACCCCCCCTGGCCTCCACCCTGGCAAGCCGAACCGGGTCTCCTCGCTCCACCCTCCCTCCCGCAATGGCCTCCGTCTCGACGTCATGCGTGTATCTGGGGAAGTATAGGCACTTGACGGAAGGATAGGGAAGAAATTTACAGTTTGAGGCGATGCGAAAGGTCAGAATAGCAGGAGATTGGGTGAAAGGTGAGGAATCATACATACTGGGATTAGACAGTCTGTGATAGGGCCCGGTTAAATTAAGAACTATAGCCACCTGTCCCAAGCAAAGCATTTCCCGCATTCCTATTCACGCACGGAGCAAGTAATTTCAACTGTCCTCGAAAGCAATCGTGATCAGTACCAAGGGTTGGAAATGGTATGCAGTGAAATTTGCGGTTAATAAATAGCAGTTGCATCTCGAAATGAGGCAGAATTGAATGGTCAACTAATTTTCAACATTATCATGATTTATGAGTAACTATTTCAATAGGAATACGATGAATGAATTAAAACCAGTAAAATCGACAATAACTTATTGTAGAAATTCAGTTTATTCATATTTATGTTTAATCAATCCTGTTTATTTTGTATATTCATTATTTAATGCAAGAAAATTTCAGAGTAAAAGCCACGTGGTTTCCGGGTAAAAGGGTTCGGAAGATCTAACGAATTATGGTAAAAAAAAGTCCAGCCAATCCATCTGGCGGGAAAGATACATGAAAGGGTATACAGCGGTATTACGTGTCTACTCATTGTAACAGCACCCTATCTCTAGATCAATTACCGGCTGTAGTATAGACTTTAAAGACTTCATTTGGAATTTGAACCCGGGACCATCTGGTATGAACTCCAATACATTGTCCGACAGGGCGCCATGGTCATTTTTACGGTTGCAAGCACAGTTTTAATTACTTTTCTTCAACGCCTTTCAAACGAAAAATATCGAAACGCCTCCGTTATCCCGTAGCTTTATTGTGAATTCCTCCGCAACTTCAACCCTAAAATGAAAAACTTCTACTAATGACTCGTATATCTCAGATCCATATATCTCTTGCACCATATTTTTTACCAAATTTAGTGTGCTAGTACCAAAATGTCAGCCACGAATAGAGAAATGTTGATGTCCTGCAGCAACTTTTAGGCAGAGCAAGGTACTTAAGAGGGATTGATCATGGCATTTGGAGAAAATATGGAGGGTTTTTTAGAGAAGGAAGGCTTGGAGGCTACCTTCACTAAGAGGAGACGCTTCCGAGATTAAAAAAAGGAATCGGAGACAAATTGGGAGCCAAGGGAGGGTTATCGAGTCTATAGATGTAGGGAGGAAAGGAGGAAGAAGTGAAAAGAAATATCGAATTTCAGAGCTAATTAACGGCCCAGGGAGATAGAGACGTAAAAAAGAACTACACATGCTGCAGGGTAGTTATTTAGGGATGGTGAAGAATTCCAGAATGCTGACAGCTCAGGCCCAAGGCTTTATTCCACGATCTCTGCCTCTTTCTTCCATTACAAAAGACTCGCGTCCGTCTCATTAAAAATTCATCCCGTGGCACAAATGGAATCTAAAGTCATTTAGAACACGAGAGGAGTTTCTCCTTACCCTAGGGTGGTACTTCATATTGGATGAAGGATACTGAATAAATATGTAAAAAATAAAATTTAGCGTGTTGATCACCATAGAGATAACCGGTGTATTTTACTTCAGAACCAGATAGATTAAAACGTTCTTTGAAATGAGCCCCATGGGTGTGACTAAAAATCCGCACGGTGCACTAACCTCGATGAAAAGAAAGAGAATCGCAACTTGGTGAATGAAAATATTTTTCTTTGGATTTTACGGGATAGATACACACACTAATTGGATTCTTACGCTCAAGACGAATATGAGTTTTGACAACTACGAGGTTCGTTCAATAAGTCTTTAGAAAAAGGTATAAAAACAAATTACATTGGGTCAATTTTTTTACATTTTTCATTATAGTCATAATTTAGCCATATAAACATTTTTAAGCAAAAAGTATAACTTCGGGATCCCCCCAAAATAGGCAATGGTTTGGGCGATGATCTCTTCCTTAGACGTAAACCTTTGTCCGCAAAGCAATTTCTTCAAGCAGTGAAATTGCAAAAAGTCACCTAAGACCAAGTCTGGCGAATGCGGGGAATTTTGTAATGATTGAAACTTTAATTCTAAAATTTTGCGGGTCTTATAAAATTACTCACTTCAAATGTGAAAACCAAGTATTGGTACGAGGAATACCTTGGCCAGACTAAAGAAGTCAACAAAAGGTAGAGATTTATGGAACGTTCAACCATTTATTTATTATAAAAGAACGTACTTAGTGTGGGTAATATCAAAACACTCACCATAAATTTTTATCAAAGGAGAAAATAAATGTAGTTTTTAGATAATCGGAGCGATTAGATTTATTTATTTCAATTACCCTTGAACATAAACACAATGATGCCTTCACATCGAGAGATTTCGCCAACTGACAATGACACATTAACACCCATACCCTGGATAGGAACTACCTACCCTGGCGGGACTCGACCCCGAAACCTACGGTTTGGCAGGTGAGGTCTTTGCCTCACCTCCACCGATAGATGCAAAATTCTAAACCATATTCGGGTGTAATGCTAGGTGGGATGAACTTTGAAAACTCTAAGTTTATTCCAAGTAGAAGTACACCCAAAAATTATTTTTACTACAAAAAAGCTTCAATAGCCTATTTCTTTTACTTCTCGTAAACGTTGATAAACTTTCCTAAAAACACGTAATGCACCCCATTTCTGAATAAGATTGATAAATGCATTACTCTTGGCTTCAATCAAAAGCAAGTCAAGTATTGTCATCATACTTGTGGTTTTATTTCCTTCTGAAGATGAAATGGCTGCAAAGGAAATGGCACGGTGAAATAGTGGGCATAGTGGATGTGGAGAGGAAAACTTTATTGGTGGTTCGCAGGAGTCAGAAGATTAAGATGCCGCAAGGAAAAAGGGAAGGGATTGCCGGAAATTAAGATAGAGGGAAGAATATTGGCTAAATGGCTGAGGAGGATGACGTGACTGATAGTTTGCCTTGATCAGAGTTTGAACTCGCCTTGAAGTTCCGTATGCGTCAGGTAGCAAAATCCATATCTTCCATGTGCAACAAAACTCAGAAGAGTAAGAACATGCCTTAGATGCTCCAGCGATAGAGCACCAGGGCTCGAATTCAGATCAAGGCACATGATATTTCCTCTGAATAATTTTCTAAGTATACGTGGACTTGCAAATGACAAACGCAGTTATTTCTTTAACCAAAGAATATTTTATAATTAAAAGTTCTCTATCATAGATCAGAGCGGGCTCGTTTGCCAGCTTTTTAAGCTATCGATTGTGCTAGAGTTTCATAGATAAAAAGGTCAGTCTTTTTCCACTTTTTCCGACTTTTTTAACAATCCGCGACGCAAAATCGACGTCCTTAGTCGTTTGGCAGACGAATAAAGTATTTTCCTGGTATCTAATCGAGTGAGAGAGACCACTTTATCCGACGCTTCTTCAAGTTTCTTTCATCGTAAGGGACCCTATTCTATTTCCATGAAGACGTGGAATGCGACGTTACTTGAAATTTCAAAGTAGACCCTCTCACCTGATTGGAAACCCAAGTGCACTTCATCCTGTTAATTTTCCGGGAAAGCGCTATATCATTCCTCGTTCCGCATACGTTCATTACGTCACGCGCTCCAGCCGAGCAGGTCGCACCCCAGGGGGATTATACTCATCTTTCGAATTTGGGCTCAAAGTCAGAAGACGTCAAAGATTTAGCCAAATACGGGCATTATTTTAAAGTCCGCCAACGTCGCGCGAGTCAACAGCTCAGAAAAAGGTCCTACATCTATAGGAACAGTTCCTTTCCCTCGTGTCATTAAAAACATTTCTCTTGTGGCGACTAACCACGGTGCATCTGTTGAGGCGACCTCTAGCCTAGGACATCTGTCATGAGACTCCCCATTTTGCCATTAAGTAAAATGTCATTCTGCCAATAGCAATGACGAAAATTTCAAAATGAAAGGGTAACTTTTAAGCGAAAAATTCGCCAAGAAAATAGACAAAGCAGCCAAGTGACAAGGACGTAGCCAGAAAATTGGGATAGAAGGTTTGCATTTTGCTTTCAGCCTTATGCATACGCCATTAACTTAGTGAAAAAAATGGTTCTCCGATGTACAAATTGAAAATAAAGCATCAGTAAGTATAGGATAGCCGAATACCACCCAAGCCACCTCCAAAGCAAATTTCTGGTACCGTACGAGGGGACGATCCATTCCGTGAGAACCCCAGGGTACAACGTGAGAGGTGGAGGTGGGGAAGTGATAATTTGGTGCCGTGTCGCGTTCTGAGGTACGCAGTAGCACGCTTTGAGTTAGGCCGGTCCTTATGCAAACAGTGGTTCCGAGGCTGGGTTAGTTTACTCCGTTTCCGTCTGCACCTCGAAAGAAAAGTCGACGCAATGCAAACTGGCCCACTGGAGTTCACGCTTGACACGGGAGCCATGCTCCGTTTGAGGAAGGCACGCGTCACCATCGGAAACGGGGGCCCGAGGGGCTTGAAACTCACGCACGGTGGCACAACAGGCTTGAGGCCTTTAAATAAGGTGGTCATACGCTCCCTTTGCTGGAAGGAAAGCCATTTAGCAGTGCCAGCAAAGAGAGAGTCCACCTTAGGAATTTAAAGATCTGAATAAATACATATAATACATATTAGAGAGATTGAAGATAAGGAAGGTAAAGTGATATGCGAACAAGTGGAAGTAAGAGAAAGATGGAAATAATATGTAGAGGACATATATGCAACAGATGAAAAACCTGAAGCATTGGATATAGAAAGTGAATGGGAGGCAGAGGATGGGTATAAAGGGACATCAATACTGAAGTGTGAAGTGCGGAAGGCAATAAAGGAAATGAAATATAGGAAGGCTACTGGAGTGGATGAGCTTCCAATAGAATTTTTCAAATGTTGAACAGAAGAGGTATTGAATGAGGTAGTGGATTTGTGCAACAAAATATATAATACTGGGAAATGGCCGGAAGACTTCTTAAAGATTGTAATGATACCAATTCCAAAAAAGGCTGGAACAAAAAATGGGCTGAGTATAGAACGATTAGCTTAATTTCACATGCTGCTCAAATCCTGTTAAGAGTGCTAAATCGAAGGTTAAACAGTATAATGAAAGAAAATGCTGGTGAGGAGCAGTTTGGATTCAGGCAAGGAAGAGGAACGAGATATGCCATAGGACTACTGTGGATGGTTGGTGAGAGATATATGGAAAGAGAAAAAGGAATAAGCCTGTGTTTTATAGACTTGGAAAAGGCTTTCGATAGGGTAAATTGGAAGAAACTGATGGAAATTATGAAGATGAAGAAAGTAGACTGGAAGGAAAGAAGACTAATAAGTGTATTTGGGACAAAAGGCAGCAGTGAAAGTGAATGAAAACATGACTGAATGGGTGGAGCTAGGTAGAGGGGTTAGGCAAGGATGTTGTTTGTTCACAACTCTGTTCAATATGTATGTTGAAGACATGATAAGTGTGATATTGGATGAAAGAGAAGAGGGAATAAGTATTGGTGGAGTAAAAATAGTATGCATTAGATTTGCTGATGATATGGTGGTTTTAGCCGAGGACACAGAGTCATTGCAGATATTGGTAACAGCGTTGGAGGAAGGAATGGAAACATATGGAATGAAAATAAACGTTAAAAAGACTAAAGTGATAAAAGTGAGAAATGTAGATGGTATGAGGGTGAAGACAAAAGAAGGTGAAATACAGAATGTGAGAAGCTACAGCTACTTGGGAACTTTGTTAACTGAAGACTGGAAAAGTATAATAATAATAATATAATAATAATAATATTATAATAATAATACGTCTTTATTGGGCGAGATTGGGACTAGAAAGTCCCATCTTCCATCTAACCCCTATAGGGGAAATAAAAAGAAAGATAGGAATGGCGAAAGAAGTTTTCAAGAAGAAGAAGAGAGCCATGTGTAACAAGGCACTGGAATTAAAATTGAGGAAGAGATTGGTAAAATGCTATGTGTGGAGTGGGCTTATGTATGGATGTGAGACTTGGACGATGGGGAAGATAGACAGGGACAGGATTGGGGCGTTTGAGATGTGGGTTTGGAGGAAGATGGAGGGAATACGGTGGACGGATAGAGTTACGAATGAGCGAGTGTTAAATAGGATAGATGAGAAAAGAACATTGATGGAAAAAATAAATCGAAGGAAGGGAAACTGGCTGGGACATTGGATGAGAGGGAATGGAATTTTTAAAGTATCTTTGGAGGTATCGGTGGAAGGGGTCAGAAGAAGGGGAAGGAGAAGGCTGAAGTTCATTGACAATATAAAAATTGGAAGATATAGAGACTTCAAGGAGATGGCCGGAGACAGGAGAGAATGGAGACAGCATTGGCGCGGGGGACCTGCCGACGGGCAGAACACCACAAGATGATGATGAAATACATATATTAGGGAAATATCGCTGAAATTTAAGTTTCTCTTATGCGCTAGTAGAGTGACTAATATAGTAGCTTACAAATGACCCTTACTCTCGTACTCAGAAAAGCTATTCATAGATGGTTTTCAATAAGTTACCAACTAAGTACGACGCGA
This sequence comes from Ischnura elegans, assembly GCF_921293095.1. Lineage (NCBI taxonomy): Eukaryota > Metazoa > Arthropoda > Insecta > Odonata > Coenagrionidae > Ischnura > Ischnura elegans. The sequence goes on from NC_060249.1 coordinate 111,572,079, forward strand.
GCAATCAGGGGCAGACTGGCCGGAGCGAACTGCCGGGAAACCCCCTGGGGATCCCCGGCTCACTCGGGACCTAAAACGGGAGGCCCCAAACAGCCTTGGGGAGCCTTGAACTTTTTCAGAGCCTTCCATTTTCCGATACAAAATGCGCTATCCCATCAATATGATTTATGCATTTTCCCAATTTAAAATACATCGGAGTCGGGAATGTTTGGAGGGCCCGAACGAACTTCAGCCTGCCTTCAACTGCTCCTGTTCGCGGTGCATAGCGACCTGCGTTTCATTGATTTGATTTTGAGTGAATAATGGGGGTGGAAAATTATGCTCCTTCCCTTTATCATAATGCACCAAACCTTATGAAAAAACAGCACATCGTCTGCTGCTGCTGCCTATCGCGCATGCGCAGCCGAACTTGTTTCTATGTGCGCGCTTCAACTCGGTCACTGTCGACTAAGCCACCTGCACGTTCCGGTCGACTGAGCAGCCAACCAGTTCCGGTTGACGAAGAAGTCCACCAACCAGTTTCTTCTACCGTATTAACAATAAAAGACACTTCATTTTATTGTTAACATGGAGCCCTTCCACCACGCACAAGCCTCTAGTTTTCATTTGAATTCTTCTAACGTCGCGACTGGAAACCCCCCCTGGCAGGGGGGTTTTCAGGCGCAACTAATACTTTGGGCTATGGGGGTATTGCATACCCGTCAGGGTAAGCAGGAGTTGCGGGGGTCCTCCTCCAGATAAAATTTAAGAATAATGGTTCAAAATGGCAAGCTCTACCGCTTTCTGAGGGATATTTGATCAATCCTATCACCGTGCTATAAGTAATATTGATCCAATTAAGTGAAATGGATTAAACTCAAAAAATTCTCTGAGCTCTGGGGGGAGGGGGTTTTATCCCCCCTCACTGCGCCACTTATCAAAGCAAATGAATGAATAAATAATTTGTGAAACTCAAAAATTGTTTTTTCCTTTTTATTCCCCAAAATTGGATGAAGGGGGCCATTCCAAACCCCTCATCGATGTCACCCCATTTTGATATGTTTCCGAATACTTACGAGGTTGACAATAGAGCTTCTCCTTACTGCTCACACCACGCCTTGGGGGTGAAATGAGAGCAAGGTGGCCTGGGAGAGGTGGAAAGGTGGAACACGCCAATTACGCGATAGGTGGATTTGCGACATGCGGAGAAGACATGCGCCAATAGGTGCTCGTTTTTTCTGAGGATAATTGAATGTATAATCAGCCTTATTGGCAGACTCTCTCTAATCCGAATATTTCTATCTATTTGCTGAGTACAACTGGATTATAGCGTTTTAATTGTATGGAATAACTCTGCGACATTTTTTTCTAAAGAAGAAGGTAAATCACGCCACGAATCACGGAAAATTTCACAATGCCGAAATGATGGAATGAAAGCAGAGGACATGACGTAAATCTGACTAAGTTCATTCTCATCGTACAAGTTAGTTTAACGCTAGAGCAAGACTCGTCCAGTACGACTTTACGACGATTACTTCCAGTCTCGCAAACGAAAGAAATCTACATAGCTCCGATTTTCCTTCATGAGGTAAAAGAAGAGTTGTGGGCGACCCTACAAAAAAAATGAATAACTACCCATTGTGTGCTACGTTTTTTCAGATCATAAAGAAAATAGGCACAATTTATTTATAGAATATACTTGCACTCTTCTTTTAGAAGAGTACTGATGAATTACAGGGTTCTTATTGTATCATGAAACGCTGTGACCGTCGTTTTTTTTTAATTTAGGTAATGGGAGTGGTTATAGATAATTGATTTTGTGGAAGTTCGGTATATCCACGATAAAAACACAAATGTTAATTTTCACATTATTTCATTCACCACTCTACAACCGACCATGGTTTCAACACTTTTTTGTGACCTTAAAAATGACACAAAGTGTTGAAACCATAGTCGGTCGTTGAGTGGTGAATTAAATAGTGTGGATATTATCGTTTGCGTTTTTATCATGGTCATACATTGCCATTTGAAACGAATACTTATCATAAGAGCAGAAATATCACCTGTGACGCTAAATTTACCTTAAAACCTATTCCAATACATATTATATTGGTTATATATATAACATAATTCATGTACCAATATATGTTATATTGGTAAGCAAGACTACATTCAAATAGCATCCGCAGCATGCAGGAGCATAAAAATAAATTTTCGTGTTTGTGGAAGAAAGAGATCAGGATACGCCGCAACTTCTGGAATAATCCGTTCAATCCGCTCTTCCAGTGGTCTAACGGTAGGAAAAGGGCCCGACGATTAAAGGAACAGCTTAAATGCCGCGGGAGATAATTCGTGAATTACCGGTCGCGGTCGGAAAGAGCGGAAAGGGGCGCCTGCAGATGGCGCCTCAGCGATTCGACCACCGTAGTCGCGTAAATTAGAGTTAGTGGGGCCACGCCCCCCTCCTCCCTTAACAATAACTAGCCCTAAAAGTCAATATAATCCTTCCGAACCGAACCGAAATATAACCGAAATTTACCAACACCTTTATCCGTTTTTTACCTTTCCATGCAATATTTCTATTCGTATTTTTTAATCGAACAATGCACCTTCATCGCTTAAAGGCATCCTGCTAAGCCACATAGCCTGTCAGAAGGTACAATATCGTTCTAATAAAGCGTAACGCTATGAACGAAATTCAATAGTTGTGTTATAATTTGTGCATGTTTACATGCGTGGTTGCATGCGTATAACAAAATCATAAATGCCGCAACACAAAGGTAAAGAAATGTAAATACATAATTTCTCTACTTACCAATCCTAAATTTTCTCTTCACTTAAATAGTACTAGTGCTTAGGGATACAAAAATGTATTTGGTAACACATATTTTGGCAACCTTTTCCCACACATATTACAGCAATGGTACATATTCAAAAGCGGGATATTTTTTTCAACAATACAAAGGTATCCATACAATTATACAATATGTATTCTTACAAGTTATGTGCTCATTGACAAAACGAAAAAGGGCGCAGCATGATCCTGAGAGGAGAAAACCCTCCCTCTTCATCAGTGGTATTACATATTTTGTACATTACCATTTTCTGTAGGCCTATTACTCTTACAATTAGTCTGCTCCTTTACAAGGGGAGGAGAAATAAATGAAAGAAGAGTAAAGTGTTGAGGGATAGAGGCTAAAGCAGTGCACGGCTGTGGTTGCAATGGCCAAAAGGCGTAGCCTATGCCTCCTTATTCAACCAATTCCCCCTTAAGTTCCAAATCCCTAGCAACCCTCTTTCTTTGGTGTGCTCTGCTCTTTACAACTGTATAGGGCAACAGTAGACAACTGCGGAGCAACGTGGAGAGGAAAGAGAGAATTTCTGGATTACGCAGCCCCAGTTGAAATCTTTCAAGTTTCAAAGTTTGCTCACATTACTTAGACAAAAGTAAATTCACAAACATTCGAGAAGAAAGTCCAGTAAGTTCAGACTGCTGGTTCATGTTGCAGGATGCTATTATTGCATAAGGAGGATAATGCCAAGGATAGGGCATCATTTACATCTTCAATAAAGAGAGGAGAAAATATGAATATTTTGCCCCTTTCATCGAAAATAAGAGGCACAATCTAGGGCAACAAAGTTTTCCTCCTTTCTTAAGCTAATGCGAGACCAGAAGTTTCCCTCGTAGCATTTTATGTTTAAACTTTTTTCCCAAACGCCAATATCCCGACTTCTGTTTACGTTACACTAAGTGTTGAAGATGAATCTAGCCTAGAGATTAAAAAAAAAGGATGTGAAATTTCCCACACCTAGTTTTAAACCCCGAGGTTTTCTTTTACTAACTTCCACAAAGGAAAATTATTTAAATCAAATGTAGTTTTATAATCACAGCGTTACTTTAAAAAATCACATTTTTGGCTGAATTTTAGCGTGCAAATAAGAATATACCATTAAAATTAAAATAAAATACAAAAAAATAAAGTCCCTTACAACAATGTTTCAACGAAATATTGTTTTATTTTAACTATTTTCAATTGAAATTTCAAATTTTTTATACATGCCATACATTTTAAATTATATCCTACGGATTTTCATCTCATAGTACCTTTCGGCCATTTAAAAAATCAAATAATGGATAAAATTTCAATTTAAAAGCTATTCGTAACGCGAAGATGCTTTTCTCTCCATAAAAATTACAATTAAATGCACCAATTAAATATTTTGCCCTTGTCGCGATGAAGAAGATCGCCGTTTCGCCGTTATCGTAGTTTTTCGCATGTTCTTCTTTACCCTGTTGACCGTAGAAGCTAAAAGTTTACATTTATACAATTTATAATGACTTATTGTTGTAGCCGAACAAATAATGAATATAACGATACATGAAACGACCCTTTGTAGCTCCGGCAGGATTTTATATAAGTGATTAAACTTCAGCGTTCTATCTTTTTTTTGCGCCGATAGTAATGGATTTCATTTTTATCTATCGGAGAATAATAGAAGTTCAAGCTAAAAATGAACTCGTAATAGTTACCACAATGGATGATAGGATAAACAATTGTTGACATACACGTAGGAAACGCTGGGGCCAAAACTTGAACGCAATGCCCCAAAATCTCCGCAGCGCCATTCGCGAGACGAGTATTGATAAGAGACATAAGATTTATTGCTCCTCTTTATTATTTTGACCCAGGCCATTTCTTATCGCCAAGAAAAACGATAGCGGGAAATAAAATATACACGCGGCAAAACAAAAGCTCGCTGAGGGTAATGCGTTCGCACATGGAATGGGAAACGGTCGCCGAGTCGCTTTTCGGTATCGAAGGTTAAAAGCGTCGTAAATGCATTGATATTTATCCTACCTGTCTCATAATTTTAACGGATTAGATGGTAAGATTTTGGTATTAATACCTTGTTCTCGGTCATTTCTGGTATATGTAAGATTTTTTCTAAAAGTTCTCGAATAACACATTTCCAGAGTAATGATTAACCCATTTAAGCCCACAATTCTGGACTCGATAATACCTCCAAATGCCCACAATTCCAAAAATGTTTTTTTAGTGTTTTGGATGTTAAATTTGCATTAAAATGTCACACAAGTGGCAAATAAACAAACAACATTTACAATTTTAACCGTTAAAATTGTTTATCTGGTGAGGTCGAAAACGACCACTTGGGATAATGGGACATAAATTTACTCACTGTCAGCTCCCACTGATCCCTAATCTTTTTCTTTAGCTCACAAATAACATAACTCATTTTTAAATTAAATTTTCAAGCCTCTGACTTTATTTATTTCAAACAATGTTTAAATATTAACAGGCATTCATAATAATCATTTAAGTGTGGAATGGAATGAAGCATTTATCATGTAAGGGGGCATTACACGTTTCACATGCAGTCACAGTTTTGTTTTTACAATGAACACAGTTTCTTCTTGGTTGAGCAGTTACCACTAAATGCCTCCCCAACTCTTTCTGACATTGACTTACTCTATTTTTTTTTAATGGACCACTGACCTTTCGTTTTGTACCATGGGTTTTGCAGAGTGAATCCACAGCCTGGCGTAAAAACTCTAGCTTATCCCATCTACACCCATACGATTTACTAAGAAGCCATGCATTGTTCACGCAAACATCAATGGTCCAGTACAAAATAGGCATGTACCATTTTTTACCGCGCATTCCTATCTGATAATTGGAAATATGGTTATCCATTTGATCCACTCCACCTATATATCTGTTGTACATTTTAATTATATTTGGCTCAGGAATCTCAATTTTTCGTTTCTCCTTCAAGGAATACCGCGTTGCTTTCGATAAAGGCTCTACACCAAATTGGTTTGACATAAGTAAAACTGCATTATTATCTTTCCATTCCACTGCGATAATATTTCTTCATTTTTCAACGCGTTTGTCAATTGTTCCTCTTTCCATTTTTTTCATGTCCTTCTTTGACGTGATGGTGCATTTTTCCGTTCGATTTTCACGCACAGTACCAGTAGCACCTAATCCTCTTTCTGAGAGTTGTGAAATTACTTTAGAGCTGGTAAAAAAATTGTCAAAGAACAAGGAAAATTTAAATCCGGGGTATGAACTCTTCAATAAATCTACAAAACTGAAAATAACGGACCCTCCCAAGCCTTTCTTGTTCTCACCATTTGAAGTATCTTTTCCCTGATATAACATAAATTGAAGACAATACCCTAATTTCAAAGCCAATGACCATGCTTTATAACCAAAACGTACCGGCTTTCCCTTCAAAAACTGTTTGCAGGAATGCTTTCCAAAGTACCTGATCATAGATTCATCAATTGATGCAAAACTCTCTAATGGAGCAAATCGTATGAAAAGTTCATTGACTTTACTTACAAGTGGTCTAACCTTAGCAAACTTATCATTGGCGTCCAAATTCAAATTATCACAAGCGTGAAAATGGCGAAATAGTTCATCGAATTGATTCCGTCTCATGGTGTTTTTCACTAGCGCATTTTCGGTGTCGGCTCTATTTTCCCAATACATTCTTCGGCGAGGGCATGCATTATAACCCGATAGAATTAAAATCCCTATGAACGCGTACATATCATCATGATTCACAAGGAGGGAACTGTTTTTCTGGGAAGAATACATTGAAGTGTGTTTCACCAAACCTTCGACAATTTCTTCATTGAGAAATAGTTTCAGGAAGTCAATTGCCTCGGAGTGTTCCGAGATCGTGAGAGGAGGGAGAAAACATTTTTCTTCAGGCACTGGTATAGATTCCACATCACTAATATCTCCGTGGACCCATTCACATACTTTAAGCTTCTTAAAAGCACTTGCACTTTCGTCATGTGGTATGTCATCACTCCTATCCTCACGGTCACTGAAACGCACTTCCGCCGGAGCCGTTAACTGGTTACGATTCAATCTATTGGGGTCAAAATCGTCCTCATCTCCGGAATCTTCATCAGTTTCATCACATGTTTGGATAGGAGGCAATATATAAATTGAATCAGGAATATCATCCTCACTCAAGCGCTCACACTCCTCTATTATTTCTGCGGTGGTGAGGCATTTCCCTCTAAACAGAACAGAAAACACGTAGGTACATAGCTGTAGGTGTATGAACATAGGAACATAAAACTAATAGGTTGTACGAAAATAAAAATATTCAATTAAGCATTTACAGAATTTTAATCTTTCAGAGTGGCGGGCAGTCTTAAACCCATAGGCAAAAACATCGGGACAACGAGTCCTTCATCTCACGATTCGCTACGGAAAATAAGCAAGCAGAGCATGCATTATCCCAAGTGGTCGAAAACGACCACTCATAGATAAATAGGCTCTAGGCTCAATAGGACTCTAGATAAACATGTAATTCGCTGGTATACAATAAAACAGGCTATCTATTTTATGAAATACATGTTTTTTTAGTGCTTAAATAAAAAATGGAAAACTTACCGAGACATTTTTCCTGACATGCCAATGTAGAATAGACTTCCCGAAGTTCACGAGGCCGATCTCTCTACCACACTGACTAAATTGCGAGATCTCAACCCCACGTAGTTCCGAGAAGTCAAATGTTACATTTAAGTTACATTGTAGGTACATCGGTGGATTGCCGGCGCGTAGAACAAAAAAAATCCCCCAAGGTCGTTTTCGACCGCTTGGGATAAAATGATACACTGGTCGTTTTCGACCACTTGGGCTTAAATGGGTATTTCATCAAACATTTCATTTGTGAGCGAGAAAATTGAAAAAAAAAAAAACGGATACAACAGCATTGGGGCAGCCAGGAATTTCGTTCGGGGGAGTGGGGGGGTCGAAAAGCAGGAGGGAAATTTTTTTAAAAACAGGGTACTAAGCAGAGAACTAATTTTAACACTAATTTAAGTATACTGGGGAGGACTAGCCACGGTGATAACTTTACGTAGTCACCTGGGATCCGGGTTTGAATCCCGGTCAAAATGAATTATTTTTTCTCTGTAGACTATTCGCATAATTTTAACACTTTTCATAATCTAAAAAGCTTCATTTGTAAAAGTAATCTTTTGTAAATTCATGATTTTTCAATAGTTTGTTTTCTGTTATGAAGGAAAGTAATTGTGTTTCTATATTTCAGGGGAGTTCTGGAATCCCTCAGGCCTCCCCCCTCGCTAAGCCACTGCGCAACAGCATTCAAGGTAACCAATGGAATGAATGAATTCCGCATAAAGTAACACTTTTTCCACGAAAATTATAAGCATTTGTTTACAATTACGCTACAAAAATAACCTGGCTTCAGTTTTCATATTAATAATGTTTCAACATAAATATCTGCATAAACTATGAGATCGACAGAGATGACCAGTTATAGGTTTCAAAAATTCACCCATTTTGGAATATATTTACTTGAGATCAAGTAATGAGCCTGAAAAGATCATCAAGTAGAACGCGAAAATTCATCTACATCCAATACAAATTATGCAAACATGTTTTAGCCACGTATTTACAGGAAAGAGTGAATAGGCTCCCAATAAATCCTCATTTCAAATAAATATGCAGAGCTACAGATAGTAAGAGGATAACTTAGCGTAAAATTACCGATCCACGACCCAAGTATTACACAATATAAGGCAAGTGTGGTAACGACTGTTTCAATGATAAGGATAATACACCAGATGGTGTAAAGTATAAGGTTACCCAGAAGTGCCTTTTTCATACTTAATGCATAATGATAAAAACACGAGAATTAGATGCATTCATTAAATTTATAGTGAGCTATGGGACATCTTACAGATGAAATTTTTATTTTCGCGCTATATCCCTTGCAAGGGCTATGCAAAAGAAGCATTGTTGGTTTGTTTCTGATACAGAGTCCTCTATGTTGCTATGTGACAACTACGAGGGATTACATAATGCTGAAAATGGCCACCCAGAGGACTCTTTTTTGATCTTACTGTAAACGCCATCATTCTGACCTGAAAATTGCGCTTTCCATTAAAAATGTTATTTTTATTTACGTGATGAGTCGTTTTTGCATACCTGCCAACCACGAAAACTAAAACGGTAACATATTTTGATACGGAGATACGAAGAGAACAATGGCTTTATGAAACAAAGGTTCATCAAAACTATTATACCAACACAAATGCTGGCTTGATGTGGATTCTTGATCGTACTTGATCCTTAACTTTCTCGTCAAGGTATTTGGCATATGTTATACCATGCAACGAGGGACGTGGACCATGTTGTACTAAATGAAAAATGGAGCCTTATCTTCACACACTGTTACACTATTTCTCCCTTTGCTTTCCACACCATTAAGTATTTTAACGGAGATAACCACCTCAAAACCTCAAATTGGGAATATTCGCTGGGATATCATTCACAACATAGATGAGTAAGAAATTTAGGTAAGGACTAATTAGGAAGTTAACTATTTGAAGCACGTTCCAAAAAAATTTTACATTCAGGATTCGAGGAAATTTAATCACCCACTACTTTACAAGTATTTCAGCATGCTTGGTTTGGAATTTAATACAGGAAATGAATTTTTTCTATAAAAGATTTAACATACCATAACCATTTTCTCATGTAAACGAAATTGGTTTTCCTTTATCTTGAACTGAAATACCGAAAAATTTTAAAATTTCACTTGTGCTTAAAGATATTTGTTTCTTGAAGGGAAAACTGAGATCTGCTTCAATTATGACATCTTCTGGTCACTTTCAATATTAGGACAATATGCACAGGAGATGGCAAAAGCAATTATTGCTGTGCTATAACGTATGAGGTCGGTTAATATAGGGCGAATGTGATTCACCCCACCTATTTCCCATCCACAATTCGAACTTTCCCAGTATGGCATATTTGTTTTCATCTTATCTTAAGATCTCATTATTTATTTGCTTCTCCCTCCTCTGCCCACCCATTCTGCCCTCTAGCTTCTCCATTCCTTTAGTATTTGCTCCATCAAAAATCCGTCGTTTTAAGGCGAAAATCCATTATTCGTATGAAAGTTTAATCAACTGAAAATGAATTTTAAGTGACAAGTATTCCATTGTTAACGAATTATTGAAGTAGAAATAAATTACGATGGTTAAAAACATAAGAAAAAAGTAAAAAGAGTGCATAGTATTTTGGAATCACAAATTGAAATCCCGATCGTCTTTACTTGGTATTTCTTTACGGATCTACTGAAAGCTTCATACATTTCCTCATTTATTTAAAAAATGTACCTGATTTAATAAACACATAGTAAGATTTACGAAGAATTAATATTTCACTTGTTTCGTTCAAAATTAAGTTATCCGGGAAAATAGAAACAAATAACCCAACATATGTCCATAACGACGCATGTCGCGGCGTACTACTTCGTCACGTCGAAATGATGGAAGGTCAGCATAGGGTGTGCTGTTAAACTAATAAGTTCTTATCATATGACACAAGTTAGCTAACTTTGGAGAGTCCGTAGGAATACTTCCAGTCTCGGAAACAAATGAAGAACAGAAAGGCGAATTGCAAGCCGTATCTTTAACGCTCTAATTAGCTTGTTTGAGGTAAAAGGAGAGTTTTGCGCGACTCCAAGCACAAAATGAATGCAACAATTTTTCAGATCATAAATGAAGAATTTTTGCTGATTATGATGACCCTAGAGTTTTAGAAACTTCTTAAATTTTGGTTATGCTTTCATTTCACTCTCTATCATTTGGCTATGATTTGGAGAGTTTGATAGATTTAAAAAAATTAGGCGAAGATTAAAAGCGGCTGAAATAGGGTATGTACCTTTGCGGAATAATGTTGAAGCATTCAGTTGAGATACCAGAAAGCAGCTCAAAAGTAGCAATCGAGTAAATAAGAATATTGGGTAAGATATACGCGAGTGCTGAGGATAGCGTGATAATGATAGCATTGATGTATTAAGAGATATAGTTTAGTCATCGTAAAAAAAGTAGGAAATGTCATAGAAGATTATTCTTGATTTTTAAGATTCAAGAAATAATGAATTATAGCTGAAAAATCTGCTTCTAGCTCACAAAATTGCTACAAGAGTTTCTAATGAACATAAATACGAATAAAACGCTCTTCTTAGCAGAGCAGAAAAGAAAAAGTGTAATACGTTGGTTACCTTAAGTAGTACCTTAAGCCAATAAACAATGTCGCTGTCATTGATCAACTGTAACAATGAATGGCAAGTAAAAATCATTATGCATAAAATTTAAAACTCAACACCTAATGAGAGCTTAATACCAACACAGTTACAAGAGTTGTCAGAAAATACCCAAAGATGCCCTTGATTTGTCAACGTGGTGTCCTGAGGTAACTGCTTGTTATCCTCGGACCTCTACTACCAAACACGACCGGTAGTGGGCTTCCAATTGTCTGAATTCTCCAGTAGTGCAAGTTGTCGTTGTAGATGTAGTTGATTCATTGGTATAACCATTGTCAATACAACCATTGAATTATAAATAGTATTTGAAATTTGTATAATAATATCAAACACAATGTACCGAATAGTTACAAGGAAAATAACCGTAAAAGCATAGAAAAATGTACAAATTGCACAAATAATTGCATCAAAATTGCAGGGAAATTTTGCGATAAATAGATTTCCAAAATGCATGGGAAATTGAATAGAAAAATGCAGGAGATATTTTAATAGAAAAATCCACGAAAAATGAGTAGAAATTGCATGAAAATTTACACAGGAAAATGCACCAAATATTCATATAAAGAAGCGCAATAAAATTGAATAGAAAACGAACAAGGAATTCCATAGAAAATGAACATTATTAACATGAATATTGATAACATACTAGTTATAGTAAAGGCAATACATTTTTAGTGTATACCATTTAAGTTTCTCGTTATAATTTAGTGTTTACTAATCGATTGAAAGGGGGAAGTGTATTTTTTGCACTAAAAGGACTCAAGGTTACTTATGCAAAATATTTTCCAGAGTACGGATATTCCAATTATAATGTAGTAAAGGTACCGCAGATACAATGGCTTCAATATCTTTGAGATCATTTTAAAGCTAGACAAAGCGAGCATCTTGTGGCGAAGATCACCTGTGATTCAGAATATGGCGATGAAATGCATTCGAAAGAAGCCATTATAAATGCGAAAGCAATGCACACAATCGTAATGCATTGCATGAAGTTTAGGTTTCTCAAACCGCGGAATAATTCAATGGATAAGAGAAGTTGCGGCACTTAAGCTGTAGCAACTGCATCGCCTGTACATATTTTATTTTTTCCTGCTGTAGGCATAAAATGTCGAGAGCATGTCATAAAAAATGATGTAAAAGTTTGTTTGCGAGCGTGGATACAGCTGCAGCTAAGCTTCTGGGAGGAAACCCGTAATGCTTCCAGTGTGGTCGTAGAAGATTTATGGTAAGACAATGAAAAAGTGAACCCCAGTAAAGCAACCTTACCGCACCACGAAATGAGGACAATGGGACAGTATGACGGTGAAGTTGAATGGGGTGAGGTTGTCGTAAAATGGAGGTTGCAGTCGGGAGAGAGAAAGGGTGAGGGTGGCAGGTAGGGTTGAGGATGAAGGGAAGAAGATAGAATTAAGGCGAGAATTTTCTCTAAGAAAAAAAGCCACTTTACGCAATACACTTTTCACCTCTCTCGAAATGGATCAGGGCAAGAAATAAATCACTAGGAACTACTGCGATGGCAGAGGTTGCTCCTAATGAAATTTTAAAGGACTCCAGTGAAAGGACAACAATTTACTCTCTTTTCATCGATAAAAATATTTTTAATACGGCGCTAAAGACGTTAAAACTTTCTCGAAAATATATCATTTTCATAAATCTTTGACAATTTTTTCTGCTTTATGTAAAGCCTTGGTTAGATTATTGTGTCCATCCAAGTTATCTAATAAATGAGCAACTATAGATTATTATAATGCTGAATTTCCCTAATTAAAAACCGAGATTAATAAATTTTTTCTAATCAAAAAAATGCCAAATAATTTTTTTTAAACATTTGCTTCCCGTTCAAAGACATTTCAAAAAGTTTCAAAAGATTAAGATGAGGAACGGTTAAAAACTATGAAGTTTAATGAGACTTTTTCAGTGAGGTGACTTATATACCAAGATATTGGAAAACATATAACAAATGGTAGCACCAAATACTTTCCGTTAGTACAAAGAATAATGCCATGTTAAGATAAAATTCAAGTACCTATAACAGAGAAAAAGTTTACTTAGTTTACGCGTTTTATGATTCAATTCACCTCATTTCTTTTCATCGACAAAAATGTTTTTTCCAATATGTTGCTGCATTTTAAAACGTCCTTGAAAAAAATATCATTTTCATGAATCAATGTCAATTTTCGCTACTTTAAAATATATGATCTTGGTTAAATTTTTGCATTAAATCAGAAAAAACTTGAAAACAAACTTTTAGTTTGAACGAAAAGTGACATATAGCGAACCAAAATCACACTCATAGCTTGAAAAAAATGGAAGTGGTGGAATTCATTCAATTTTTACTTCTAAGTGATTAATGCTACTGGATACTAAAGGCATACTAAAGTGCTACTGAAGAAGAATACTAAAATCCAGCTCTATGAACCTTAATCCGACAAGTTTTACGTGCGCCATAATCCTTATCCTACTCATCATTATTCAGAGCCCACTACACTCCAAGCACCAGTTTCCGTTACTTTTCCTCCTCCCTGTCCCTACATCAACTCTACGTACCTTGCCTTGTGCATGTAAGATATGACAACGCGCCGAGTTAAACGTAAAGCTAAATATAAATCCAAAGATTATCTTTGCTCCCTGAAATCTTAACTCATCAAATAATAACGATGGAACTGAAATTAATCGGATTAAAATGAGGACAGAGTCAAAGATTGCAAAACCCTTTCCAGACTGCTGACATCCATATAAGAGTATAGTAAATACACCTCAGACACAGTAGCTTAGAGGCCTAAGGGATCATATCAAGGCTAGACAAAGCGAGCATCTTACGACGAGGAAAGGTCGCCTGTGATTCTATGACGATGAAATGGGGAGATAAACATTACGGGAGCGAAGACAATACGCACAATCGTCATGCAATTTTACGAGCTTCAAGTTTCTCAGGGAGTGGAATAATTGACTGGATGAGAGAAGTTCCCCCACTAAAACTGGGCAGAACCCTCTTTGCCAAATTATTACCTCTATATATTTGGTAACCATTCAAAAATCACAGTTATATAATCTAATTCACCGTAGTAGCAAAAGAATCGATCGTGGTTAAAAGAGAGAACGGGCGACTTAGTTCCTGAAATTAAAAAAAACACGCCAGATGAGATCACGGCACAACAACCGCGCAAGCCCGCGCGTGACTATGGTGACAAGGGCGCCAATCATCTCATGGGGGCTTAAGCGGCAATTAGATGAAAATTGGTCTGCCCACTTAGGAGATATAATTTCATAACGAAGATAATTACAAGTTTCCTATGCACTTAAAAGCAATGACATGGGATTTGTCATATGCGTATTTTAAACTTTATATACATTCAACTCTTTATCAAATTTAGCATCTTACTTGACTGTTTTTTTACCTTGGTGGGTGATAAAAAGAAGGAACGTAGGAAAGTTACCATTGATGCAGATTATTAAATCAGGGATCTCACAGGGGCTAATAATGTCAGGGAACCTCCACATTTAGTGATATATAGAGTAAATTTCTTGCAGGAAAACGAAGCCTTAAAAAGCGAATATTCCCCAAATTGTAGGTCTCCCTTACCATGAGTGGGAAACAATCATTTTCCAAAATTTCTCTGGAAATATCGATTTTTAAAAATATATTTGAATAGATTAAACAATAAATATGGGATGAATTTTACGCAGGTTATTTTCAGCTATGATGCGACAACTACATGACGCTTTGACTACATTTTAATTCGGTGGTAACTTGGTTCAAACAAAAGTGGTAGAAAGGATTTTTTTACAGCTAATTTACTTTACCTTGATAATCTCAAGAATAATTTAGAGTTGAATTTTCTACGCTAGTTGGCGTATTAGTATAAATCCAGCTCCCTTTTTTGTCCAAGGTATTCTTCTCTCGTAAAGTCTAATATGGAGCGGGCCTTCTTTTTTTACCGAGCACCGTCTTATAAGGGAGAGTAATTGATGAAAATTAATCAAAATATCTTAATAAAATTCATGAAAAGAAAACACTCACAGTTAAATAACAGTACCAAGCTACAAAAGCTGAGGCCTTGGTTGCCACATGCCATCACACATACTTCTACTAGATTCGATGCTACAGCTTTTCAATTATTATTTTGGATTACGAACGATAATGCCAAAACAAGAATATATGAAATCGTAAATCATGTTAGAGCTTGTAAGTACTATGGCCGAAGAAATACCATTCTGAACTTTCTGCACGTAATTACCCGATCCATTTCATTGTATAATACATCATTGAAGTTCTCAGGAAGTAGTAAATACGATATTATTAATTCCAACTAATTATTTATAGTCCAACTTGCTTAAAATTCAACCAGAGGAACTTCATGTATTCCAGAGTTCCAGTAGGGGTGGCATTCTGAAACTTGCCAAAATAGAGAGTCTGATTAGGCAAATAGTATTTTTTGCGTAAAATACTGAATTGAAATTAAACTCCATGATGACTGCAATGACTTTGAGCAGAGACCCGTAAAATTAAGGAGATGATTGGAGTTTTACCAAAGCAATTGGAGATATGGTAATCCGCTGGTGATTCTGAGTGGAAAAGAGAACAAAAAATTCAGCCAATCAAGTAGAAAATTTGAATTTACAACAAAACCACTTGGCGTTCAATGATATAAATTGTGGTTTCACGACTGCAGTGAGAAAATAATGGACTGGGCTACATAGATGCGACAGTTGAATTTAAAATTAATTTGCTGAATTATCTTTTGTACATTATATCCAATAACAGTTGTAGTTACGTTTAAGGGCAGTTTAAGCAATTAAACTACAATAAATAGAACGATTATTCTGAAAAATAATTTAAGATCCGAGATAGAAGGGTAGATAATGAAGTAGGGCTGGGGATTGCGAGAGTTATCAGTGAATGCGCGCTTTAAACAGAGAAAATAAAGAGAAAAAGTACTTAAACATGATAGCTAATTAGTAAAGTTCATAAAATACTTGTTTTGCTGACTACGTATTGGCTTGTATTTTACCATGCGTGTGACATTAATTTGGAACCCGAAACGTCCACATTGTTTAGTTGCAGAGTCACTCTTTCTGAGCTCAATGATTTAGCGTAGAATGATAACTAAATGGATTTTTCTCGTAAATTAATTGTTATTATCTTATTTTAACTTAGCTTATTTTCATCAGCATATCATGAAAAAGTAACAGTTACATAATTCTTGCGTGAGTATCCAACTTAATAGCTAATTTTCCCTATCCAACTGAATTTTTAGCTAGTGTAACAAGCACATTTGCAACTTGAGCAGAATGCTACGAAGAGATGCTTCGCAGGACGAGATAGAGTTGCTAATAAGCATTTGCAGAGAAATTTCAGAAAAAAATCATGATTAATTCAAGGATATGGATAAAAAAACTTCGAGGGAATAAATTTGAAGGATATTATAAATCCCTTCACATTGAAGTTGTTCCATGATGACAGTGTCGCAAAAGCTCGGTGACTAAGTCGATAAATCAACCCTTCGGGAAACTTCCCTTGTCTTACGCATGGCTGGCAGTGAATAGACTCGTTACGGAACGAAGGACAGAACTTCGTGCAGAACACGACAGCCAAGTTCACATCCTTAATTTACATGGCCGAAGCTGTCGATCAAGAGATCACAAAATGATGAATGATGACTGACACACCAAATCTGCCAATTCCGATGTTATGGGAGGAAAATTCAAAGGATCTCAAACTAAAGGCCTTGGATGATTGTCTGGAGGTAACTTTAAAAACCATGATTTTGTGCTTGAAATATCCTGCAGGCATAAGCTAGCCAGAATAGAAATTCATCAATGACAATTATTTTGCGTAGTTTGAATATTTTCCCTGAAAATATTTTGTCCCTCAATTAGGTGTCACATATGCGGCTGTGAAATTCCCATATTCTACATAATTCATAAAGTACCACTACCTCAGCCCCATCGATAGCTTCTCCTTTGGAAAACTTGGGAAAAGATTCCGTACGATCGTTACATATTTCTCGTTACCTTTTTTGCGTTTTTATAGTTGATCTCGAGGAGATATATATCGCAAAAACTACCGATAGGTTTCAGATGAAAAATTGGGAAAGCAGGTTAAATACAAGCATAATACTTAGCAAAATATTTAACGAGCTATTCTCGAAGGTATTAAACTGCAAGAGAATATTACAGGCTCCTCTTCATCAATGGGGAACTCGCATGTTTTGCCGTTAGATTTAAAAATAGCTATTTCCTTGATTACATCCGCGGCTCGTGCGTGAGAAACTCATCGAAACATTTGATATAACAATCCTCAATCGTACGCTCCGTAGGTACCACAACAAAGTCTCCTTAATAGATGTGTATAGGCAGAAAAAATTTTCATTCAAGAAAGAGAGGGAACATATAAAACTGCATATAATTGAAAAGGCAAATACGAAAAAAGTCTAATCATAATCGCTGTCAGTGGCTGGGTTTACACTAGTAGTTTTCTGCTGTGATAGTAGTTTAAACACGATCTATCGCCACTACAAACAACACAGAAGCATTTCAAGAGTGTTAAAGCATTCCACCATTATGAAAATGGTAGAAATATTAGCAAAGGCTCATAGGCAAAGGATATATACTTTCATCCCCTTCATACAGTAAGAAAATCAACTAACACTTCGGCTTGCTATAGCTGTATTAAAAGTGATGCGTAAGAATAAAAAGCTGTAACTATATTCTTTGCCTGAATAATCATATCAACGTTTCCTCTTGCGATACACCCATTGTCCTTGATCCCAACTGCGTTCAAGTTTGAATTACCTCAATTTCGTTCATAGATTGAGTCATACACCCAATTGATACGTGCTCTCTTCCAGGTGCTGGACAGTCAAGGTTCATCGTACCAAATGGTTGTTGGTAGTCAGCTGCTTTTTACACTCAACTTCGATAACTAAGGGCGGGCATCACTCTTGTCAGACCGGCCTGGTTTATATTCTTTAGTTATGTATTATTCTTGTGAAACTATCGCTACCAGTTTGAAAATTTTAGGCTGTATAGAGTCAAGAAATTACCGAAATAAAAAGAAATCACCGAATACATAGTACCGGGATGTAGGCTTCAACCCTAAGGCTTTAAAAAAACGTTGAGAGGGACCAACTGAATACATCCTGAAAATTTCACAAGGAAAATTTCATAAGGCGATTGTTGAGCATTTGCGCAGTGGAGGTATCGGTGTCATTCCTCTTAACCAACTGAAACGCTTCATAAGTTCAGATTTAGTGTCACACAGTAATTATCTTTGGCCTATCAGAAATTTTTGGTGAATATTGCATTAATTTAAATTATCTGTGATTTGAATATTAATAAATTCGTAGTTTTAGTTAATTTTTCACTGCGCTATTTCCTCAAAATTTTGTATAAAAATAATTTTAAAAAATCTTATTAAATAATGATTACAATTCGTAAGGAAAAAATTTAAAAAATACTACTTGCAAAATAAAGAAGAACATAATATAAAAAACCAATCGAAAAATTTATAATACTAATAAAAAGTAAGTATTGGAAAAAAATAGCAATATTCAAAAATAACAAAAAAAAATAAAATTTTAAGTTCATGTCAAATAAAATTGTATAAGATTTCAGTTTCTGTTCACACAAACACAACACTACACACACAACACATTCACAGGCGCAAAATAACTATTCTTATGTGAATTGGCTGGTTAAGGTGGATATCTTTCATCGGGACATCTGTATCGCGCCTGCGGCGCGTCAACTAATGAGGTGATATCAGTTTGCGATACAATTAGTTACCATTATAGTATCCATGGAATCAGCTCCTGGTAAGTTAAAACAGTGGTGGGAAATTTCTAGTTGAGGTAATCCCCACCGGATCTTATTAGAGCTTCAATGCATTTCATTGACTACAAGAAGTCCTAAATCAGAGGACTCTCCATCAGTCAATAAAAGCCACCACACAAGCTCCTTAATCTCGCATTCAGACTCAAGGAGGCTAAAAACGGCCTCCAATTTGCGTATAAAGTCGATTAACATTGTTTTCGCCGGTATATTTCGTGGAAGTGGAAAGATCTTTGTCATTTAAGTGGAAGAGTTTCCCAGAATTTTTGATCATTTGTCCCGGAATAATAGCGCCGCCCCTTCCAAATCCCGGCTTAAAATGGAAGATTTTAGTACCGCTTATTTGATCCGTGCTTGAATTATGTAGCGCGAGGGAATGACAGGATATCGTGGCTTTGGGCGGGACGCAAAAATCCGCGCGCCAAAAAATAATATTATTATAAATAATAATAATAACAATAATAATAACACCTGATTAACCTCGGGCAAAAAGCTGTTTTACTACAGACCTGCCAGATCGTGAGAAGATTCCTGGGTCGGGCATGATCGGACAGTGTAGGATAGGGTGAATTCTATTCCTTAACATCCGAGCCTAATCCTAACTTGCCCTAAGGATAGGTGAATATTACCGTCTGGTATAACCAGCTGAGAAAGTGCATGAACTAAAAAATAATAGTAATAATAATTTATTTACTCCTACATTTTGTTTGTACATATGAATACAAAAATAACAAAGTGAAGGAGCTTTAGGTGGCCTTAAAGGTCATAGGACCAGAATTTAGCCACCATCAAATAACAAAATGCATGCCAATAAAAAAAAATAATGCAGTAAATAATACATGAGTGATTTAAATAAATAACGGCAAAATACATTGTCAATTATTTCTTGTGAATAAAGCCAATCTTTGGCAAGTCTTAACATTGCATTTGAGGTAGGTTCGAAGATTTTCGCGGCGTTGGTTAGATGATCTTTCCATTCTATTCGGGTTTTTTCACCGCGTTTGTTGTATTTTAAAGACAACAGTTTCGCCGGCGTTACAGTCGGCGTCTTCAGGTCGAAGGTGAATACAACAAACGCGGTGAAAAAACCCGAATAAAATGGAAAGATCATTGCATTTGAGGATTTATTTTTTTTATTCTAGCGGGCAGTAAATGAAAATAAATTTGGCTCCATGTGAAGAAAACAGCGTTTATATAATGATAACTTAGGTCTGTTTGCTACTACAAATGACTCACTCCTTAAATTGTATTTATATTTATCACATCCATTCGGCATATTTCCACTTCCGGCAAAAAAACAATTTAAGCACTTTGAATAAATATAAATGCCATAGTAGCAACAAAGTTTGTCAAATCGTTCTCTTCCCTCCACTGTTCCAAAATGTCAGAAAATATCGCCTAATTCGTATTCTTGATAGACCAATGGCGTAGCTGCGTGAATTGTGGAGTCATATTCATTTTTTCCCCGGATGTCGTCGTCTCTAACGAGCCTTCACTACTGGACGTGTCGCGACCCTTTTGCCGCTTGACGTTTTCAGTAATTTAGAGTAAGCATCACAACCACCGACCGTTCTCTTCTGGTGACGTAAGTACGGCTTGTTTAAAGCCTTATTCATGCAATCCTTTTTTACGTCCCTCAGAGTGATAGCTCCAAAGATAGGTTTTCAAGGACCGAAAGGGTGATCGATCGACCCGTCATTCTCTGAATCGCAAGATCATTCCCACCGTCCAAAGGCGTAGCCAGGAATTTCTTTCGGGGGGTCCAAAACCAGGGTGGAAAATTAAAAAAAAAACAGGGTACAAAGTAAAGGGTTTTAAACCTTTAGAACCCAAGATGTTATGCCGCGAATTTTATACTCTTTTTTGTAGTTAGGTTGCTTAAATATAATAAATGGAATACGTTAATGCATACGTTTTTACAAATTTCCCTAACTCATGTAGATTTTACAACATGCTGCTCCTGAGCAGCATTGGGCCGATAAGGAAATAATTTTTCCGATTAATCCGCTGTAAATGAGTATTTCATGTAAAATTCATTCTTTCTGACGTTAATAACTTTCGTATCCACAGAAGTTATGACAAAATTCACAGCTTTTCTATCAACCATCCAACTAAGGCAACATTACTAGTATTTTGAATTTAACAGTCTGAACTTTCTCTCCCAGATGACTTGAGGATAGCTTCTAAGGTAAGAGGACATTTGCTTATTCTACGACAGAGAATTATGTCCAAGTAAAATACTCCTCTGTCCTTTAGAGCTATTGCTAGTTGAAGGGAAGAAAACTAATTATCAAAATATGCTTTGAAATTTTGATACTCTGGCTACTTAGTGAGAGCCATTTCAACGTCGCCCGAAAAGTATATCTTCACAGATTCCTTTCCCAGTATATATTTCAATGCCGTACTGGAGTCCCCACTGGCCAGCTCTCACAAAAACTTTGAAACCCTACTTGCGAGGCTTGCCTTTGAGATTTTTTTTTCCATTGGCTCCACCCTTTTAAAGTATTCATTTGCTCGTCAATGGAATTTGATTCCCACTCTTCTGAAGGTGATTTTTTTCCTTTTTAAAAGCTGATTAATATGGGCTCAAAGATAATTAAGAATCAATGGACGTGCAAGTGCCGAATTTTTGCAATCCCTATCCTTGCTTGATCGTATGCGTGAAGTCCGAAAATCGCGCTTGTTTTTTATGTGTATTCCGAGGCGTAAGCGAATGGAGTGAAAGTCTTTTCAAGGTGAAGGGCACACGGGGGTCACGTGAGGAAAACCTGCGAAGAGGAGAAGAGTGCGCGAAGGGAGCTGGAGGGGGAAGTGGTTGGAACCGTGGAGTGTGGAGACAACTGGAGGAGAGGCGGGGGAGGGGGTCACCGGGCGGCGCGTGCGCAGTGTAATGCGGCATTGCTGCTCATACCACCCCTCCTAGAGACCCTCAACGTACCCGCTATATGAATATCTCCTATGTCTATAACACCTTCTGTTCTTAGGTAACTGATTCGTTTTAAAGCTCCAAAAGAAAGTGGAAAAAGAAATGTATATACTTATGTGAAAAAACATGATTTTCGCACTTGCTAATTCATCTAAAAAAATCTAAACAAATATAAATACAAGTTTGTTATTTAAAAAGAAATAAAATATATATTGGAAAGAAGAAAAATAATAATGATAAAATTTCAAATGAGTGGGTGAGAAGCGAAGGGGTACAAATGATTTATTTTTTCTATGCAGCGTTAAGTACAGGAATTAGCTATAGAAAACAAACGAGATCAATTAGATACTTAGCAGTGTATTTGAATTTCCACTCGATGTCAGCACAGGACATAGACCCACTTGTATCCCTTGGCAACCAAATATGGTATGGTATTTGAAGGAGGCGACCGACAGCTGAGGTCATTTGTGCCATGAAGGAAGGATAGGTAATGAAGGGTGGAGAGAAACCCGGCGTCGGCATCAGCCTGCGCCTCTTAACGAAAGGCGCCAAGGGGACCACGGCTTAACGTCTCATCCGACAGACGGAGTGTTGCGCTTGAAATGTCCTCCACAAAGCATTCAAAGAGGGATCGGGCAGTCTCTGAAAACTCTCTGCCACCGCCGGGATTTGAACAGGAACGCAAGGGGTGGAAAGCCAACACTCTATCCACCAAACCAACCCGATCTCCAGGCAACCAAGATTTGCTGTATTTCTTCTAACAATTACCTTTACCTAACTCTGTTCAGTAAAAAATCACTCTTACCCCTTGGCTTCTCATCCCCTCATATAAGACTTGGTGCTTTCCTGGCGATGATTTGGATGAATGCTTCACGGGATTCCCACCAGGTGAGCTGCTGAGTGAGAGCCGACGTTTTAATGGCTAACTCTGCCAATCAGCACCCTGAGGATGATGACAAAGTTAGCCATTGAAACATCGGCTCTGACAGAAGAGCTCACCTGGTGGGAATCCTGTGAAGCATTCATCGGAATCATGTCAGTTTATAAAAATATATTCAACTGCACTTAATGAATGTCACTATATTTTATACAGATATTTTTATTTCATTATTAGATTATGATATATTTAAGTTCCCATTTCCACACAAACCCTACTTACCAGCAATAACACTAGTATATGCACTAAATAATCATTGTTTATGCATATTAGCTGTTTTGGGCGAGTCATTGGACTCACTCATTCGGCGCGACATGGAATTATTAGTTCCCCCACGTTCTTCTTGTAACGGAGAAGATTCTTCACTCCTGATGTTCTTGCTGCGGAAAATTTAAGCATGAACGCAAGCGATCAATTTGGCAGAACTTACAGTCTGCGCGAACTTTAATCCCCAAATAGTAATTCATGTAATATATGCTCTAGGCCTATGATTGGAGGAATCCTCCTTCTGTATCAAAATCCAAGAATCCTCCATCTGTCATTTAATTGAATATTTTTCTATCCTCACTGGTTTATTCTTTGTTAGTTTTTATATTGTTATTGTATTTTGTCCAATTCATGTTTTGCTAATATTTTTAAAGTTATTTGGCGTCACGACTGTACGTGAAAACTTATTTAAATAGATAAATAATGAATCAATATATATCACTAGAAGCCTGATGAATAAAATCGTCTAGAGGCAAGTGGATGGCAAGAACAGAAGACTTCGAATAAAATATATAGCGCAGAAAACAAAAGAAAGATAAGAAATACGTAGTTATGGAAAGTTAAACTGAAATGGGGAGTTGAGTGAAGAGTGGCGTGAAACCAATCTCAAGATTGTTGACAGTCGAAAATGATAATGTTAACAAGTGATGATAATAATATTCCCACCTTATCCAAACATACTGCCCGTCAAGGGTCAAGAATGGAAAATCTTCCACCGGCGAGAAGAAGAAGAGAACCTGAAGACATTTTAAAATTTAGATACGGGAAAATGTCAGCATCTACACATCAAACCCATATTTCATAGAAATTTTAAAGATGATACGGTCAATTAAAAGGTCACTAAAGGAACAAATTGTGATCGGTCGAGCGCGTAATCTGA
Source organism: Ischnura elegans (assembly GCF_921293095.1). Lineage (NCBI taxonomy): Eukaryota > Metazoa > Arthropoda > Insecta > Odonata > Coenagrionidae > Ischnura > Ischnura elegans. The sequence goes on from NC_060249.1 coordinate 111,596,031, forward strand.
TTCTCATTTTTTGTGACGAATTTTTGTGTTGCAATCCTAACGATGTTTAAGATAATAAATATTACAGAATAAAGCCCAATTCGATACATTCCTCATTTTACGCTACGGATAAATTCTCAAATACCCCATTTCCAAACCCTTTATACTCCCTCATTGATGCAGTTGATTGTTATCGTAGCATGCTAATAATTTTTTCAGGTACAATTAACTATAAAGGCACAAGGGAAGGTTTTTTTATTTTTATCAATCTCAGGGTATTAAAGTTATGTTTTCCTGGGTAACTATTTTTTTAGACATTCTATATCTATCGTGGAAGAGCGGGTAGCTGTTTGATGTTACTTGATGGTTTGCTAGTTCTTTAGCCTCTCGGGTCACATGTAAATTGTTACGTATAAATTCACACACATAAAACAGGGTCATTAATACTCAAATACGTCACCTCAAATACGCTGAGAGTCACAAAGGATGAAAAATCAGCAGAAATTGCGCTTAAATTTTATGGCTTCTTGTTGGATCCATTTTGAAATCTCTGGTCAAATGATAACACGAATTTAGGAGTTAACTTGCTTTTTTTCTTTCTTTACTCAAGTGGTAAACAAAGCCACCAAATGATTTATCGCGCATTTGCGTTCTGCCCAAGAGTCAGAATAAGGTGAGTCATCCACAGATTCTATTCCAGGCTCCATTGAGCGTGCGTCGGTAGCATTTCATTCATCGCAACGGACTCTCTTCATCATTGATGTCATGCTCATTTCCGCCCTCTCGTTTCAGAAATATGAAAATCCCATTAGCACTCATATTCGGGACGTTTGAAAATGGAATTACGTGCGCATGGAGAGAGAGGAGCAGTGGTGACGGTGAGATATTACGTATGACGGAAGCCAAACATTCACACAGGCCGCTCACGCTGGCTCGATATAAAGTATGCCACCAAGAGCCAATTTCTTCATCAATGATGGCAATGAGATAATATTTTAGCAATACATTTTTTATTGAAAAAATAAGGTAAAATACTCCTAATAATTGTGGAAATAGCCGTTTTTCTTGTCTTAACTAAACGCGAAATATATCAATTACTACGCAGGGGACAATAACACTCACTTCTTCTTTCATTCTTATTTCTCGAAAATTATAAATATATACCGGGAATATTAGAACAATAAAGGAATAAGCTCGTTCCGCATAATTCTATAAAGAGGTCCTTTTTGGTTAGAATAACAGAGCTATCAGTTACAATAAGTAAACACTAAGATAAATCGAATAGAATAGTAATAGCCCTTAAAAAAGAAAACTTAACTCACATTGGTTACCGTTTTATGTTAATTTTTATGTCAAACATTCAAATTAGTGATTACTTCTTTTCGAAAGCAATCTTTCCATGCAAGAACTCAAATAAAAATATTTTCCATTAATAAAAAATTGTAAGACATCTTAAAATCCACAACTACGCTTGATTATATGCTTTGGGAAAGAGCTAGTAAAAGTTAGTAAAATATATATTTATGGCAAAAATCTGAGAAAATGGGAGAACAACAAATTATTGACAACAAATACGGTTTATATAACGCATAATGATATGCAAAAACTTTATAATACCACATAAATTTATATTACAGACACAGAATATTAAGAAGTGACGGATGGAAAATGAAGAAGTGGACAAATCGATGGTGATGGAGGCTTCCAAAATTTAATGCTACTGAAAAACGATGATGATCCAGTGGATCGATCGAGTAAGCACTGAGAAAGTTTGAAGATGAATAGGAGAGAAGAGATGCCTTGATAAGAAGACGGAACGACATATTCGGCCGTATCATTTTCTTCCTATCAATTTCTTTTTATGGTCACACACAAATTCATTTAATGCATTCCAAAAAATCCTCCGTGTTCTTTGTCTTCGATACAAAATCCGCGTTGGTGCAAAGGCCGCGTCGAAACCTAGGTCGTGTGGCAGTAAATTTATGCGGGGTTATTAATTTTTTGCATTCCATTGTGCCTAGTCGATTCCACGGAATCACGCCTGAAAGAGCGAATTATATTAGGTAATGCATTTTCAGAGATATTGATCAAAATCAAGATATGAGTGATTGGACGAATGGAATGGCAGAGGAGATGAAAGGGAGGATACATAAAGAGAGGATGAGTTAGGGATAATTCCACTTTGGCCGTCCTTCAATATAGCTTGGTTTGCCATTCACTAATGACACACCCAACGCGTTAGGAACGGAAGGGAGAAAATTAAGGCCGAAGCTCGCGAGTGATTTCGGACTGTGTTCCCACTAAATCCAACCTCGTCCGCGCGCCTATACGAGTGGGACTTAACTCATCACAAAGGCATTTGCTTCGATCATAAAGCTCTGTATTGTGTCCACGTGTCTGGGGTGAGTACGCGGAATGGAGAGAGGCCACTTTCTTCATTTGTTTTTGGGGCATCACTCAAATGTTTGAGGCGCTAGCAACCGTATTTACCGACGACTGAGCGCCGCACCTGTATTTATATGCTGATGGAGCGCTGAAAATGGAAAGGAGTAGAATTACTTGGAAGGCAAGTGATGAAAGAGGGAAAATGAGGAGGAAATGCTGCTCTGAACAAGCTGAAGTACCTTAGGATAAATCTCCTCCGCATTTGCACTCAATTTTCGCTTTGATAACTAAATCAAGTTGAAACCCAAAACATTAATAGCACTTGGACTCGCTTGCGAAATAGGCACTTAAAGTAAAATGTTTTTGAGCAACTGATGATCCAGAGTAAGATAAAGAATACTAGAGAGATAATTACCCCAAACCCTTTTTCCAACTTCATGTGTCATCTACTAAGCCCACGCTCTGGAGAATACTGCCTTCATTGCAACGAAGACTTATTAGAAAATTTTGGGACTTTAATATAATAAAACTATGGTAATAAAATAATAATAAAAGTAATCAAGAGAAAGATTTTAGAGAAAGACAATGCCACATCATAAATGAGGAACTTGCATGGGTCGTAGATTGCTGTAAAAACTATTTTGAATAAGTCAAATGGATACATTAGCTCGCAAAAATACCTTCAGTTTCTCCATTCAACATCAAAATAAATAAAAAAATTGCATTTAAAATCGAGAAAAATTTCTCTGAGCCGACCACTGCGCGAAGACACCCGAGCGTTGCCGAGGCCAGGCGTGACGTCATAGGTGCCTAAACAACCGTAGGGAGTAGGGAAATACACTGAGCACATGGTGTAAAATTTGTTATGAGGGAGTATTTAGCCGCTCATCGTCACTTTATTTTGTTCTGTTATTCTTGGGCAAGTATTCCTATTGCTATTGTGCCTAGATTATTACTTGGGATATTAATAATGCGGCATCGGGATGATGAAGTACAAGCGTTTCACTTCGTATGTTTTAGTGATCGGAAAAATGGATGATAACGTTGCCACTCGTTCGAATAGTACACCTGAAATTCATCTACATCTACGTAATACCCCGCAAGCCGCCTAAAAGGCGTGTGGCATGGGGTGTTAGGACACCAGCCTTTTTTTAGGACACCAAAAATTAATGCCACGACCCTCATGGAATTTGTTAAGACAAATTATTGCTATACGTCGGCGGCAAATCGAGTTATAAAAGAAACTTTTAATACTGGAGGATAACGATCGTAAGCTGTGCTGTTGACATTAGAGTAAGCTGTGCTGTTGAATTTCGCAACACCGGATTATCGGAGAAGGTAGTCCTATCCGTCCTTCGGTACGAATTCACAGCAAAACAGTCTGCACACAATCCACATGTGAGATCGTGAATCGGTTCCGCTGCCAACACACACACAAGCTATAACCTATTTCAATAATATAGGTAAATCCATAAACAATATACTAGCATATGCCGTAAAAATATAGTGGGAAATAGGCAAATACTCTTATCAAAAACTGGAAGTCACTGTCACATTCTTATATTCATCACGTACAACTTACAATAACAGAACTCGTTATGATGAAAACAACTATTTATTCACTGATTTAAACCCTTAAATTAGCCCACACAAGTGACACAGGTGACTTTTCTCACTACTATTCGTTGAAATAATGGAATAAAAAACTTCACTCACAGTTTTTATTTCAATAGCGTTATCGTGAAATGTCATATCTACGGTGAACAACGGAGATTAGCACGCCACTGACAATTTTTACACTACTGTTAGACATTTATCGATAGCGTAATAGCACTTTTTACAATTCAATCACGATGGAACACTGATAACTCTTGGCCGATATTTTTCAACCTTGTCAAACTTTGTGCATTACAACCACTGGCACTGTGATTATTAGTAGTAGCTTAACGGGAGATGTCACGTTGAAAATAACACTATTTTGGCACAACAATGTTCCTAGATGTCTCCAATCAGCGAGCAAAAGTTGCATTGACTGGAATTCACCCTATAACACAAGCACATACAGTCCTAAACGACGAATTCTCCGGTACCTACGAATAAACGGATGAAGTTATTGTATATAAAAACTAAGCGGACATTAGTAAACATCAAAATCGTTCTAATTACATACTTAAATGAATGATATGCCGTCGATAACATCAACTTACAATTAACGTATCCCCCTTCCAATGGCCGTGGCTCAGACTCCTACAACGATGTTATTTAGGTATTATAAAATTTTTGGTTTAACTGCTCCAGTTTTATATTTTATGCCCTTACTTAGATATTAATATTATAAATAATGCAAAATACGAGGGCTTCCAAGCCTCTATCGTCGGATATTTATCTTTAAATATAAAATAATCAACACGTCTAACAAACGAAGCTCTCACAACTGCTGGCAACTATTACAAACAATCACAACAATAGCTTCGCGTGATGTTTAGGCACCTTTGACGTCATCGAGGCTTCGTCGGTAGTGGCTTGAGGGGTGAGGGAGTTTTTCCCGCGCTTTAAAATTCGTTATATTTATCATTAAATATCTCGCGAAGGAAAACTCAGATTTACATGCGGTTTTCTTTGTTGTATTCAGAAAATAATTTTCTGTCCGCCTGTGAAATAAAAAAAATTCATGCAAGTTCCCCATTGCGCGGGTACGATGTTGTTTTGACGGTGGAGAAGTCGTGTGATTAGATTACACAGATTTAATGCAGCCTATTTATGGACATCGATACTTATAAAAACAGTTCAAGGATTAAATATTGAGATACGATATAATTAAGTCTTAATTAAAATTTAAATTACATATTATGCCAATTCTTAATGTTTAATGAAAAAAGTACCCGTTTTTCATGATTAGAATTATATTATTCAAGTTAATGATTATAAAAATCGAGAAAAGATAGTTATGAGACGATTGGAATGATCAATGATATTGTAATTGGTACTAATGATAATTTTATAAAATATATACTACTCTTGCAGTTAAATGTATCACATTTAAAACAAAGAAGAGACAAAATATTTTCCAAAACAAGGTGACTTAGAGAAAAAATTGCTGTAAAAATTTTTCAACGATTCTTCTTTCGCTAGTGGTATACCGTCTTATTATGATAATCCTATGAGAAGAAAAATCCTAAGATATTTTACCTAAGATAATAGAAAAATCGGTTTCAGAGATATTTTTCCTTTCCAAATTATACCATTTGCATTACCTGTCTTACGATTTAACTTAATTTTTAATACACATGTGTCTTTCCTAATTTATTTATAGAGCATATATTTGAAACATTTAATTTTACAAAGACTTCATGAAAAATATCCTAACTTTTCACAAACCAACCTCTCATCCCTGGACTGTGTCAGCAATTTCTTTGCCAATATAGTAAAAAATAGAATACCGCATTTACGCAACATGTCCACTAATGCTATTCTCTCCTCCCTCTTCATCCCTAATCTCACTACCCATAGGCTCACAGCGGATTTAAAACTTATTTATAAGATGCTCAATTCCACCATGGACTGCCCTGCATTGCTCTCTTTTATCAATTTTAAAGTTCCAACCTGCCCTACCCGTTCTCATCCCCTAATCCACATGCCCATTCCTAGACTTTCACTTACTAAACGTTCGTTTTTCTACCGCATTACTTCTGTGTTGAACTCTATCCCTCCGCACATCGACCCCTTTGCACTTCCATTGAAGTCCTTCATAAGCCTTTCCCTATCCTATCTGTCACCGAAGTAGTCTGTACCTGCAGTTTCTTGTTGTCCTTTGTTTTTGTAAATGTAATTATTGTTTTATACTTGTTATATTGCGTCTTCGTCCTCTACTTTATGTATTGTTACCTGGCCACTTTAAAATGGCAAGTATATGCTGTATGTGGTTCTCTTTCTTTAAAATAAAATAAAATAAACATTCACGGTCTCGATATGGAACTTAAATTAATTCGCGGCAGCAGTCTCACGGAACGAGAGAATTAATCCACCTTTAGATATAGCCCCCAACCTGCCCACACGCTTCCTACACTGCTAGAGCCCTACCTTCTCGACAAACGCGACCCTCAAGTGATAAGAGGCAGGGGAGAGTTGTAGGGGGCCCCGCCCCCACACACGAGGCGATAGCCCTCTCGGCCGCCTAATTGCAAGGACTAATTGCTGCACTCAAGAGGGTACCACGTGTGCGACGATGGCTTGTGGAAATGACACGGACTCAGAGGTCTTAAAAGCAATAGAAAATCCCGCACACCTGGAAATTGAAGGCAAGAAGCGATGGTAGTTTGACCTAACAGCAGATCGTACCCATTATCATATCAAGACGTCTCGATCATTTCCCGGTTCTCATTGAAAGATAATCATATTGTAGGAAAAACTTGCAAAGGGGATTTTCGTCAAATGACTTATTAATTAGTTTCATTTCTCATCGGAGGGTACCGCAATTACACTTTTAGATGACGTATCACTCCCGCTCGGCCTGTTTTTCGAGGCTTATTAGTTATTATTTGAAATGAAAAATATCATTATGGAATTTTACTGGGTATATGGAATAGCCATTTTTGTATTTTCCTACACATAAATGTACCAACGGACGGCGGGACACGCCAGCGAAGTTCCAGCCCCCATTTTGCTGGGCATTAAAAAACGGATATTTTTAATCAGTATGAATTTTGAAAGAGTATGGAAAATATGCCAAAAAATTAAACAGAAGAAATATTTGGAAACGTCGGCGTTATTGGAAGGATTAGTCAGGTGCGAATCCAGAGACAAGTTTTTACAGCACAGCGGATAGTTTCTCTACTTTTGCTTTCATTCGCACAGATGCGTCGGAACGCTCTCTTAAAGGAGATAGATTGGTTGCATGATTCTAATATTCTCTTCATACAAGATACTCATACTCTTCAGGAAAGTAATTTGGCTAATTTAATGAGCTCACAATAAAACCGTGGCATGGAAGATAATCCCTGGCTTTTAAATAATTGAAAATTTGAGCCGGAAAAAATTATCAAGAGAAAGGGAACATACCTTGAAAGCAGATGGCGGTCCAGATCAACAGCCATCCAAGATACCCTCCGACTAAATTCATGTTGACAGCGATGTGACTCCCTTGGGGTCCTGTTATGAAACGATGACTCTGATTTACAGTCCTCCGAGAATTTACCACTTAATCCTCAAGTCGTATTCTCTTGCATAGGATCACACAGTTAGAGGCTATCCAATCACATAGTGATAGTCTAGACTAGGAGCATATTCGTTGCGAAGGACAAAGAGTCTAACTTTTCATTAGTTCAACGGAAAATGTCATTAGATCACAGGAAAATGCACCAACACCATTTTTCCTTAAACGATAAAATTTCGTTAACCAGAATAATGATAATGATAAACTCAGTATAATTCTCCCTTACATCACTCCTCACGTGGTTATGTTTCCTACACCAAAACAGAGAACAAATGGGATCATTCTCTCACTTCTTTCCTATTATTACACTTCTGGCGAACATCCCACGGTAATCGTTTCAGAGTACAATGAAAGCGCACTTTTAAGCACACGATTGGTCTCCCGTAGACGGAGCACCGTGCCCAAAACCACAGCTATTCCTTCCTCACCACAAACCCCACTAAAATGCGGTCAATTAAAAGATTTTGCTCGCGGTAACAATCATGTTTGAATCCTCATTAGCATACACTATGCGCTCTCGCTACATTCATAAATTAATGGCGCGGTCGAGCGAACATAAAAACGCTCATGCGATGGGTGACATACGCTGCAGAACACAACGGCAGCGTTAGGGGGAGACTACGGGATAAAATACTTCGATGTCATCACACAGTTATACGCAAAGGCTCTCGTTAGACACTACCAATGCATAATTTGGGAGCTTGACCACTGACTGAAAGGGCCCGGGTTAAAATCTGGGTAGCGAGAAAGCGGCAAAAATTCTAACCCTCTACCTTAAATTTCGAATACTCGAACGCCTGTGGCTCAGTCAGTGGTGATCTCTACCCTCACTTATTAAAAATAACCTTTGGTTGAAAGAGTGTAAGACTAGATAAAAAGGAGAAAACTTAATAAAGGCTCTCCACTAATGCCGTGAAGCTAATCCCTCCCTTTGGATTCGCGTGCCTTTTCTGAGTTGCACCTATACATATATAATCACGACTTGCCCCCCTCCTCCTGATGAATATTAACAAAGAGGGTTAGGTGGGCAACTCACTCACGATGGGCTATAACTCCTTCATTTCCGGAAGGGGGCGTGGAGCAAGGCCGGCGGCGACTCCGGCTAATGAACGCCGCGCCGGCGAGGCTAATGAATAACGAGCCCTTGGAAATTCGCGACTCACCGGAGCGTGAAATACAGCACGCGAGAGTAATACGCGCGGCATTGACCGTGAGGAAATTAGTGAATCGGCGGGGAAAATGCTTTTCAGAGAGCCTTTTCGGTGGTAGAATATTTGGTAAGCGGCAGAGCGGTCTGTTATGGATAAGGTATGTGCTGTTAAGTATTCCACCTTAATTTTCAGACGCCATAACTTCATTGGTCTCCTCTCAATGAATAAACATAAAATTCCGTCACAATAATAATTAATTTTAGGGGAGATATACGCCTTCGAAACTGAGTATATAATGCGTAATATGTCACAGAAAAAGGGCACGTGACGCTTACACCGCTACAGTTCTCCGTGTGAGTGCAAAGAGCTGGGATTACCGTCTCACACAAACTCCATAGACACTATTTCCACAAATTATCTACTTCCAATCCTTCTTTCTAACAGCTAAAGAAGTTATTTTTCGCGAAACAAATAAAAATCATGTAAGGGAGCTTTTTTAAGTCTAATTAAAAGTTTCCTTTTTATTCCAACTTAACTATCCTCCTCACATAAATTTACTATTAGCATTCGTAAGAACTTCATTTGCTATCAAAGGGTAAGACTGTAGCGAGAGAGTGTATTAAAATATGTTGGAATATTCTACGGGTGTTTTTTTAACCCAAAACGTCTGCAAATGCACCCTAAAATACATCACCCTCAATAAACGTGACAAAACATCTATATCGAGTAAAGAGTAGTGAAAATTCGTCAAATGAAAGCTTTCTTAGCGAACAAACGAGAAAAAATATACAATTTAAAAAAAGTTTGCCAAAAAAAATACCACTCACATCGCACACTTCTCGACCTGGTGTCTATTCTTCCTTAGCACGAAGGATAACAGTTTCGACCTTGAGTCACTCACGTTGATAAAAGCGAAGCTCGAAAAAAAATGAATGACGCTTCCAAGACGACAGGCGGCGGTTGACGGAAGCGCGGATCCACACTCCGTGAGAAGGCTTCGCGCCTCGGTGGCAAATGCCTCGTCTTCCGCCCGTGGCCGATTCTCTACCTGCAGGTCCCTCACGTTCAGCCGATGACTCCCTCCGCTATACCCCGTCCCCCTTGCGGGAGAAGACATGGGATAAAACCGGCAAGAATACGGGATACACACAAGCCCTGACAAGAGACGTGGTAGCACCAAAGCAAACCAAAGGGACCGCAAGGCAACACTAGCAATAATTCCTTGTTATTCCTGCACACATTAGCTATGCATACCGCCGTCCAGGGCCGCAATAAACAAAACTCATTTATAGCGAAGGAAACTTGGTAAAAATGAAACACACGGCAAATTCGCACAGAGAGTTAAAATATCTAGGACCACGTTACACCGTCAGCTGTTTTTTGTATATAGGTATTGACAGCATAAAAATGAATATTGATCATCACGACTGTCTCTTATCACTTCACAGCGATTTTTTTCTAATAACAATGTCTAATCACCTTTTACGATCTTCCAAAAAGAGCTGAAGTATATAAGACGTTGAAAGTAATACGGCATCCGCTCACAATTAGATAAAGCCCGGACTAGACTTCAGGCGTCCATGAAATGCATATGCCGGAGGGCGTGTCAATTGTTCTTGGTTCACACACAGCTCTACAGTTCAGCACTTCCAGACACCCAGACGTGAGACACCCCAGAGTCCGCGGAGGTCACGCCTCCCTAGCTGCAGACAATCGCCAGACGCCGACATCCAGTGCCGTCCGCCGAACAGTCTGCTCAAACTTCTTTAAGCAGGAGAAGTTATTCAGGTCGCTCCAAAGGAAAGTCCTGAGGAAAGCTGGACGATCTCACATGCAGGCGCTATATAAATATCGGCGCGTATTCCGCAAAAGATTCTTTCCTTCCTCTTTATCTTCTTAGTCTTCACCTCTTCATTTCAGTCCTTCCCTTTACTCCATTCAATCCTATATTACGTCCGCTATCTTCAGCCACCGTTGATAATTTTAATTAGCTTAAAACGCGACGTCCACAGGAGATTCACCTCGCAAGGCGATAGCTTTGAATCCCCTCTTGCCTCGTATCAAAGGAAGAGGGTCAAGTGCTCACTCACGTGGCATTTGTTTTGACTCTCGTGGGCATGAACTTGTGGATAGCAAAAAAACGGCTCGCGTGTACGGTGTAACACGGCAACCAGCGCCATTGCCGGCGGAGCACTGCCGGAGAAAAAGGCGAGGATGAGAAAGTCAGGGGTGGACGCTTTTGGAGGGGTGGGTGGTCGTCGTGGAGGGGGGGGGGGGTGGAGCGTCGTATTTGACGGTGGCGTGGCGATGAGGGGGTGTGGGAGGGGAAATGCGCAGAGTGGAACACGGAGGGAGGTGGGGGAGGAGTCTTGGAGAAGTAGACGGGTGGAAGGGGATATGTGAAGAAGTGCAGGTTGTGGTTTCGGCGATACGTTGACCTGTGAGCCGGCTGCAAGAATCGTCAGGTGCGGTGTCCTCTAACTGCCAATAATAATAATACGTATTTTTGGACGGCGTCGGGCAGCGTGCCGGCGTCCACGCCGTCGAAGTCGTCGGTAGCGGCGGCGTAGGGAGGCACACATTGGGTTGAAATCGAAAAAAGCTTGCCAAAACCAAGAAAATGTTTTTTTTTCATGAAAGTAAAAACTTTGTTCAGTTGTTGCCAATTCATTAGTGCATGTTTTGACGCATACGGGTTTTCCTAGACTCCTCTTTTAACAAAATAAATAGCCTCAAATTTTTAACTTCGCAAAAATTTGATTTCGATATCGCACCGAGTTACTCTGAATTATTGACATGAAACTAACTACAAATCTTTTAGAGTACCCAGTATATAATTATTGCACACTAAACTCTATTTTCCATACAAAGACATCTTCTGCGATCTTTCGCCAAACCAAAAATAAAATCGATTTTTTTAATGTGCCGCGAAGTACGCGCCTGCTCCCTAGACACAAAAAATGCCGTAACACGGCCTACATTACTAAGCGCTAAGGATAAATATTATTTCTTATGGTTATATTTAGTCTTATTGACATATTACTAATCTATAACACCTTGATTTGGTTTCACTTGAGGGAAATGAATATCCTTCTCAATCCATACTGAATTGTCATCATTTATCCAGCTATTCTCGATTGCAAATTAGGCTGAAATGAAACACTGACAATAGGAGGTTTCCTATATTTGTATTGCCTAAATCGAAACATTATTACTCCTGGAGTACGTATTTCACGCTTTTAGATTTTGAAATGACGCACAGTGGGCTAGAATCGAAAAAAGCTGGCCAAAACATCAAAATCAATTTTTTTGATCTAGGAAGTTGAAACTTCGTATACATTATCTCAAATAAATTGTGCATTACTTTCCAGATTATTTATTTCTTTTGTTCTCACGTTAACAATATATGTGAGGTCAAAATTGAACAAATTTAGCGAAAAACGACCACCCTCGATTTTTTCTGAAAATTGCCAACTTTATCCTCGTGCAGTGGTTTCATGAATAGTTTTATCGACAAAACTGTTATTTTATCTTAATTGACAGTTCTTTTTCTTTCATTTAAAGGGTTTATAAAGATTTTGTTTCATCAATAACCATAGATATATAACAAAATGGCGGAGCCTGTTTTCAGCCCTTTTTTTACATAAACGTAGAGAAAAAGTAGACATTACCCCGGACTTCCGCCAAGTGACTGATACCACGTCGTTCTATGAAGCTTCTACATTGTGTATCTAAAGTAAAACCTTGCACCAACCAGCAACCCCGAATTTTAAATAGTTTTTTCGAGCGTGCGGGCGACTCCGGTTCTGGCCGGCGGCAGCGGAGAGCATGGCGACGCGGCAAGTGTGTGGATGCAATATGGTCTCATTCACTTTTATATGTAGATAACAGATAAAATAGTGATAGAAAATAATCACCAGAAAGTAAAATTAATAAATATTGCTACGAATGACTCTCATTATGCAATCGCTGGGCACTGCAAGAGGTGCACTGAAAGGTTTCTTTCTTTGAGTGCATTCCATATACTACTACGGAGATTGGACTTAAATAGTGTGCTTTAAGTGGGGAAACGGACTCTTTTATAAACGAACATACTCTATTTCTAAGTAAGAGCCTTCGATGATCCATGGCCTCCACTTCCTAACCCCCCAAACATATTTATAGGCCTGCTGACAACGGTCGTTTTATAGTACTGTTGTAGTGCGGAGCCCTTCGACGTTGTTTTTGGTATGGACTGCTGCTAGCTGTAAAAGTTTCGAAAGGCATATTACTCACATCGGATGTAATGTATGCTTTCAAAGGAATACAGTTAATTTTAATTTGTGTCTTATGCTCAATTTAAAGCTATTTACTTCAATTCCCGTGGCATTACCATGGAACCTGGATAATTCTAACTTCTTTAATTCGATATTTTCTTTGATTCGAATATTTCTCTTGGTCCCATGCATTTTTTATCCAAGCAATGCTAAAATAATCAAATTTGGAAAAATCAATGCGTGGAAAATTCAAATTTTATTTTGGATAATTCGAATTTTTGGTGTGTCAAATTAAGGTATAAATTATGATCTACGACTCAAAGTAATTGTGAGTCCATCGGAAAATATGCTTTACTAATATTATCAAAAGGTTTGTGTTAGACACCATTGAGACGCCGGGGTAAAGTCCCCGACTGCTAACCTAGAGGTCGCGGGTTCGAATCCCGCCTGGGTGGATTGATCACCATCCAGGGCATGGACGTTTGTGATTGTCAATCAAGTTAATGCGATGCTGTCCTAAATTTGCTTGAAAATAAAGACAATTATTATTATTATGGAAAATGTGAAAGCGATTTTTTTTCCTGCCAGTAAGACATCTGTTGTCCAGCCGATGGATTAAGGGATCATCAAACACTTGAAAAACTTCTCATCATCCATTAAAACTTCGAATTTATCTAAAAAATAAAACTAAAAAATATCCTTTTTTGAAAAGCAGTAGGTTTTTTTTATGGTTCCCATCCCAGGAGCTTTTAATGTTTATTTTTCAATATTCTGTTAGTCATTAAAGTACGTATTCAATGCTTTTAATCTCATTGGTTATTATGATTCTATTGCAGTGTAGTATGCTATGACATCTTGTCTAAACATATACGATTACGGGTTAAGTTGGTAGTACACAGCAGCTCAGATGTTGCTGAGGACATTTTAAGGCTAGAATAAAAATATTACTATACTTTACTTCGTAGTTTGTTGAAATAAATATTCCTGTTTTAGGGATACTTTAATCTTGTTAATAGACGTTAGTCAAAGTATTTATATTTCAAGAGTGTCCATTTAATGTACAGTTTTGATTGGAATGTATGAATTTTACTGTTTCGGACCTATTTATTAAGGAATTCTTTAATATGAATTTATGTATAATTCAAAGTTTTTGACTGGTCCCTTAATGTTCGAATTATCCAAGTTCCACTTTATTAGTCTAGTTAACATCTAACAATAACCTATGTTGAAATGACATTCATAATCTATGATGAGTGAAGTGGAGGAATTCCAAATTCGTACACGCGAGAACTAATTTCTAGGATTAATTGCATTTTCTATGATGTTCATGTCCCGTGGGTTAGCACCTATTCGCGGCGGCTGTCACGCCAACGAGAGGACTCGGCGTCTGTGCCGTTGGTTATTCTATATTTCGGAATGAAAATGACCTCATTCGGGAAGCTGTTGGATCTTCAAATGAACCGGTCAATGAGTCATTTTTAGCAGCTGGAGAATTGAGAAATAGGTTGCATCGACGGTACTACTCAATCATTTAATTCAAATCATGTAATTGTAATATAATAATAATAAACTGTACTATACTATTTAACTAAATAACATTTGTAGGTATGCTTAAATGTTATTAAAAAGACTTATTACCTTGAGAAACAAAATGGTATTATTTAAATTAGTAGGGAGGTTTTTTTGGCTGTTTTTTTTCCTCAAGACAACACCAATAGCACAGTTGAAGTGAGTCGTTCAGGTGGAAAAGAGTCCTTTGAGTGAGCTGCTTCTCGCGCGCCACGGGCGGCTACTTATTTAACCTCCAAGCAATGACGAATTCAGGATAAATCTGTGACGCCATACGAATTTCAGTCCAAATTCTAAAATGGAGAATAACACCCAGGTATAGGGGGCGGACAGTTGGAATGGGCCACAAACGGCAGTTTAGGGGAGCAGGGAAGAGGGTTGCGGTTTTAAAGAAACGCAGAATTTGGTGCGAGATGGAACAGGTTTGGAGTGCTGGCATAAAGGACAACATGGATGATGGATAAGTGCTTTTATGGGTAATAAACAGGTGCTGGAATTTCATTATGAGCGAGGTTATGAGTGGCGCAAGGCAGGTGGAATCTCGCGGCACAGGTAACAGGACGTCAGGCGTGGGGAAGAAGGGTGGGTACGTGTGTTTCCTATAGTTATTCTCACAGTCATATGCATTTGCAGGTCCCAATTGTGTGGCTTAGGGATGATATGAAGGCCTTAAATATGCAAGCGAGGAGATTACGCATGCATTGCCTCGCAAGCTGGCTCGGGCGCGCGGTAACCCACTGTCCTTCCATTTGAGTTTGAATCAGCGTGTACTGCCTAAGCAACCTTCAACAAATCAAGCGGCGCCATGCCATGGCTCAAGATTGGAATTCAGACTATTTCTCCTGGTATTCAGTGTTCCGTCTTACGCCAGCTAACAAAGGTAGAACAACGACTCCCATTCAATTAAAAAATGACATTCATTCTGCGTCCATATCCACGCACATGCATAAAATCGAATTGAAAATCGGAAATAAAAATCATGGCCCCGTAATTCACAATAAATCTAATAACATGGAAGCGTTTGTAAGAATATCTCCAAGTTTCTTAAATATTTTATGTATATGACTGAGTTCCCTGCCATTCACAATCGTATCATTTCTCAATTGATGAGGATTAAGAAAATTCTGATAATAGGAGAATTTTATGACTATAAATAAGTAGTAGGCAGGGGTTGAGCGCAGAAAAGGTATGGGGAAAAACGAATCAGGAGATGACGAACCCGAAGCGCCTCGGGAATTGTTTTTTTATTCCTTAGAGGAGCTTCAACATTAACAGAGCTCGGGAAAATAATCTTTGAAGTCGTGCTTACCTGAATAAGATTCACAGCATGAAGCCGGTACATAGTGACTTAGAAACAAGAAAGATGCATCTTCTAGGTAGGAAAAGAATTTTAGAAAGAAGAGAAAGGGCTTCTCTTACACGAAAAGCAAACAAATTGCACGTGTCTCTATCTACTGTAAAGTCCTCACGGTCAACTAGTATTACTATTTATCTCTCTCGACTGAAATGAACAAAGCGCGGAAAAAATGTCACCAACTTTGGGGAAAAATATACTTAAACAGTCGCAAAAACTTTGAATAAAAGTCTCAAATAAGTCCGAGGAATTTCCATGAATAACCAAAAATCAAGTTATGTTTTTTTAATTGTCATTAATTTAAGTTTATACCTGTGATTTGACACATTGAAATGTATTTTTTAAATATCCTCAAAAATATGACAAATAAATCATTTTTTTCAATTGATGAAAAAATATGGCATTTAAGCAGAAAGTATTAATTTCTGACCAATTCATTTCATTCTTAGCGGCGCAACTCTTAACTATTGAGTTGAAATAAATAATGCTAAAAGATGATTGTTTTCTAAAAGACTTAATTATCCCTTGCCTTCCTTTTATAAGGAACCTCTTAAATGCTGCAAAAATAGAAACATAAGACGGCAGTATTCCAGAAAATTACTGAATTCTTGATCATCACTTAAACTCCACACGGTTGTCACGTTGGTAATACGAGGCCTCAATCGTATCCCAAAGCTTGCTCAAACCATGCTCCACCCTAGATTAGTTGAGTTTCAACTCTGACTAGTCTCTGAGTACCAAAATGTCAACTACCGGTGCCTCACATTTTGGAAATTGATTAATTTTCGTAATAATACTTCAACGTGTGTAATTTCACTCCAGTAATGCTAGTTTTTTTATGTGCAGCAGAGCATGGATGAAAACATTTTAAGAACATGTATATTTTCGTAAATCTCATCACTGAACGTAACTAAAAATACTCTAGCTCAAGAATGTTGAGTTGCGGTTAGTTTCAAAAATACAAGCACTTAAACAACTTTTTTCTGAGAACTGAACCACCGAGGTGAAGTGAGGATCTAAAATTGAGCACGGTTCTGGAATACTTAAGGAAACCCAGAAAATGCTATCGTAACATCAAAACGGGGTATCCTCGTGATATTTGCTAGAAATAAGAATTAGCCAAAATAATTGGACTCTTCTGATAAATTCTGTTATAAGAGTAAAATTGAAAAGTATTATGGAAATATTTCGATGATTTTTATTTTTGAGCCACTAAACTGTATAAAGGGCAAGGATTAAAGTAACACTCACAGTTTGAGGATATATATATCCAGTTGACGAAAAATTAGAAGGCGTTTTGTGTATCTGATCAAATGTTCCCTTCGTGAGAAAGGGCAAAATTGCAAACAGTGTAGAGTTCTGAAACCGTACTGTTATAACCCAATCAAAATAGGCATTGCACAAATTCCCAACAAGCTGAAAATGTATAGAAACGTTAGGAATACCACTCTTATGAAATGATGAAAATTCCGCATCGATCCCGTGTATGCAAAAACTTTTGTTCAAAGTCAAAGGTCACAAAAATGTTTTTTTTTTGCATTTTTTTTACCAAACGCTTAGTTTAACGATGAAAATTGCTCATACCAAAATTGTAGATCAGGTAATTATCTACACATTGTTAACGTGTTTTTTCTTTAAGATTTAGCATTTCTGAGAAAAAGGCATTCGAAAGTTAGCTGGAGCTGTATTCTCCGTAATGTGCATGACTATATTGTTGCACTCTCGGAACATTCATCTACATCTACATAATACCCCGCAAGCCGCCTAAAAGGCGTGTGGCAGGGGGTGTTAGGACACTAGCCATATACACAAAAAAAGTGTGAAGTGCTCTAACAAACTTGGGACTGGCGTTTATTAAAGTCCTTCATGGTTCCGGGAAAAATTGAATTCCAATATCTATCCGTTCGGCAAAACATCTCTCTTAATTCATCGCTTCTATCGGACCTAAAAATATAGTGTGGCTCTAATATTATGTTCTCAATGTCGCTCTTAAAGATATCCATTCTCAATTGTTCAAGCAATCTAAGCCTAGCGCGCAGCCCCCGAGTCTCCAGCGGCTCCCAGCCTAATTCGCTTAACATCTGCGTAACGCTGTCTGTACGCCCGTAACAATTTTTGACGAAACGCGCAGCCTTTCTTTGTATTTTATTCAGTTCTGCTCCGCATCCCATACGCTCACTGCATATTTAAGGTGCGGACGAACGAGTGCGAAATAGTACCTTTCTTTCACTTTTTCATCCGAAAATCTTCCCACAATACGCCTAACGAATTCTAATTTCTTCTAACATTATTGGACAGCTCCGGCTAACTCTTTGCACAGACGGGATTAATGGGGACTTTTCAGGATTTCATAAGAATGATATTCCTAACGTTCTTGCTGGAAATTCATGCAAGGGTACCCCTATTTTTTTGGGCTAATTTGACCGAGCTATTTTTCTTTTCATGAAGCATACTTCGTAACAATGACGCCACATTTTTAAATCTGTGACTCGGTCAAAATGCAACAATATTCAAACTTTTTCGCAGGTAATCAGCTGTATCATAACTTTAAAAAAAAAAACTTTTCAGTCGTTTTTGCCTCCATACTTGCTTTTTGCATGTAAAGTACATAAATAGCATTTTAATTTTTAATAGGAACTCAATATCACACAAATGGCGCGCAGAAGTTCATCAAAATCTGTATCCTACTCCGAAATCCGCCTCATATGGCGTATGGCACAAGGCTTCGGGTACAGGTCGCTTTTCGTGAAGTTTAACTGCGGAAGCCGTTAAAATTATTTTATAAAAACAAATAAAATATTGAGAGAAATTTCGCTGCCTGACATCGAACCAGTATATATTTAATACCTTAAATGTTCTCCTATTCCTATACCTATTCATTCGTAAAAATATCTCTCTTATTTAATCTTTTCTGTCAGACCAGAAAATGCAACGAGGTCATGGTCTTGGTGTTGCTATGAGCGAACTTTGTCATTCATTGCTCAATTAATCTACGTTTAGCATGTAATTACAGTCTCTAGTTGTCTCATCTTCATTCGTGCACAATCTATATTGCGTCAAGTGTTCGCTTAAAGCAGTTTTTTAAACTACGCAGTTCCCCTTTGAATTTATGAAATGGAACCATTTTTGGAAAATATTTTTTGAACACCAAATTCTATTTTCTAGATAATAAAATAGAAAAATACAATTAGAAAAGTTTGAGATGTCACAAGTTAGTAAAATAAACCTGTGGAAACAGAAAATAATTCGAACTACCTCTACCAATGTGATTTCTGTCTCCACTAAAATAATTCATCCATTTTTTCGGGTAAAATATCAATAGTGTAACCATCATGAATGAATTTCAAATTTCGCCTCTTTTATGCGCATTTGCAATAAAAAAATAGCAGTAAACTAGTTGGAAACAAATTAGAAAACTTTTTATTTCGCCACATGGACCGCAAATTAGTTTACGGGAGAAGAAAACAGCAACGATACATTTGCTCTCATTTTCTCACACACCATAGAGAGCAGCAGGGCAGTTCCCCCCCCCCCCCTTTCGGTTTGAGTGAAACCCCCGAGCAAACGGAACTCAGAACGCCCAAAAGTTCAAACAGTGATTTATCTTGTCGACTCGAAACAAAATTGCGGACCGCTGGGAGGAAATTTTAAATTAGAGAGTTCAACTTTTTTTTCTCTCTCTCTCTCTCTCTCTCTCTCTCTCTCTCTCTCACCACAGTCGCCGTTTTCAACTTTGGTAAGTGTCAGAGGGGTCATAAGGCCGAGGGAGTTTTGAGTTTCTCTCGTAGAGTGGGGTTGGGTTGCGTGCCGAGGAGGACAGGAACGTATAAAAAAAACAAGTTCCCCGCGGTAAGTTCTCTTCGCCACCAAGATTGCCTGCATTACATACCCATGCCAACGTTTACCAAGCCAAGGTACGACTTGTTTTTCCTTTAAATGTGATTGAAGCAGTAAAGTTAGGAAACAGTCCTCTTTGGGTGATGGGGTTGATTTTATTGGGGAAACAAGCGAGTTTAGCTTCAAAAGCTCGGAGGAAAAGCTTGGATAATCGAATGAAAGGAGAAAGAGGGAAGTTATCACTGGCGCAGAGGGCTTGGGCGATGGAGCACTGCGGACAATCAAGGGAGGAATAAAAGTTTTCGTGGACTTTTTGGCACTGATAGACAGAGTCTAATGCTCCATGTGTCTCACTCTAACGAAATTCAACCGCACTGGGCGCTGACCCCACATTTACAGCCACAAATATCTTATAGCGCTGTTTTTTTGTTGAGGTATGTTTAGTAAGCGTTACGAACAGTAGGAAATCTACTTGATCGCGAATCGTACAATTTGCAGCTTCCTAATTTTCCAGTTTTTCTTACTTCCCAAATAATTTTGCCCCAAAATCATTTAACTTTTTCAACCATAGCAATTTTTTCGCGGACAAGTCTTTAGGACTTCATGGCAGCTTCCAACTTGTAAATTATCCTTTGAAATCTAAAAGACAAATAATAATGGAAATAAATTTGTAAATGTGACACTCGAGTTTAAAAAAGTTGGCAAAGAAGGGAAAATAGGGCATGATTGGATAGGAAAGATTAATCATGTAAAACACAGTATCCTGCAGGCGGCCTCGATAGGAGTGCATTACCTAGTAGGTGACTGCGTAGGTTTCCGCGGTGTAGAGATTCCGAAATCTCCTTTCCTTCGGCGTCGGTTATTTCTTGATGACAACAGTTTCGCTGGCACTACTGCCTGCTTCTTCAGGTCGAAGATGCCGGTCCACCGAGCAGACTTTCTGGTGCGCCGAAGGCGCATGAAAAATGGCTCCGGTAGCCCATGGCCACCACTACCAATGTTGTCAGAAAAATAATTAAAATAAAAATGACTTTTGTTTGCGTGGCTAGTGTAGTGTAATGTTTGTGAGAAAAAGAAGCTTAAAATCTAAATGACTGTTCGTATGCCGGTCCACGATTTTTGTCCTCCTTTTATAGGGGCCCAATCCTGCCAGTTGTGGCTGCTGCTTTCTCATTGGTCCGTTTGATTAGTCTCCTCCATTGGAATCCAAGTGGTAGCCATCGTCCCTATTAAACTACTATTGGGAGGTGTTACTACGTCAGCCGCTAACCAGTGCACCTAAAACATTCAGGAGTAGGCTGATGAAGATTTGACTGCCTCAGTTTGACCAGCATTAAAGAAAGTTCTTTATTGCTCTGGGGAAAAATCTTGTTTCTGTATCAAATCGTTAGGCAAAATATCTTTCACGTATTATAATTACTGTTTGACATAGATATATCATGCGGTTCCATGATGATATCAAACAAATCATCAGACAAGGGTGATAAGAATCGAGAAATTAGAGGATGACAAGCTAGCATAGACGTAGGCAGACATAAGCAGCATTATTAGCGTGAAATTAACACCATTTACTCCAGTGCCCCCGTCACACTGAAAGGGAAAAGGAGGGTGGAAAGAGGATCATTTATTTATTGAAGGAGTTTCTTCCGATTAAGTTAGGTTTTCATGGAATATTTAAGAAGAATTCTGGCAGTGTTTCATTCCTCCATGTACTTCCCACTTCAATTCAGAATAAGGTCTACCCCCTTTAATTCTATCTAAAAAAACCTATTTCTCTTCCTTCCTCCCCCTCGAGTACCCAACATTTTACCCTCTAACACTGTTTACAACATCCCCTCCCCGCTAAATACTCCCACCATCCATACGTTTTGCCTCCTTCGTATCACATCTAAAAGCTGCCTCTCCTCACATACCATGTCCAGCAGCTCGATTCTGTAAATGTCATACCTGTGCTTCGCGTGGTTCGAACCACAGTGGAGTTCTCACGCCTCTCACCGTGAAAGACGTTCAAGCGATCCTGTAAGCCTGTGTCGTGAGATGTTTGACGGATTGCGAACGATCACTTCAGTTTCTTATGTTGGTAGCTGTGCGGATGCGAGGAACGAATCAGAATCTCTGACACAAACTTACTTCAGCGGCCAACTGCAACTTCAGTTACCATAGAGAAACATATACAATGCCGTGGAATATTCACTCCCAAAGTAAATAATACTTCTTTACTCAATTTTGAGTGAGGTCTTTTCTTTTAAAAGTACCTATTAATGATAAGTTACGGTTGCTTAATTAGTTTGTAGCTATAAACTGTATATTACCTCTTTTATATGTTGTCAAGTGCTGCGTATCGAAGTCAGTTATCACGTAGCGAGCTCGTAATTGCACAATTAGCTCTTATTTCCTCATAGTATGGAGCTAATGCTTACGCGGAATGATAACAAGTGTTATTTTATTATTTAATAATGGTACATTCTCGTATGCGTTTGAGCTCTCATCATTTCAGTACATAATTTTAAATGCGCTGTGGTGCGTATACATATATGTGTCTGATTGTGCAAGCACATGCCACTATTCACGATTTATACTGATGAAAATGTTTATGGCGCGAATACGAGTAGATTATTAACAGTTTCTGCTAGAGGACGAGATGTTTACATGTCTTAGTATTTCTATTATGTCAACAGAAAAACGAATCATGTTGGTCGTGTTACTGAACGGCAGCAATAATGCATGGAAGAGATGGAATAGATGATCAATGTTTATCTTAACGTACTAAAGTATGCCCCGGCAAGCCATCTAAACGTCTACGAATTAATCGTGGTGTGAACTCAGTGATCCATCGCCAATCTCGCGTCTCGAAGGGATTGTTGATATCGCGTATCAGCAGTCGAAGTATGTGCATCTATTGCCTCCGTCGACATTGATGCTCATGCAAAAGTAGCGGAGGTATGTAAAGAGCCTCCATTCTCGTTAATAAAAACAAATCGAAGGCTTGAACTTACGAAATAAATATTAAATAAATCTGTTAACATTCAATACCGCACAATACTTTTACCATTGGTTCTACTCCAAATTATTATGAACATTAAGTTGTGAGTATTTTAGTTGTACATTCTAGAAGATGCACAAATATAAGGTAATTGTCAAACCCTCAGCGCAAGGTTTAACTTCCCACCAACTTCAATCGCAATGAACGCCAATCAATTTAAATAGGACGCGAATGTAAATTTAACTTTATGCATTTCTTTTATTTGTTTTTAATAGATATTACTTATGCGAAGTGACAATATGAAATAGCCACCATCGTAATTAATGAATAATGTGCTATTAATTATCAATCACAGCGTAAATTCATAATGAAAAATTAGAGCGCATTGCCGCGACGAAGCTACCACGGACCCTCTTGGGCGTGAATACTTTCACGGACGCGGCTGTGAGAGTGACGTCACTAAAAAGTTTCAGAATCGCTCCAGCGTCAAAGCCGTGAATACATTGACGAAATCCGCTTGTGACGGCCATATCACATTTACAGAATCGAGCTGCAGCACACAACAGTTTGACTAGTCTTGAAAATGATAGTGTATTATACTAGTCGACGATAAAAGATTTAGTTGCATAGAGTAAAGTTTATTTACCTAGCTTATTTTATGTAACCACAATGCACTTTAAATATTTTCGTGACCCCCAAGTCATATTTTTTGTAAAATAACTTTAACCAGATCTCTCATTAATATCTGATTCTGCTTCGCAAACTATTATAGCAATGTTATACTCACTGAAACATTGAAACATAGCTTTCACGACAGACAAATATCTTTATTATTATAGTTGGTTTATATATTGCCAGGGCGAAAAATTGACATTTTTTTGTTACATTTCCTGAAAACGAATAAAAACGAGATTCTGCTAGCATTGGTGCTACCTTGAAGCTACATACCTAAGCCAGCTGCTCATTTATATAAAAAATAAAGCATTAAATGTCCAAGCATTAAAGCCTTTTTCAGTTTCCGAGCCGTTTAGATGCGCAGCAGTCAAAGCGTGTCAATGGTGGAGCAACATAAGTGAGTCAGCGTCGAGCCGCGAGACCCCGATTTCCCCGGCAACCGCACAATAATGACGGCTTGTGGGTCGACAGTTTTTTTTTAACGACTCGCAGCTGCCCAATAGGAGTTAATGACACGACGATAATGCCCCTGCCCACATGCCTACTCAGTGCCCCTGTCATTTAGAACATTGACCGAAAAGGATTACTGATCAGTAGAGAAGGTTTGGTTCGTGCGAAAACGTAACATTTAATTGAGAATTTTCATTTCAACTCTGTATTCAAGTCAAGATCATATAATTTCTCCTGCCCTATAGTTTACCCGGAGAAAATATTCTCGTCAGTATCTCATAAAAGGGGAAAAACAAGTTATAGCCAAAAATTATTCACTTTCATTCCAGTCTGCGCGAATTCTATCTCCAAAGAGTAATCCATGTATACTATTGGCCTCTGTTAGGGGTAATCTTACCCTGTATCCGATCGAGATAGGTACTATGAGAGTTAGTCATCCAATTGGAAATTGTTGAAACATTATACTGTATTTTCCATTGAATTATTAAGTATCCAAATTATTTAATCCGCATGTAAGCTCATCGGTCGATGCAACTTGGATAAGAATTGACTCTCATAGTACCTACTTCCCTATGTTTAATCGCGATGATCACGGTGTGTATTTTCATGGAATTATCCGCACTCTATAGGGAATGTAAAACATGCTGACATAGACGTATGTATTCACTTCGAGGATGATAAATTTTTTTTAACAGGAACGTGGAAGGAAATATTACTTGTGCCCCAGAATTTCAGAGCACCTTCTCATTTCCTTTCGGCAGCGTGATCTTGTCTTCAATTCACTGCGCTACTTGTTACTCGTTCGGAGAAAGGCGAAATCTTACCAAGGCTCCTGGCGTACTCCAAGGCCGACGGTAGCGGGGAGCATATTTTCTGCTCGACCGTGAAACTAGACGAGGCCAAACCCTCATTTGTCTGCCACGGGAGCGCTATGAATCCGACCACCAAACCCTTCCCTTCTGGCAACGTCTCCACCCCTCTCGTAAATAAACTTATACAATTGCCGCAGCAACGAATCTTATAGTTCCTCCAACACTCTGCTCTTCCCGGATTACTACACCCAACATCTCCGCTCCGGTTTTTTCGTCTTTCAGATTCATGGTCCCTTTTGCCACTTTCAATAAGTCTCTCCTTCCTAATCAATGTCCCAATCGATGTCCTGCCAAACAGGAGGTCGCGGGTTCGAGTCCCGCCTGGGTAAGTTACCCTTATCCAGGGCATGGACATATAACAATGAAGCGTGCACAATTATAATTGTGCACGCTTCATTGTTATATGTTATCAACCCCGATGTAAATGGCTGAATAGAGCTGTTTTCGGTGGTGTGTGAAATAAATAAATAAATGAAACATACCCCACTCTGAAAAATCACAGCATTAAAATAAGCGTAATTTGTAATATTTGTTTCAGTCTTGATTTCTACGTGTGATATTATGAAAAAAGAGTAAACACACTGGCGTTATATCAATTAGTTGTGTAACACTTAATGTGACACTTAAAAATAAAGCAAAATACAATTTTTTGCAACCACTAACAATAAGTGTTACATTGCATTACTAGCACTAAGTATTGCATTGTCCGCGACAAGTACGCGATAAGATGCTGTCCCAGTGAGCCTAGTGACTCACTCCAATCATTCAGCTGACATAGTAATACGAAATTTTAGGCTTATTTATCTGCGATGTTTCTGGGCGAATTAGAGAAATCAAGTCTAAACATTCTAAATTTGGTAAGGGTGATTAGAAATACCTTCATAAACCAAGGCCTACATTAAATATACCCATTTTTTCATATTCATTTAAAATTTTCATTAGTAAAATTGCTTTTTAAAAATATTTTTTTTTTGGCAGAATTATCGGGGCCATTTCTCTCTTTCATTTTCTCACCTTCTAATTCCATTGCGACGAATGATGAAATTTACAAAACTAGAAGGGGCGCAGTGTTAAGAAAAAGTGTGAGAAAGAAAGAGACTGAGCTTACTACTAAGTAAATGGTCTTTATGGGAGCTACCTAAATAGAGGGAAAGGAAGGCTGATTGGGGCAATTGAACACGTGGGGACAACTTTAAGTGGGAGGCGCTGCTTTGATTGCGACCCGATGGTCATTACAATATTCTCAAATATCAATTTCCTGACACTGCGCAGTGTTACAGATTGCGCAGATTTAAAAAAATCTAAATTTTTACATGACTCAATTTACTTTACATGATGCACACCGATTACATAGGATCAACTCGTGTTTGCAAGCTTAGTACGAGAATTTTTATAACTCTTGTCCGATGTGAGCGAGAGTTTGATAAAATTTCAAAATCTGGAAACGTGTTTTCCGAGCGTAAAATTCATCTAGTAAAATGAATGTTCATGGCATTTTAAAAATTTCGCGTGTAAGACCCCTCTCTTTTCACTTCACCTACGCCTTTTCAATCAGTAATGATTAAGAACTTAGCCATCTTTGTGCAGTGCAAAGATATTACATGACATCTGTTACAATGCACACTATCCATTCATTATTATGGATGAGTTGCCATACAAAGGTTTCATTTTATACTGTACACATTACGGTAGTAATTTATTTACCTCGCACGCCGCATTTTAGTGGGTAACAGATTTATCACTGTGATTTAGCGACGAGAAGCTCAGAAAATATAAAGCTTTCTTTAATATTGAAGGAAATACACTCAAATGCATTAAAAGGCTGCCTACGTATTATAAACTGTATTGAGAAAATGTTACAGAATGAGCAGTTTAAATTATTGAGGCCCCATCCCAGAAAACAACGAGATTTTTGATGCTTTATTATTATAAAATAATTTACTATATGCATTTTAAATTAAATCCCATGGTCATCCTGGTCTTTCACAATTCTCACATCGAATCTACGCAAGAGGGTAATTATTTTTCATTCCATGCTTGAGCCCAGGTCTATCATTCTTCTTCCTTAATAGCCAAACAACCCTCTCTTTACCACGGGTACGCCATCAGCGTATTCTTTCCCCTACGTACATGTTCTATATACGACTTATCCTTATCTCCTCTATAATATTCCTTTTTCATCATTTCCACCACTTTATCACTTTAATTTTCTTTGTTAATTCCACCTTTTGCCTTCTCAACAACTCTATAAAGCCTTTTGACGTCAAATTAGAATTTATATTAGAATTCATGAACATAATATTATTATATCTCAGTTATCCTTATCTCATTTGCTAGCTTGCTCCATTCCCCATTGTACTAATACTCAATTCATTGGCTTCAAAGGATTCTTTTCAAAATAGAAAGAATAGGTAGACGAAATAGAAATCTTGATAGTAGAAGGGATAGAACAAATGGCGCGAATTCAGGAAATCGGAGTTCGAATCTTGGTCGAAGAGAAAATATTTTTTCTTCATGGAATTTCCGCAGTTAAAGTGCAATTTCGGGTAACTTCGTAAAGATACAACACTGGCTAATCCGCGGTTATTCCTTAAATGACACCTTAATTCGGCCCATGTTCAAAAGGAGAAGCGTTGAACATATGTAAAAAGCAGAGTCACTCTAAATAATTGAAATAAAGGCATGAAAACCGATAAACTCATATGGAAATAAAAATATGCAGCAAAGGCAAACCAGCGTGATAAAAAACAGTCTTTGAACTAAGAAACGCATTTTTCGTTTTCCGATTAGTAACTAGCTTTTGGTGGATGACGAGCGTAGAGAAAATACAAACAGGTTCTCATAAAGATTTGGAGCTGCATTTTATTTGGAAGTACTGCCCGTGATGGACTATCCTATGAATTGAAAACGGCATTTCCAATATTTACTCTGACCCTTGCGATACATTTTTCGTTTTTATCCCCTGTTCGATACCTTTGCCTGAAAAAGTTATACAAACAAAACTAAGCCAAACGCATGCAGCCTTCCATCTTTCTTAAGGATTCACATTTTAGTTTCACCGGCGTGAGGCTAAATATACCTCGGATATCGGCATAAAAAATGTGTGGCTTGATAAAAAAAATTTGATGCTACGTATTTTTGTGGACGTATTTTTTTACTGATTTTATAGTTTTCCCTACGACACAATTACAAGGAAAACTCAATTCGTTCAAAGAATACGAACTAACAAGTGTATACTCAGTCCCAGTATTAATGATCAGGGTAACACAGTCATTCAATTAGAATTTCTTAGAAAATGGAATGCAAATGGTACTTATTTCAAAGGTACACCGAAAAAGAAGAAATCAAAACGTCGCATCCGCCAAATTTCTTTGAATTCAATTTTTTTCTAGTCCCTCGTCACATTATCAATGAGTAGACTAGCTTTGGGATCCTATGGGACCATATTTTTCTTTGGGAAAGGCCAAAAATATTTCTGTTCCACCTGGTAAATTAGACTATTATGAGAAAAATTTACATTCCCTGGGTTGGATTTTTACTCGCATTAAAAAAGAAAATATAATTCAATGCGGGTAAATTAAAAAATAATCGCAATTAAAACGTTCATCATAATGGTGTGGTAAAAAAATCGTTACCTCAAATCTTTAAATGAAATGAATTGTGATTTACAAAATCACATGTAGGAAGCGATTAGCGCGAAAGCTTCGCCAAAATGAGGTTATACCACGAAGTCAATTTCCTAGTGGCCCCCGTACAGGTAAAAAAACAATAAACGATGCATGTGGTCCCTTACCAAGCTAGTAATATTATGCAATATGATGCCTGATGGGATCATATTACATTGAAGTAGTTTTTGCAAATTTAATTCTTCTTTAATCAATCTTGTAAAACAACTGAACATTTACATAGATACCTGATGTATGGGTTCGAGTTGTGATCAAATATTGATAAAGAAATCCGAAATGAAATTAGAAACGAAGGTGCTAAGGCCCAATTAGAGAAAGACAGAAAAGGATAATGACAATCACGTTGAGATAAATGATATTCTAGAAAAGAAGGGCGCGATTACATTTTCCTAGACACCACAGCTAGTACGGTAGAAACAATGGGAATCGAAATACCTATATGGAATACCTATAGAAATATTTATGGAATGGTGGCTCAATACCTCACCCAATAAAGCCGATGCAGACTCAATTGTTGAGTCACTCGATTAATGATTACAGCAGCAAATTCTTGATTTCACTTAAGAAAAATGCATCAGTGCAGTCATTATGATAAATTTTTCACTTGCATCCACACATTACATATATTATTTATTTCCTATGACTTTTTTCCTTCGAATTTCAGCTTGGACGTGTGGCTGAGTTAGTAGCTTCGTGAACGCGTGATAGTTTATCCTACACTGAGACCAGCGAAATCGCCAAACGTGCAATAGAAACAGTCGCTCTTCTTTACGTTTGGCGGTCGGTCACTATAATGTAGACATCTTTCTATTCCAGATTTTGAGGCTCCTTCGGTGGTAGTATGTGTCCGCAGGGGTTCGGGTACATCATGTCACAATATCAATTTCTCGACGCATCCCCACTATAGCTAAGTGTCTTCGCCAAGTCAGAGGTGAGACTTTCTCTTTTTCCGGTATTCTGGACGGATTTCACAATCAATCAGATTGCTGGCCAGTATTCATTTTACAGGTAATAATTTCATGTTTTTTTTATAGTTTTGGAGATTATATCAACAATATTTTTTAAGGTTCTTAACCTATAGCCGTAAAATAAATTCATTATGTCATAAAATCTATTTTTCGACTTATACCCACTATAGTTTAGTGTCTCCGTCAGGTCATAGGTGAGATTATTTTTTCCTGGTATTCTCGACGGATTTCACAATCACTCAGATTGTTTGTCAGTATTCATTTTACAGATAATGATTTCACGTTTTTCATTGTATTAAAGATTATATCGATGATATTTTTAGGGTTCTTTACTTGTAGTACTAAAATAAATTCTTCATGTCACAATTTTAAATTCTCGACGCATCCCCACTATGGTTTAGTGTCTTCGCCAAGTCAGAGGTGAGACTCTTTGTGATTTTTCCCGGTATTCTAGACGGATTTCACAGTCACTCAGATTGTTGGTCAGTATTCATTTCACAATTAATAATATCATGTTTTTTATAATATTGGAGATTATATTAACAATATTTTTTTAATTTTCTTGACTAATAGCTGTAGAATAATTCGTAAAAATGACAATTAAGAGATATTTTCCTGGTCATCCTGTCCAAGGATTATAAGGGGTGCGGTGAGGGATGTAGATTGAGGGTCTGTGCAGGGAAGCAAATTCGTCCAACTCATGCTCTGCTCTGACGGACCTATTCTCTGAAATTCGGACTTATTTTTTTACGTGCGCTCCCTCTAGTTACGATGTTTAACCGCTCGAATGGATCGACCATCAAACGTTAAAGCGCCACCTCTGGCCTAGTTTCCCTCTGCCGGCCAAGCTTCAAAGCGTTGGTGGATCTACAATTTACAGTTGAAAGGGTAAAAAATTCCTCCCCGTCACCCAGAAAATATATTCGGAAAAGAGTTCAAAATTGTATCAACGTGCACTCCGAATGAATTGTCTCCTATCCAAATTTTAGATCGCAAGTGTTTTACGCTGCTCATTTTTTTATTGAATTCAAAATGGCCTTTTTAGATTTGTATTTATTAACAAAATTTGTGGAAAATTTTCGTATGCAGGTTACTTCTTAATTCATTTCTTCCTTTTTACATCAATTTTTATGAACTATTTTTAAGGATTTTTGTAAGATTTATTTTTCATGCTTACTTTTGGTTATTTTTCTTCTTTTCATATGTTTTCACGTATGAAATAAGGAATTTATGCTGGTTAAAGTACTATGCAAGTTTTTATTTCGCTCATTTCAGCCATAACTGATCGCTTTATATTTCCTACTCATTTTAGCTACATGTTTCCTGTCGACAAGGATTTTCTAGCTGAAAAAAGTGAACATTTATTTTCTAATATATTTACATTGCATGGTACAGCATTCTTGTTCTCTTTAGTTCTCTCTGCGGAAAACGGAGCTGACTGAACCCCAAAACGTTTCATTAAACATTTACAGCAGGCAAACATAAGTCAGCGGTACGCGGACGACATCTACCTTTCGGCTGAGCGTGACTAAGTACCTACCTTCCATGCAAAGGTAGAATGTCTTCCGCGGAGTGTCTCCAGAAACATATGAAGACGGTACCCAATAATTTCTCCCATTAATTTCATGAATCACGAGAAAAGTCCCAGGCCAAGCAAATAATAGCACCGATGGCCGATAAATTACTCCCTAAGCCTGCTTCCTGGATTTCTGTCTTTGTCTCCTGTATTGGTTACACGGACGTTCACGCCCACCGTTTCTATCCTATGAGCTGAGCAAGTATGGATTGATAAATGCCTCTTCACCAAAAGGAGAGGCTTAAACCGAGAGAAGAAAACCAAAAGGAGAGAGTAAAGACAGAATTACAGCAGTCAATTCGGAATGCTTTCAGGAAAACTGTACGGATGAGCTCGTCTCAAGCACTGGAATACGAAATGTCAATTTACGATAATCACATAGGTGTATTACGTATCTTGTTTTTATGAGGCATTTTTTAATAATGCCATAGCATTCAAAATGCATGGCAACACCGCAAACATGCAAACTGCATATTATTTCAATGCAAGAGACGATGTCTGAGAAATATAGAAAAAATATATACAATTATGTACCTAATGATTTGTAATTCACTTTGTATTATTTTAGAAATTTATTTTATGATACATTAGTATTCCCACAAGTTCCTGTTTTCTCTAACATGTAATATACGTATTAAGTTGTCAATTGTAGTATTTGGCGTTCGTGCTAAACTCCCGACTATTACGTGGAGATTTCGATATGGTGCTAATAATATTTTCCATTCTACCCTATTGATTTAATTACATGCTGCAATAGCGAGATCGTTTATCCACTTTCTATGTTCCCAGGAACCTTGATGTATTGAAATGTCTTTTGTGTGCCTGGTTATGCTTGAGGACTATATTTATAATACCACCACATTTGCGTCTAATTCTCAGCACCGCCACATAACCCCATCCCCACAGGTTCGATCACATTTCGCCGACCATCACAAACCTAATGGTAACGGGGAGCCCCGTTGTCGCGGCTAATTGGTCCTGTGAGTCGCCATCGCGCCCCTTCCACGGTGAGGTACGAATGATTGATCGGCTGTCGAGTCGAAGCCTATCATGCGAGACAATTTCCACGAGGCAAGATTGGCGTTGCTGTGCCTGTTCTCTAATATCCTTCAAATCTACCTCATCTCCCTACAAAGCTAATAATACCCAATCAAACTCCCCAACCCTGGACTCGTTCCTTCCAAATCCCTTGACACCAGGTCCTCCAACGGGTGTTCTTTTCAACAGCCTACCTCACTTGAACGTGACCACGCAACCCGCACTAACAAGATACGCGATTTGGACGAATCTTGTTCGCAATCGTCCTTCGTGGATGCGATTTCACACGGCGGTGTGATAACTTTCGTCGTCTTTACCCAAATAATTGGCTCGTTCTCCAATTTTTTAAGTATTCGGAAAATAAAGATACCTTTGAATATCGACGACTTATACCTGACATATTATGAACATATGAAACTTATATTGGTTCTCTGGAACGTAAATTCAATATTTTTAGGCGTAACGTCGTGAAAAATAAATATGAAATAATAATAAAAGGTACTTTGTTTTATTTCTCAGAGTTTTATTCGGTAATGCAAGTATCGACACCACTGCGATCTCATCAGGTGGCTAATGAGGTTCTTCGGAGATATTTCAGTCCATCCGCCTTCTTTTTTTACGAAAATATTTTATAACTCATTTGTACAATTTACTGCTGGTAGCTAATGATGACACAGTGGCGTCAATGCTAAGGGTACCGAATAAAATTCAGTGAATTTAAACAGCTGCTTTAATCTGTAA